>NC_138037.1:20945858-21307245 GCF_964106645.2 Podarcis pityusensis | reverse complement strand
GATTGAAGTGTAAATGCCTTTTGTATGTATCATGAATATACTGTTTATGTACAGAAATACCTTCCCCTCTCTTTCCATTGGGGAGACTCATATTCAAAATGGTCATGTGAAGTCACGTAAATTTGTTTCTATGTTTATTTCAGACTTCTCACCTCTTGCTCTTCTTTGCCAAATTCCACACCAGCCTTCACTGATCATAGTCTGTATAATGAAAGTAGTGATCATAGGAAGCAAGTAGTCCACTCTAAAGTCCACTCTAATGAATGAGGAGACACATACTGAAAATTATTTTGCATAGAAAAACGTGCGATAGCATCCAGCTGTTGTTTTTCTTTACACCTTCCTGAGAGCTCTGATTGGCTATCTGACTTGTCCAAGGCCCTCACTTTTTCCTCATAGTGGTCACCAGCTGCTCCTCCAGCTCCTTCCTACTATCACCTGCTTGCTTGCTAGGCAAATGAACAGGCACACAGCAGTACCTACTGCTCCCGAGAGCTCTGATTGGCTATCTGACTGGAAAACTTTATATGGACTATGGCAGCTACTGGGACTTTGACGTGAAATGCAATTGGGTAGACACAGGTATAGCACCTGCTATTTACACCTGTTGTTTTAGGTCTAGTGACCTTCCCAGTTTATGGACATTGCCTTATCATCCTCACCCTTCTTTGCATTTTTTAATTAGAATTTCTACTTGACCAATAAAGGGAAAAAATGAAAGCAAGGAAATGAATGAAAAAAAGCAAAGAGGCTTTACTGGAGGTAAGCAAAATTTTTGGGATAAGCAACACTGCATTTGGCTATGAAATGGATGGCTGTCTTCCTAAGACCCCAAACACAATAGACATGTTTCAAGTTCTTCATTTTTGCAAAAACAGGAAGCTCTAGCACAATAGGATTAAATGCACAGTTCTCACAGTGGAGGGGTGTGAGATGCGAGGTCCCCCAAAGAATCAATATTGACTTTGTAACTCTAAATCACAAATGATTTAGAGTTAAAGGGAAGCAGTGAGGTAAGCCAAGTTTGCTGATGACACCAGATTGTTTAAGGTCGTAAGAACAACAACAACAACAACAACAACAACAAACGGATTAGGAAATCCTTTCTAAAACTTGGGCCCCCAAATGTTGTTGGACTACAACTCCCATCATCCCTGACCACTGGTCCTGGTAGTTAGGGATGATGGGAGTTTGAGAAAGGCTGCCTTAGGAGATACCATTTTTGTATAGTTAACCTGCTAACCTGTGGCCAGTGTGGTTGCTCTTGCTAACACGACTGCTTGTGGGCAGGCAGTAGCTTAGTGGCAGAAACACTTGCTTTGCCTACAGAAACATCTCTGAAGTTCAGTCCCTGGAAAAGCTCTGAAAGATCCCCATCTGTTGTGCTGTTCCCCTATGTGTAGTGCTTTTTTGAGTGCGCAAATCATTGGTGTACATAATCTCAATAGCCTTTACGACCTACAAAGGGCCATAGCTCGGTGATAGGGCACATGTTTTGCATGTATAACTAGGTTCAGCCGCTGGCATCTTTAGGTAGGGCTACGAAGGACTCCAGTCTGGAAGCCCCGGAAAGTGGTTGCCAGCCTGTGCAGGCAGAACTGAGCTAGCTGGCTCTGACGTTTCCTGCGTTCCGCTTCTGTTTTGTCTAACCCCATTTTCACTCCACAGGAAAGCTTCTGTGGCACATCTGTCATTGTACCAGAAGTTGAAGGGGCCCTTTATTTAAAAGAAGACGGGAAGAAGTCCTGGAAGAGACGTTATTTTCTCCTGCGAGCTTCTGGAATTTATTACGTACCCAAAGGAAAGACCAAGGTCAGGCAAGTCAAAGAAATCCTTTCAGGCAATAAAGCAATTCATGAAGGTGAAAGGAAAGAAATCCCGAGGTGACATTCTAAGGGCAGCATCTGGCGCACCTGAGAGGGTCCTTCTTTGGGCTGCAGCACTTGTGCAAATATTAGAATAGAGTTGCTGAGCTCCTTTGGGGCTACCCCCACCCCCACGCCCCCCAGGTTTGTTTTTCCAGTTAGATTAAAAAAACATTTCGTTTCTTTAAAACCCAGACATGAAAGGAAACCAAAAAGGCCAAATCTGTAGTTGCCCATTCAAAGTAAAAAGGTGCCATTACTTTTCGTCTAGTTCCCTATGGAAACATATCTCAACAGTTTGCAAACATTCAGGGTTTTCTTTTGGCACAAGGCAAGCAGAAGAGTCTTGCCATTGTTCAAGGCAGGCTAAAGAGAAAGTTAGAGAAAGTATCAAATTTGGCTTTGATAGTCTCTTTCTTTCTTTCTTTCTTTCTTTCTTTCTTTCTTTCTTTCCCTTCCTTCCTTCCTTCCTTCCTTCCTTCCTTCCTTCCTTCCGTCCTTTAGCATATCTGCCATGCATTTTTTTCTACCAAATATTGTTCTTTGTCTGGATAATAAAGGGTTCAGTCCAGTCGTGACCAACCCTGGGTTGCGGCGCTCATCTCGCTTTATTGGCCGAGGGAGCCGGCGTACAGCTTCCGGGTCATATGGCCAGCATGACTAAGCCGCTTCTGGCGAACCAGAGCAGCGCACAGAAACGCCGTTTACCTTCCCGCTGGAGTGGTACCTATTTATCTACTTGCACTTTGACGTTCTTTCGAACTGCTAGGTGGGCAGGAGCTGGGACCGAGCAATGGGAGCTCATCCCATCGTGGGGATTCAAACCGCCAACCTTCTGATCGGCAAGTCCTAGGCTCTGTGGTTTAACCCACAGCGCCACCTGCATCCCTAGGATGTAGCTTTTGAGGGGAGACAATGAATCCCTTTTCTCTCTCCTTTGGTTTTGGTGTCCCCCCCCCCCAGAGGCAAAGGGATTCTCTGAATCTATGGTTTTGGTATATTACTAACAAGCTTGAGCTTCCTATGGTTGCCACCCATGTGCCCCCTCCCGCAAATGCATAAGGGATAGTAAAGGAGACTATAGCTGCAGGGAGGGTGCAAATTGGCTTAAATTGGTGAGGGGGTGGGGGGAGGTCCTCACTTGAGCAGAACGCCTGTGGTGGATCCACTGCTGCGTGGATCCAAGTCTGAGGGTGCAATCCAGTATTCTACTATGGCATTTCCGTTCTTCTCACACACATTTTGTTGAAGTGAATGGGCACAGCCTGGCAGTATCACGTCAGAAAATTCACCTTGAATTGCCATCCAGAAATACATAAGGAAAGTGAACAGCAATTCACTGCTGGAGGGACATATCTCTGTTATGCAGTAACATGTGTGCATATATTCTTCACTTAAAACATCACAAAGCATGTTACAGTCTGGGAAGATGCGAATTCACTATTTGCACCTTTTACAGGGCTCCGCTTAATTCGGTTATGGAAGGGGTCATGAACAGTGCATGATGGCAGTGAACTCCCACCCACTGACAACTTGCCCTGCCCTTCCTAGCTTTGTGTCCTTAAGGTCTGCAAGCATGCTTTTCTCTCGGGTCCTAATGACCGGTTACCTGCAGCTATGCATAACTGAACTCCTAACACACCTTTCCTCCATCCTCAGTCCAGGAAAAGCTGATTTGGGAGGAAGCCGTTTGGAATGGATGATGGGGGGTTAACAGTATTAAAACACAAACAGAAGGCACAGGTGTGGTTGTGATAGTTATCAGGATAGCATCAGGTGTGGAGGGTGAGTTTAACCCTTGCTTCCTTGCTGCGGAGCTGAGAAAATTGCAAAGAACTTCAGAGGAGGGACTCTTGCTGCAGCCGCCATGGCTATTCAGACCCGCCCCCCAGCAGAGCTTCCATTTGCAGTCTTTATAAATGTGCATGCTAAATGCAAATACCTATTTAACGCTGCATCTAGTTTGTCATCAGTTGGCTTAAAGCGTAGCCAAAGTTAGGAAGAATTCTGAGACTGTGTTCCATTTCCATTAAAGAAGCATCACATGAATGCCTGTGTTATGTCGTTTACTCACAGTTCCTTAGCTCGGAAATTGGGTGCACTACTGCACTAGTAAGACAAACTTCGTTGCCATAGCAACCCATTAAGAACAAGCAAGGGCTATTTCACAGCACTAAACAAAAGGCAACTAGAGGCGAGAGGGAGATTTGCCCTTTTGATGCAGCCTGGAGCAGAATCACAGATCAACTTTGCACTTGTATACAAATAAACCTTGAACGTGACTGGAGAAAAATTCATTATTTTATAAAGATGCTTGAACCCATGCTGGCATTTTCCAGTGAACATGAATTATATATGTGGTTTTCTTGCACATGTGGGCATTGTATTTTACCCCTCAAAGTGATGATCCACCCAGTGTTTTAGCATTGGGGAGGCCATAGGGGCGGTTACCCTTGGTGCAAAATTATTAGGAGCACAAAATTTCAACAACCAGTGTTGCCTCAATGCAGACTGCGCCCTTAAGTATTTGGGCAGAAGAATGTGCTTTGAATGTGTTTTAAAGGTGTTGTGTTTACACAGCCATTATAGAAACATCTAAGGATACATTGGTTCCAGGGGATCACAGTAACTTGCGTACACTTCTAAAAAGGAAACTAAAGTCAGATTGTGTTAGAATACGTGGGTAAGAAATCTATTTAGGAAAGTTCATGGTACCGAATTAGGAAATAAAAAGGCTACACAGCAAGTCAGTACACAAACCAGCTTCTGATAGTGCAGCTACTCATTTTTAACTTGAAAGCTCAGGAGAAGCCTTAAGTCTGATATTCTCTCTGTTGTTGTTACACTTAAAAGTATTTGCATTAAGAAACAGGATCAGACTAACCTGATGACCGTGTTTAGTGTCATAATGTAATTTCGAATAATTTTTACCTTTTACCTTTACCTATAATAATTTATGGTGTGTTTGGCTTTAATTTTGTAGACATCTCGGGATTTGGCTTGCTTCATACAGTTTGAGAACGTAAATGTTTATTACGGTGTTCAGTACAAAGCAAAGTATAAGGCACCTACAGACCACTGTTTTGTCTTAAAGGTAGGTACAAAAGATCATGCATTCTGGAGTGGCTGTTGTAAGCATGTGTCACATTTTTAGTGCAATCCTGTTGTTCTGTAAAACTCTACTAGTTAGAGCCTAGAAATGGAAGCGAGATTTCTAGAGTTTCTGGATATAAACAATCTTTAGAGGGCAAAGGTAAGAGAGGGAAATAGCAGGGTTTCAACCTCATATAACTCTAGCCTGTTTGAATCTAATCAGTGAAGGCCTTAAACCATAGAGTAAGCTGTCCTGTCAGGACTAAGCCTAAGCCTATGCCACTTCCTACCTTGAGAGGAAAAGGTCACCAAGCCTTTATAATATTCCTCTTTTCCATGTGACTCAATATGTAAGGAGCTCTGCATGGCTTTAACCAGCCTCTTTTGTTTCCGACCAGATCGGAGTCTGAAACTAGTGTTTTTTTTCTTTACCAATAGTTTAGAAACTTTTACCTTTTGTAATTAAATCATATTATGGCTGCCTGTGCATCTTTTCTGATTGCTGCATGGAAAAGCACATGAATCTGACCTTTGAAGATTTTTGTAGGTAAACCATTTTATGACTTACCAAAGGTGTGGTCTATCTCTGTGCTGTGGGGTGTGGATTAGCTTGGAAAAAGCTTTTAAAAGGGGACATTTGGGGATTCAACAAAAGAGCACATTTTTAAGTTTTTACAACTTATATTTCCATGCTTTTCTTTGCTTCATGTTTTGTGATTTTAAATCTCTGCTGGGGTTTTCTAATCCAACAGTACTTGCCCCAGACTTGGGTCTTGGCTTCCAGGATTGCAACACAAATTAGGTATGACAGTGTGAAATGGAGTTTTAGATGAACGTCGATTGGGAAGATGGCATGGTGGGAATGCTAAGTCCCTCCCCAAGCTCCATGATCCTGATTTAAATTATTGAAGTATAAAAGTTTTCCTTATGATACACTTCACATTACACACCAAGTTTCTTCAGTTTCCCAGGCTCCCAGCTGCTATTAACACTTTTTTAAAATGCAGAGGATCTTTTGAACTGAATATCCTGCATCATGTCAAATTCAAATTCAAATTTTATTAAACGGTCACAGACCAGGTTAACTCGTACAGCTAGTCAGCGAAGCATAACACCGGAAAAAACAAAGGACAATTTCAATACAGATTAGGCCATAACAGCAATTTGAAATTAGACAGCATAAATAAAATTAAGTATTTGCCTTCGCCTGCATATTGACATTGGAAAGCTCTTGTTTCCTGCGCCTAATAGCGGCTACACAGAATTTAGCAACATTGATCGTAATTTCAGGAACCTTATCTTCTACCAAGGCTCTCATACGTTGGGGTTCTGGTACATTTTTAAGCTTTTGTAGAACTGGGGCAATAAAGGTCAGGCGTAGATCCTCGTAGTAACTACAGTGCAGCAATACATGCAGACTTGTTTCCACTTCCGATGAGCCACATGGGCAAACACGTGATTCATATGGTTTGCCCTCATATCTGCCTAGCAGCAGGGCAGAGGGCAGAACGTTAAATCTGGCCAGGGTAAAGGAGTGTCTGTACTTAGGTATTTGTAAATCAGCCAGATAATTTGCGGGTGAGAACCCTCTTCCAAAGTCTCTAATTGTGGCATGTTTATCCATTTTGCCCATATGACATTGCAGCTCTATGTCCCTAATGCGTTGGAGCACTTGACTTCTGGCTCTCTCATATCCTGCCGCTATCAAGATCTGCGGGGAGAATCCCAAGCTTCTTATCTTTTCAAACAGGGAAGCTTTCCAGGTAGAATGAAAGGTGTCTAAGAGTGTTAAAGGAGCCAAACCGGCCGGGAAAAAAATAAGTTTTAACCAGTAGTGTATCTTTAGAATCCACAACCGCACGTTAACGGGTGGTTGTCCAACTTCTAAGCGGACAGCTATATTAGATACACAGGGGGGGATCCCCAATAAACACCGATAGAATTTTGTTTGAAATGCCTCCATAGGCGCAAAATTTTTAAAACTGCAAACCTGGGATCCATAAGTGAGTTGTGGGAGTATTTTTGCAGCAAAAACCTGGGAGGCCGCCGGAACGTATTTACCCCCTTTCCCGTGAAAAAATCTTGTAAGGGCTTTATTGGCCCTTCCTGCATTGGCAATGGCGTTTTTCATCTGTTGGTGCCACGAGACCCTTTCCTGAAAAGTTATTCCCAGATATTTGAAAGTTGCTACCTGGTCAATAGGATGTCCCTTAATTCTCCATTTGTGTTTCCTTCTTTTTTTTGAAAACACCATAATTTTAGATTTGCTATAATTTATTGATAGTTGTTCCGCTTGACAATAGTCAGCAAGTGATCTCAAAAGCTTCCTCAAGCCAACGCAGGAAAAGGAGAGCAGGACTGCATCGTCCGCATACAGAAGCACCGGGAGGGGCATACCTGCCAGTTTGGGAGGGTGGGCATTTTCTTTCTCCATATTTACTGCTAAAGAGTTGATGTAGAAATTAAATAGCATTGGCGCGAGGACACATCCTTGTTTAACCCCATAGTGCGTTTGGATTTCTTTAGTTAGATGGCCTGACCGGTCGCATCTTACCCTCACCCTGGTGTTTTCGTATAGACCACGGATAAGGCGTAATAAGCGCTTGTCTATGTTTGTAGCGCCAAGCTTTTCCCAGAGTCTGTCCCTTGGTATTAGATCAAAAGCCGATCTAAAATCCACAAAAGCTGCATATAAAGACCCTCCTTTTCTAGAGTATTTGTCTGCCAGGTGTTGAAGGATAAGGGCCTGGTCTATAGTTGAACGCTTTGCTCTAAAACCAGCTTGAGCTTCTGATAGAATATGCTCTCTTTCCATCCACTCCACTAATTTATTACATAAATGAGCAGCGTACAGTTTGCTAATAATACTTAATAGACTGATTGGTCTGTAGTTAGCTGGCTCAGTTCTGTTTCCTTTCTTAAATATTGGAATGATGATGGCTAAACCCCAGTCCTCGGGGATAATAGCCGCTTGATTTATACTAGTGAACAAGGCGGCTAGCACAGGGGCCCACCATTCAACATTTGCCTTAAGAATTTCTGGTGGGATATTGTCAGCACCCGGGGCTTTCCCTGATTTAAGAGATTGAATAAGGCCAATAATTTCTTCTGTGGTTACAGGGGGCCATTCCTTGCCAAATTCACTTGAAGCAGGAAGCAGAGCTGGGACCAGTTGATTTGATGAATATAATGAGAGGAAATAAGCCTCCCATGCTCCAGCGGGTATAGAGTATTCAATTTCAGTCGGGGAGTCTCTCCAGTTTTTTGCAATTATTTTCCAAAATGTGGCAGAATCTTTTCTTTGGGAGGCCTCCACTAGGCACTGCCAATCCTCCCTTTGTGCCTGGAGCTTTTTCTTGTTAATCAAAGCTTTATAACTGCGTTTTAACTCAAACCAGTCTAATGGAAGCGAAGGCAAGTTCGCTGATCTATAGTTCCTGTACTTATCCAGCAGGAGGCGTTTCATAGCCATGCATTCTTGGTCAAACCAAGGTTTGGATTTGTTAGAGTGTAGAGATTGCCGTGGCGTTTTTTTGTTGGTCAGATAAGGTTGTAGGGACGAAATCAGTTCCCGGAACATGTCTAATCTAGCCTCAGGAGTTGGGGAATTTACGAGGTTCTCCTTTCTAGCAAGAAAAGTATCTGAGTGAAGTCTTTCCGATATTTCATCACTCAATTTGCTGGACCATTTAATGCGTGAGTATCTTAGCTCCATGTTTTCGAAACATGGGGCTACAAGTTTATCAGAGCAAAATAAATCTTTTCTCACATCCAGTATTAAACAGAGCGGTAGATGGTCGCTGTCAACCCTCTCCACCACTTTACATTCCCGTGCTCTGCTCAAAAGGTTAGATGACACCAGGACGTAATCGATAGTGGAGGCTCCCATGTTGGATATAAATGTAAATTCCCCACTGGGTTCTCTGTCGACACGACCATTTAATACAGTCAGATCCAGATTGTTGGAAAAACGTAGAAGGCATAATCCTGCGTAGTTGCAGCCCTTGTCTTTTGAGAGCCTTGGGGGAATAGAATGGGCTTCTTCAGAAATGGGAGGTACGTCATGGAAATGAGCATATAACGCTTCATCTGATTGGCCAATTCTGGCGTTTAAGTCCCCAGCCAGCAGCACTGCCGCTGCAGGAGTTTGATTCATTAGCTCATCGACATATGCTTCTAGCCTATGCCAGATATTTTTGGTAAGCTGCTTGCCTCTTTGGGGAGGGGCATATATATTAATCAATAGAAGTGTGCAATATCTGCATTTCATTAATAATGCCATGGCCACACTGTTCAGAGGCTCCAGCTCGACGAAAGATGCTCTCAGCCTTGTGGATATTAGAATGCCTAGCCCACCCTTAACTCGTCCCCCTTTGTTGCTTGGTGAACCTGCGAGCGAAAATGAGGCAAAACCATTTACATCTAAAACCCCTGTTAGCCATGTCTCTTGCAAGAAGACTATATCATGATCTTGAATAAAATTGACAAATGATTGATCAGTCGCCTTGTTGAGCCAACCAGCAATGTTCCATGATAAGAATTTAAGATTGGCTTTATCACAGTCGAGTCTTTGTCAATTATTACCTAACGTACTTTTAGGGTTTGTCGCTTTATGTATCGGTCGCCTATCGTCTTTGTATGGCGGGCTATCCAGCCGCTCTATGATTTCAATAGGTGGATGCAAAGTGCTCACGTTTGTGAACACCGGATCTTTATTATGCATAAATTCCTTCTGTAGATATTCTGTTGCGGCCTGATTTTGGCCCAATTCTGTTTCATCTAGGTATCTCATTTTGTTCCATACGTCTGGTGGGGTCACCTTAGGGATATTTCTCCTTCGGGGGGGTGATGGAGTGCTCTCCTTGAAGGGTGGCACATTCTCTCTTGGTGGGAAGTTAATCTCCGCTTTAATCTGATGGTTACGTGTTGTGGTCTTTTTTTGGTCTCCCTTAATAACCTCGTTGCCTGGAGCTCTCTCGGCCAGCTTATCTCTTAGCTTGTCTAGTCTTCCCAAGATGTCAGTTTGTATTAATGGTGGGAACATCCAGAATTGGTCAATTAGGATGTTTTCTTCCATAGTAAAGAGATCCTCACCTTTGCTCACAAGGCGTTGCGGATTCTGTTTGTCAGGCCATAATTTTGAGAGTTGTTTCCCCTTTCTAAGATTTGCCTGCTTAGTTTTCAAAAGGGGGCTCAAAGGAGCCTTATTTTCAAAGAGCCTAAGTATTGTTATCCGTGCTTTTAAAAAGGCAAGTCTTGACCTAAAAATAAACTTGGCCAGGTTCTGATCCCTAAAAGTGGTCAGTGCTCTCACTGAGTGACCATCATAATGTAGATATTCCACCGAGGTGATATCATTAGAATTAAGCATTCCTGGCAGTATGTCATTTAGGCTAGATACAAAGTTCATTATTCGCTGTTTCCCTGTAAGGAAGCCCTTAGGCTTCGGGAAGTTCGTGAATACCAATTTTTGGGGATTTAAGATCAAATTCCAATCTCTTTCCTGACTGGAGGCTTGCCAGGTCTGAAGGGGGGTATCATCTCTACTGAACGCTTCCTCTTCCTCGCTGTTCGATTTGCTAAGTGTTTTATTGCCTTCATAGGTAGAGGCCTCTACTTCCGCAGCATCAGGTTTGTTAAATAGTTGGTTATCCAGGGACTGAATTGTTACTTCTGCCTTCTCACTTGCTACTGGAATCAGCCTTGGCGAGTCCTCCTTAGCCGGTTGCTGTGTAACTATCTTTGTTTCTCTCTTTTTTCCCTTCTTTTTGCTGCCCCGTGTGGTCGATTTATTTGGGGCCGAGGGAAGAAGTTTGAACAATTTCTGCCAATGTATGCTTCGATTACTGCAGGTGTACTTGGCTTTCCTTGTTGTTTTGATATTTTTACTTTTCTTCACTTTTACCCTTGAGTTATGTCTTTGCAGATTCTTATTTATTACTGGTTTGTTCGTCCCCACTAGCTCAACTGTTTTATATTCTTGGTGCATATCATTTAATTTTATCTCTTTTAATTGAGGTGTGAAATTTTCTACTAACGTCAGCAGTAGCCCATTTGTTATTGTTAGATAATTTTTTATGTTGGCTAGATCAGTACTTATTGCTAGGGAATACTCCAAAGGGTGGCCGTCACTCAATTCTGTTTGAGAGTATTTTGAAATAGATATCTGGTTTTGATGGGTTGGTGTAATTTCTTCCGTGGGCAGCTGTTCCTTAGTAATAGAGGTATTTCCCTCCTGAAGTTCCTCGGCTAAAGCTAGTTCTTGCGCTAGGCTGCATGGGGAGTTAATATTTCCAGTATCTTGATATATCTCTTTAGGATAAGACGTCCAATCAAGAACAGTAAGAGAGGGGGGTATTACTTCATCAAGAATTAACTCTTTTTGTGGACTCTTACCCTCCTCCATCTTAGGAAAATAATTTGTGATTTTGCTTTGTCTTTTACCAGGGCCCGGGGGGCTGATTGCCGAGTCAGGCAGTATACCCAACTCCTTATATGTTCTTCTAGTAAAAACCATGGTAAAAGTTGTCTTAATATAGAGAGAGGGCAGTTTACCCCGGGTGCGACTGCCTTAAATTGGGGGGCAAGTGGGGGTGTCAATCTATATTCCCACCTGCTCTCTGCAGCAGCTTCCTGATGTGCTCATCAACAACCTCAGTATATTTCTCTATTTTGAGTTCTCTGCTTTTAAATCTTAGCGATTATCCTAAGCCTGTAGTTTTCACCTCAGTCATGCGACCAGCGCTGTTTCACAAATGCTGCAACCTAGTCGGAATATAATAATAAAACAAAACAATGCTGCCAAAGAGACAGCAGTAATAAAACGGCTAAAAACTACGTTAAAATTAAAATTGCCTTATTTAGGCAATTTATGTGCAGCTGGAAAAGGATAATAGTGGAGTTTGGCTATAGCGCATGTGCAGCTATGATAACCTTGTATTTCGGGCCCTAGCTTAGTCTTTGGAGACCCTCTCCCACCGCCCTATACTGAACGAAGGATATCCAAGAGCCCCAGAAGGGAAACTTTCTGTGGGCTGGTTCACTGACTCCTTCTAAGCAGTCTTTCAGAGGCCTACCACATAAGGCAGGGCACAGGATGATATCTTGCTGAAGCCGGTTTTCCAAACCTCCAGAGGGTCCTATCCGATACACTGTTATAGAGTTATTGTGTAGATTAAAATCTTCCTGTAAAAAACTCAAGATGCCTTCACCAGGAGTCTCTGAGAGTATAAATGCTGGTCTCCTCAGAACAGTTTGTTAAAATGGAGAGTCTTTCCAGCTACTGTACTTCCTCTTCAGCTGCGAAGCAGGAATGCTGTCCCCAGCTAGTTCACACAGCCCCCCAGCTGGGCGGGGGTCAGTTAACCCCCGAATCTCCAAGCTTTATCTTTCTCTGTGTTCAGCAGAGCTGGGTGTCTATGGGCCAGTCTCAAAGCAGGGCTCACAGTCGTGTCTCTCCTTACCCTCCTTCTCCAGGCACCGTTGGTCCGGTAAGCAGTTCACAGTTCTGTCTTTAGACCTCTTCTCTCTCTGCTCTCAGTTCAGGCAGCAGCTTTCTCTCCTCTCTGGCAACCTTGACCGGGCAGCTGATAAGGAGGGAGGGAGCAGGCTGGGACAAGCTGAAGACAAGCTGAAGCTCGCAGAGCCAACAGCTGCATCATGTCTAGTCTGGCTGTAAAGCCTGGCAGACTCCAGAACTGTTGAAATATTTGAATGATAAATCCCAGTTTGCACTGATTTTAATTGAACAGTTATGCATAGTAGACACAGAGCTTTGAGGATTGGCTATGTACAGGCCTTGGCCTTGTTGCAATGAACTAAGTCCTATTTATTTTAATGGAACTTCCAAGTACGTTTGTAGTCTGTCTTTTTTGCCAACAAACAACTAGGTGTTTGCATCCCCATGCCTGCTAAAACTTAGGGCATGGTAGCGCCTTTTCAGGAGCATTTGCTTTTGAGTTCAAGTTATGAGCACTATGGCATTACTTTTGGAAATTCAAAGAGTCACTAGCATAAAATCTTAACCCCAAGGTGTTTTTTTTAATAAAAAATATATTCACAGTTGACAGTAGCAAGGTAATCTAAATGTAAATTGGCTCGTTTAGTCAGTCTGTTGTGTCTGATACCAGGAGAATTTAATTATGCTTTATTGGCGCAGGTTTTGCATGAGTAACCTGAGAGTAATGGTGCATAATGTGGAATTAATCTAGGGTGAAAGAATTGGTGCCCTGGGAACAAGCTGGCACAATAGCATCATCATACCCTATTTCCACGCCTTAGTACCTGCCATTGCAGCCTATCCAGCTGGGCTTTGGTAATAACCTTTAGAGACATCTTTCAGATGGTGCTTTGAGAATTGTGTTGCCATGTTCTTTAATGTTGGCCTTCTAGGGCTAGTCCAAAACTCAAAAACTGCATAAAGCTGAAATCCGGAGTTTGTCTTGTTGCATCCCAGCTTGCTTCCCCTTGCAAACTGGTTGATGTGATGCAAAGAAACAAACTGAGGTATTTGACTGGTGATAATATAATCACACATTCAAACAATGAGAGCTGTTCCAACATTCAATAAGAACTGTTCCAAGTTAATGGGAGGTCATGCCCACCATGTGCTTATGACCAGGATAGTAGTTTGTATTTATTATTTGTTTCACAAAAAGCATACACAACTTGATTGGGAAAAACACCACCACCACCTCAAAGCAATTTACAAAAGATAAAACAGTAAAATCAATGGGGGGCCCCCCACAACCAGACTTTAAACATGCAAAAGCTAAAATAACGAAACAGATTAAAATTACCCCAACATTCTAAGCATCTGGGCAAGTTTTTCTAAGTAAGAATGCTTCTATCAGGCACCAAAGAGTTTGTAGGCTTCTGCTTTGAAATGTAAAAGTTTAAAGGCTATAATGGAAATAGCTACTTCTCCTAAAGCGCTCCCTTCCATACAATAATCCAGTTCGTACATATGGCTAAGAGTGAATACACTTGAGACACATATGCAGTTTCTCAAAGAGGAGATCCCAGCCACATCTTGGTGGTACTGCTGCAGAGCTTCTGAGAGAGATGCTGTGGTTTAGCTGAGCATGTCACCTGAACTTGGGTCTCATGGTTTGTCTTGCTTCAAACAAACCATGATCTATAACCAAGGTTTTGTTTTGGGGCAGGCTTCCTCAACCTCAGCCCTCCAGATGTTTTTGGCCTACAACTCCCATGATCCCTAGCTAGCAGGACCAGTGGTCAGGGATGATGGGAATTGTAGTCTCAAAACATCTGGAAGGCCGAGGTTGAGGAAGCCTGTTCTTAGGTTTACTGCTTGTGGTTTGTCTGAAGGAGACAAACCGCAAGCCCAGGTTTGGAGGACACGCTAAGCCAAACTATGGCTTAGGTCAAAGCAACTGGAGAATGTAAGGGCGCAGGAATTCTCACACACTCAAGCTTTCACACTAAGCCATGTAGCCACTGAGTTGCAGACCTTAAGACAGGGGAGCCCTGCCTCATGTTGTAATTGGCAACTAATAAGAATGCTTCAGAGAGAAGACAAGAGAAAGGAACTGGAGGGTATAACTAAATATTACACGTCAGCAAGGGTGTCAAAAACCCTGCCAGCCTTTTTATTTCTTTAAAAAGAAAAGCTGCTTCATGAGGGGAGTTTCAAGTGAAGATATTTGAATTTAAAAATACTTCAGAAAATCTGCATTGCTTTCCTTATGGAGCCTCTTAAAAATAATGAAGTATATTATCTGGAATATTAAGGAAGACTGGCAAAGGTTAGGGTCACGGTAATGTTTGTTTTGTTTAAAAGAGATCTTTAAAAATTGAAAAGTATCTGATGCCATCTGCTGGATTTAATGGATACTTACAACGCATCAAAATTCCTAGTTCTCTGGCCCAACAGAAGACGGAAGAATCATTTCTAGAATGGAAGTACTCATCAGCACTGAGCTGACCATTCTACTTAGCATGCGAACATTTTAGTTGCCCTACATTTTTCATGGTGCAGAAGATACATTTTGAAAAAACAATTGTTGCAACAGTGTCCTGATAAAATTACAGACTTTTGTCATGCTATGTAATAAAGTTTCACTTGATTATTCTAAAAGATCACACCACTTTTCACCTGAGTATTGGGTGGATTCCTCCCACAGTCTGAACAATTTATGTATTCAGTAAACATTTGCCATATGCTATAAAAGGAATAGGTGTCATGGGCCAAATTGGGTCAAGGTTTTGTGTGTTCACCTTTGCTGCCATGTACTAGTGATTAGGTGGAACAGGTTTGTCATGAAACTCACCCCAGGATATTTTTTGTTAAAGGGTGGCACATAAATTAGCTAAACAGTAAATGAATGAAATACGGAACTCAGAACACATTGGACTTCATGATCAGATGTCTTTTTATAGTCTACATTTTATGCAGCTTTTCCATTAAGCATTTTCCATTAAGCACTAAGCAGATTTTCCATTAAGCACTAACAAGGTTATACCGTATTTTTCGCCCCATAGGACGCACCGGCCCATAGGACGCACCAAGTTTTTTGGGGGGGAAATAAAGGGAAAAAAATTATTTCCCCCCCAGGGGCTTGCGGGGCCGGCAGCAGGGAGAAGCGCTCTTCTCCCCGCCGCCCGCCTTCAGACCAGGTCCGGGGACAGCGGGAAGACGCGCTGCGCCTCCCCGCTGTCCCCGGAGCTTGCGGGGCTGGCAGCGGGGAGAAGCACGCGTCTCCCCGCCGTCAGCCTCCAAACCACATCGGGAGACAGTGGGATGGTGGCGTTCCGCCTCCCCGCTGTCCCCCGACCTTGTGGGGCTGGCGCTGGGGCTTTCGCTGAAGCCTGGAGAGCGAGTGTGCACCGACCCCTCTCGCTCTCCAGGCTTCAGCGAAAGCCTGCATTCGCCCCATAGGATGCACACACATTTCCCCTTCATTTTTGGAGGGGAAAAGTGCGTCCTATAGGGCGAAAAATACAGTACTTTGAAGTTAATGCATGACAACCTCAAAAATTAACACACATAGTAAGGAGGCGGTGAGGGGCAGGGATGGATTTGTTGTTTTTTAACGTATGCAGAAAAAATACTGGGACCAGGGAAAATATGTATGCAAACTGACACCAGATCCTAAACAGAGATGCAGAAATCCTAAATTAGGGGATGTGGAGCAGAGACTACTTCATATGCTTCTCAAAAATTTGCTTGCTTCTTGGAAACTGCAGATATGTTTACCTTCTAGCTTATACAACTGCCAGATGACAACCCTCAATGGAGACCTCAATTTACACACTGAATGCTAAGCTCAGAACTGTGACATGCCTCACATTTACTTGGCTGGAAGTCATGTTGAAAGTAGGCCGTTTCAAGCTAAGCTTCCACCCAACAAATATCTCCTTACAAATGTGTTTATAATAAGCAGCATTTTGTTATTAAGCATTTTGTGACTTGTTCACAGATGTATGTCTAATTTGTTTCCCGCTAATGTAAGACCACCCTTTCTTTCCACTTATTTTAATTTCAACCTATTTTAATGATAACATTTATTATTATTATTATTAGCATCCCCAGATACAGAAGGAGTCTCAGTATATCAGATATTTGTGCTGTGATGACCAGCAGTCTCTACATCAGTGGGTAACTGGCATAAGGATTGCAAAGGTATGAAGTGCAAGATGTGCAGTCGTTTTTTTTAAAACACACACACACACAAAATAGTTGTATAATTTGTTGATTTTCACAATGGACAAAAATAACTCTTGTTCCTTTCCAAGTAAAATATGGGCACACAATGGATAGACATTTGTGTAAATGTGAGCTAATACAGATGCAAATGTAATTAGGTTGTGGGAGCCTAGAGAAGTCTCATCAGCCATCTGAAAAACTATGAATAAGCTGTTCTAACTGCAGTAAGGAAAACAAGACAAAGACTGTAATGTGCTCACACATAGTTTATACCTGTGGATCAGGATTCCTATCTGGTGAAGGTTGCTCTTCCCATTTGCAGCATGCATCAGCTCATGCATGGACTGCACTGCCAATGGGTGAATTCAGGTAATAGTTTGCCAGCTGGTAACTCACCATGATGTGCAACCACCCAGCAAGCCAGTCTTCTGTATGATCATGCCAGATGTTACCACCCCCGTTTCACCACATTTCTGGTAAGGTGCAGAAGTG
Source organism: Podarcis pityusensis (assembly GCF_964106645.2). Lineage (NCBI taxonomy): Eukaryota > Metazoa > Chordata > Lepidosauria > Squamata > Lacertidae > Podarcis > Podarcis pityusensis. The sequence goes on along the minus strand of NC_138037.1, from coordinate 21,290,127 downwards.
TAATAGCAAGACATTTCGTGTGGTGGGGTAAGTCCTGGTTGGCCTAATGCACCAGCCTCCTCCGATCAGTGTTGTAAACCACCCTGAATGAAGCATCAGAAGAGTGTGGTTGGAATTCTTACATAAGCAGATAAAATAGGATGGGCTAGGTCCACAAGTGAGTTCATCCGGCGTGTGAATTTAAGCCATTGTAAACCTAGGGATTCAAGGTTTAAATTGCCTCTTGCCAAATACAGTACTTAATAGAATGGGCTATAGGTGATCTCTGAACCCAACAAATGGAAATGACTTTACAAATGTTTTGGATTCTAGACACCCATCTGCTCTGATGTGTTTAAACAAATCCTTGTGCCTGTAGTTTCATAGTACTGACATTTATACTAGATGCTGTAGGCAGACCTAGTACCAGTCACTGGAGAGTATCTCTGTGGAGGGTTGGTTGTATTAGTCAAAACATCAGGAAGCAGGAAAGTGTGCTTTTATTCCTTTGAAGGGGGTATTGGTGGTAATTGTCTGTATATAGGATAAAGCATGTGCTTATTTTCTCAGTATGGAAAGACGTTGTATGATAACCACACCCGCGCAGTGCAGAAGGCTGGCTTAGCTTCTCGACTGACCAAGCTAGGGAATGTTCAATCCTCCACTGCTGCAATATCATCTTCAAAAGGTATATGATATATGGTAAATGTTAAATTGTGTGTGCGCGTACATAAGTTATGGAAGAGCATCCTGCATGTTGGGTTTTCTGCAGATTGGCGTTGGTTCTGATTCAGCGGTAAGCAGTGCATTTTCCTGGGGAAAAGGGTGGGACAAGAGAAAAACTTCTTGGGCTCATGCCTTGAAATCACTGGAGAAGCGAAAAAGTAGATGAGCCTTTAGTGTAGACAATTCTGAGCTAGATGGAGCAGTAGGTCTGACTCGGTATAAGGCAGCTTCCCATGTTCTTAACATTTGGACACAGGTGTACTATAGTTCCCAAAATGTACCAAGGTTCTAATGGATTGTACTTTAGTTATACCTTAACTTGGCCTCTTCAACTTTGGGTCTTCAGAAGTTGTTGCACTAAAACTCCCAGGATCCCTGACAATTGGCTAAGCTGGCTGGGGATGATAAGTGTTAAAGAGTTCAACAACAGCTGGGCTCCCAAGGTTGAAGAATTCTCATTAAAACATATTCTTGTTTTGCCAGTTCAACGTTTTCTAAAAAGGGAAACTAGAAGTTCAAGAACTATTTGGGGGGCGGGAAAGAGAGAGAGAAGCTGCTGCATATCCTAAACTGGAGAGTAAGATATGACACTCCTGGCCAACTGAAAAAGTTCACATAATCATCTGCAGAACAGTACAGTTCAAGCCACAGAGATTTCTTCTTGGCTTTGTTCCCTTACTTAGTTTGTCAGGAGTAGGGCATGTCTGCAGCTCCTTAGAGAAGCATCAACAACATCATGCAAAACTATTCACAGGGTACTTTAGTATCCTGTGGAGCTTAGTGTATTATTTCAATCGTGATTCAAAATAAGAATGATTTTTGCCTTTAATCACTCGAATTTGGTTTTGCAAGCCTGTTCTTTCTTTCTTTTTAACTGTGTATCCTAGGTAGTACTCATGCCAATGGACAAGTCCCCCAAAGCACGACCCTCACTGCTGCAAATTCTTCAGAACCTGAGAAACCTGCTGAGATGCCAAAGGTACAAATTTAATTGAATGTATCATCATAAATTCAGCATTAACATAAATACATCTGTAGGCAGGAAGCCTAGAGGTCCATGCATTCTTGCAGCTTGACTAGAAGTCTACACACATTGGCTGCAGCCACCCACAGCCCTTGTAACACACAAAAGGTACTGTACTACTTTTGTCAATCTTTAAATCAAATAAATAAATAAATAAATAAAAAAAATAGCATGTAGGAAATAAAAAGCAATAGGAATACTATTAAAAATCAATATGAATATTTAGTGCTATGGAAATGTCATTTCCCATCTTCAACCACATCTACTTTAGACCACCTAAATGAAGCTCATGGAGGACTGGTGGTCCACAGAGCCGTTTAGGAACCCTTGCTCTCCATTTGGCTTGTAGCACTTGTGCCAAAGTACCTGTAAATGAATTAGGAACTGGTGATGCATAAAATATAAACTTTGGGGCACCTTTGGTGGCGCTGTGGTCTAAACCACAGAGCCTAGGGCTTGCTGATCAGAAGGTCTGCGGTTCAAATCCCCGCAACGGTGTGAGCTCCCATTTCCGTGCGCTGCTCTGGTTCGCCAGAAGCGGCTTAGTCATGCTGGCCACATGACCCGGAAGCTGTCTGCAGACAAAACGCCGGCTCCCTAGGCCAGTAAAGCGAGATGAGCGCCGCAATCCCAGAGACATTTGCGACTGGACTTAACTGTCAGGAGTCCCTTTACCCTTTAAATAGGTTTGTTCCTTAAATAGCCTGCCTTGGTTACTTACTGAACCGAAACAATTCATTCCACTTATCCTCTTACTTATCAATGTAAGAGAGACTTGAGGGTTTTTTTGATCTACCTAGAAACCGTTCTATAGATGACTAGAAGCAGGAAGTGCTTAGAACTCAGTTAAAGGTTACCATGCAGACATAACTCTTAACAGCTACCAGCTGCCACCAGCAAATGAAAGGAGAGCACATTTCTTACACTGCCAGTGGGATTCTATTCATCTTAAGAACATAGTCTAGCAGCCACATGGTGAAGGCAAGCTCACCTAATATTCTGCCAGGGCAAACATTTACCTAACGAACTGCTAGCCTAGACGACACTTTCATTTAACTTGTGTGACAAATGCTTTGGAAAAGATCAAACATTTTATCTTTCTGTTCAGTTTGTGTACATTGTGCGGCCAGAGGTTAAGACTTTCCAGTCATCTTTCATTATAAGAGAATGTGGAGGGAAAGTGGCTGTGATTGGTACAAAAGGGCAGGAAAATGTATAGAAGCCAGCTTGCTCCCAGTTCTTAGCAAAATGCATTCAAGGTTAAGCTCCAGTCACCAGCCTCCAGCAGACTATGTAAGTGCAGACCGGAGGAGATACAGTAGGTATTAACTATTCTGTGTACAGGCCTTTTTAGTGCTCCTATTTCCCAAAGGTTTCCCAAAGGTTAAAGAGAATGTAGTAAGCACTGAGCTTAATTCAGCAAAGCAATATATCAGTTGTAAGGGCTAAAGTAGCTGCATTCACACTATGTGAGCACTGCACTGTGTTTGCAAGCCAAGGAAATATAGCTGTGTGCAATGCCAGGTCAATGCAGGGCCAGCCCTACCATTTGGCAGAGTGGCCCAGCTGCCTCAGGCAGCAGAGGCTGTAGGTGGTGGTGATGATTTGTGGCAAAATGTTGAAAGGCAGGCTTGTCTGTGTCACATAGCCGCTGCTCCCCTGTTGTGGACACTGTAAATGTTCAGGTAAGACTCAGCTGCCAATCTGCTTAGCTTCTGTTCCGCTTCAAATGTTTATACCATTGAAATGAGAATTGGCAACTGATTCCTAGTCCTGGAACGCTTGAGGAAAGACTGGCTTTTCTATCAGGCTGCCAGGAGGTTGTCCTTCTGTTTAGACTCCTTGTAGCTTCACATTCACAACAGATAGTACCTACGCTAAATCTCCCTACATCAAATGGGTATCAGGAAATGGTAATATAATTTGAGGCACTGAGATTGTAAGTAAACTTAAATGTCCATAGACAGGAGGGAGTCTTTCAGATTGTCTGGTTTTGCAAAAACCAATCCTTGTAGTTTTGGAACGCATCTATTTTTACTGCTAAATGGACACAAATGGAAATCCCAGTGTTATATATTCTCCCTGCTGCCTTGAAACCAAGAAAGACATAATTCCTGCAGGACCTGCAGTTTTTCTTTTACTATTCACCTCTCATTTTGAAAATTGCTTCCTTTGTTTTAAAAGGTTACGAAACCAGACAGCACCACTGACACCAGGCGAGCGCCACCATCTCCCATGCCACAACCAAAACACCTCCATAAACCTGGTGGGCTACACCCACCACCCCCTCCTCAAAGACGATCTTCTGCTTTTACTGGTTCATTGAACCTGCCCCAAAATATGGAGAGAAGAAACACAATTGCCACATCAGATCCAGACGAATTTCCACCACCCCCTGAATCAATACTGCTTCCCACTGCGTTGGAGGACTTGCCGCCACCGCCGCCTGAATACTATGAAGATCCTCCTGATTTCATTCCGGCCCCACCACCTGCCTTTGCTGTGGGCACTGGCACTCCAGAACTGCCGCCGCCACCTCCTGCAGTCTCTGCCCCCACGATGCCTCCGCCTATCAGAAAGAAACCTCCACCTCCTCCTAAAAGACAGGAACAAAGTACTGGGCAGGCAGGAGGGCCTAGGCAAAGTGGGCTTCCTCCAAGGGGAGATGCAGGTGAACAAGGAGGAGACTTAATGTCCGATTTAATGAAAGCACTGCAAAAGAAGAGGGGTGAGACATCATGAAACAAGCAGTTTAAATGAAGATTAGTGTGCGGTTTTAGTTGGATCAGGGAGGGTGGCCCAGATAAATTGTCTACAGCTCTTCCTGGTGGTCCAAAGGAATATGTGCTAGAGAAAGGCATCCCAACATATCCCAAAGCAATGCCTTTCCCCCCTACCCGCCCCTGCAACTTGTTCCGAAATGGTGGCTTCCCATGTTCCTGGTTTGAGGCTGAAGAACACAACTAGAAGCATGGGAAGTGTCCCAAGGGAGAGGCAGATTCCCAAGGAGATTTTGATCTAGCAAAAAAGAGGAAAGAACCTTATAGCAAATTAAAGGCTGACTAATATTAATCAATTGAAGGTTTAATAGGCTATTTAATTGGATTTTCCCTGGGCATGTGTTCATGTAGATTGCACAATCTGTTCTTACCCTGTAAATGTATGGCAAATGTATGGGCAGGCATGACCTGATTTGCAAAAATAAGGAGACTGAAAACAGTACTACAACAGTTGCAGTGACAGCTGTCTCAACAATTCCACCCACTAACCCCATACTTTTTAAAGAGCTTTTACTATTAGATACAGCGAGAACCAACCATTTGGATAACAGTGAACACTTCCACTTGAGGCTTTATTATTCACAGGTTGTGCCACACCAGTTTCCTCAATTGTTTTGAAGTGATAAATCCCAACCAAAATGCTGCTTTCAGCTGTCATATCTGCAGCCTATGTCTCTGGTTATTTATCCAATATAACGCAAGGCCAAAGATACGCAAGTTTCAGTTCTTCTTCCCACAGCAACCAAGTTAGCAATTGTCTTTTAAGTGATGCCTAAAAATATTTGTCTCCTAAAGACTTTATGATGATCGGAATACGTTAAGGCATTTATGAGTTCTTACGCCTCTTTCATCATTTATGATTCACCTTAATCTTCCAGTGTTCATTTTGACAGAGCTTGTTTTGACTGCCAGCTCCTGAATAAAATCCTCTTCAATGCCTCATAAAAGTGTCAAAGTTAATGAACGAGCAACACAGTTTGTTTCGAAGGCATGTCGCGCACGCATACGCAAAACATTCTTTGGAATGGCAAGTGCTTTCCTTCTCTAAACATTCAGTTCAGGAGCACAACAGTTACGCCTAAAATTGGGAAACAGAAAGGGACAGCATGGAGGCTAAATCCTACCCTTGGAGAGTTGTCAGTGGCCAACCCTCAAATGGCTTACCAGCAGAACTCGCCTGCAAACCAGATATTTCAACACAGTTGCAGAGACCCTAGGAAGAACCTTGGCTATAAATGGGACTTGGATCAAAAGCTGTTCTTGAAATGAGAAAAGCGGTGCTTGATGCAGTTCAACTATTTGCCCTTACTGCCCTATGCTTTGTCAACTTAACTCTGTGTGTTTCTCAGATCGGTTGAGATTTTGTTGTTCTAACAAAATTAGAATCCTGGTTTCTAGATCCATTTATCATGTGCCAAGGTTATTTATGGGATCCTCAAGAGGCAGACTCTGCTGCCTTGGAGACTACAGAATTTGGGGTGCCTCTTATACAAAGCTGAATCAGGGATCGTCACAAACAATTCCTATGATTGTGGCACAGCAAGAGCAAAGAGAGTTGGTTACGAGGAAATTAAAATGGCAAGCGGGAGGGAAGAGGAGCAAGTGCTTAACTCTGCTTCCAATAATTGCAGATAAGAATGGATGGATTTGCCTGCTTCCTGTCTGTCAGTTCTGCATGAAATGATTCAGAATTATGTTCCACCTTGTTTCTGGATCAATCTATTGATTTTAACTGCATGAAAATTGGCATGTTTGTATGCTTTTTACCCAGTAATACACATTTTTTTACACAGTTCCGTACTATTTTTTGAGCTAAGAACTGTAGTACAGATTTGGCAGCACATGGAGGGGGGACTGTTCATATATATATATATATATATATATATATATGTTTTTAGCTTGCAAAATTATAAAACATACCTCACAGTTTATCACATACACATTCTTATTTGGACTTCCATCAGCACCTCTGATAATCCTCCATCTTAATCACTTCTTATGCCTTTCTTAACTTAATATTGCCATTAAATCTTTTAACATATCAACTCTCTTTTTCCATTTTTACAATATTTCTAATATTACTCCTCACAGAACTTCTTGCAAACCTGGCCGGGGGGGGGGGGGGGGGCTGTTCTAATCCATGTATAAGCCTGGGAAGGGTGTATCAGATCAATTCATTTAAAATGCAGACCAAATTAAATCCTTGACGTTACCAAGTTCAAGTGTGAGAAACGGAGACTGCAGGAATTGCAGGAGCCACTGATCTTTTGACCAGGAAATGCAGAAGGCAGCTAACTTTACATAGAAGTGGTTGGGCAACATTGTTCAGTAATCGGCCATACCAGCCAAAACAGGATGATCTTGCAAGAGGAAGAGGGGAATTGAGCCACTGAATGACACAACAGGAATAGGAGCAGAGTGCATGATTGACTACAATTCTAAATGTGCCCTTTTATTGTCGTTTGGTGTTACTTGAAGGCTATATCCCTTCATTTAATCTTGATCTCAGTTTCTTTTCATCAAGATGAACAACTGACTTTAATGTATTTAGCCCAAGCGGGGGGGCGTTGGGCATAACCGGCTCTCTCAGCCATTGCCTGCCTCTGAAAGGGGCGTTGCAAAACCTGCTGCAAGAGGTGGACCTGAAAGTAAAACAATATTATTATTATTTTTAAAAAGCATTATACACAGACAAAACTACAGAACAAACCCTGGTATCCCAACTGTACAGTGGTGCCCCGCAAGACGAATGCCTCGCAAGACGGAAAACCCGCTAGACGAAAGGGTTTTCCGTTTTGGAGGTGCTTCGCAAAACGAATTTCCTATGCGCTTGCTTTGCAAGACGAAAATGTCTTGCGAGTTCCTGCGGGGGTTTTTTCCTTTCCCCCCCCTTTTTCCCAAGCTGCTAAACCGCTTATCAGCTGATGGCTAAGCCGCTTATCAGCTGATCTTTAAGCCGCTTATCAGCTGATGGCTAAGCCGCTTATCAGCTGATCGTTAAGCCGCTTATCAGCTGATCTTTAAGCCGGCTAAGCCGCTAATACTGTAGCGCTAAGCCACTAAACCTCTAATGGGCTTGCTTCGCAAGACGAAAAAACCCGCAAGACGAAGAGACTCGCGGAACGGATTCTTTTCGTCTTGCGAGGCACCACTGTACAATTCTATGATTATATACACTTTTCTACACAGGTTACAATTAAGCGGTTTTTTTCACTCAACAGTTTGTAGAGTTTATGCTTCTATTCCTTGATGACTGTATCTTTAGTCTCTTGAGCATTAAAAGTTAAAGCAAGTTAGCAAGATACCTCAGAAAAGTCATTCCTTTCTGCCTTTTGCGCAGCTGACTCGGCCATCCAATTTCTGAGCACGTACCTAGGATTTATACCTGTAGCCAAAAATAAGAATCTATTTGCACATATAAAGAATCAGCAGGGGCTTTTCTCTTGAGATTTATTATACTGGCATCCACATCTTTTCTTAGTACTGATATGAGGAAGTAATTAAGGATCTGAAAGAAATGGACATTAAAACAGGAAGAAAAATTCATGCTTACAACTCCTTCACCACCCTGCTACTCTCAGAGTGCCTAGAATTAAGTGTGAAATTGCCTGTATTATCACAACACAACAACTTACAGCTGCACTAGTTCAAGAAAAGAGTGTTCCCAAGTTTTCCTGAATCTGAAATATTTAAAAGGGGACAATTTATGATAGGCTTCTTTCATCCTCAATCCTTATTTCTAGGTTATACAATTTTTATATAACTTTACTTTTCAAAAGTAGCACTGATTTCCCATTCTTAACTTAAGCAAAAGAATGCACCTTTTGTTTTCCCACCACTAGAAACTTGTCAAAGAAAGAGAAGTTCAAAGGTGGCCACTTTCAAATCCCTTTAAATTAAAACTTAACAAGTAAGGCACTCGAGAATGTTCACGGTGTATGTAACAAATGTTTGGGAGGAACATAATCACAACCAAAGATTTGTTACAGCTCCTGGATGGGGTGAGGGGCTCTGAAACAGCCTTATTTTTTTTCTCCAACTTGTCTCAAACTGGTTAGGTTTAGAAGTCAGACAGCATTTGAAAATGAAACCACCAAATCTATCCACCAGAACAATAAATGCTCATCTACGAAGAGGTTTACACTGAATTGTGGGATCAGTGGAGATTCTTGTAAACAGACCAAGACTTCAGTTATCAAGTGCGTGTCTGGTAATATTGGGACAGATGCCTACGCAAAGCCCAGAAGCCAGTCATGGGAGCAACCGCCCTCTGTTGCAATTGTTCCATGTGATATGATGAATGCCTCTGATCTTGGAGGTATTCCAGGATCCTAGAGGTATCCTGAAGCTGATATGGAATGAAAAACCAATACAAGCCTGCAATCCTGGCAGATTAATGTCATTAATATACAACATTATTATATACCTGATGGTGCTTGTTCAACTATCTGTGTTTTAAGTCCTGTTATTCTTCAGGGCCAGCAGGGCAGATGAATGAATTTTGGAGATGAAAGGCAAATCTGTTTCTTTTTATATCCGATATGGTAAGCAGCATTAAGAGGCACATATAGCTGTAGCATAATGATAGCTATATGAGGCTTTCCTTTTCAAAGCTATTTTCCCAAATGCTTCAGAGTGCTGCTCAAATAAATAAATAAACCAACCCTTATGTTTACCACCTTAGCCCATGGGAAATAATTAGTGCAGAAAATCTGGAGTTATTCAGGCTTAGGAGCTCGAGTGACAAAGTTATAAGGAGTCATGTACCGAGTGAGATCACTGATCCATCCAGTCCAGTGTACCTGATCCAGCACTGCTCTCTAAGATGTCAGGCAAAGCTCTGTAGTCTAGTCTTGATAGATTAGGTTTTATAACTAAATCACTAAGCCCAGAAAACCAAACTGGTGGTAGTATGGTTGTGAACACAGCAGGATGAAGATTGTGTGGGGAGTCTTTGGACTGCCATGTGTTGCTGGTCATCATCCTGACCATTAGCCGTGCTTGCTGGGGCTCATGGGAGTTGTAGTCCAACAAAATCTGGAAGGCAAACGGTGCCTCACGCCTGATCTACACTGGTGTGCCACAGAGGCAGGTTTCTTGTAAAATCGCTCACTTTCCCCAAACTGGCAATTATTTCTGTCTCAAGAGAGCCTAGAGGAAGGGGCTACTGGTTTTCAAGTCCCACCCCAGCAGAGTTAGCTCTAGGGAAACAAGTATATGGTATATGTGACATGTTAGCACACTAGGTCCCAGCCTGATACCTACTGCAAACATGGCATATGCTCATGGGTGTAAAGTGGGTGGGAACTCAGGAATGGCGGGGGGGGGCATGTTTGCCCTCAGGGAATGGAAATCACAAGAGTCTAAGGTGCTTGGAAACCCAATGTAATGTCACATCAGTTAAACAACTATTCAAAGAAATATCTGGCCTACAGGAAGGGCATGTGACTTAATTGTTGAGAAGAAAATAAATTATTGACTCACTCACTCGTCATTCTTTTGCTTCGCTTGGAATCAGAATCACCTGGATTCCTATATTGTACACACAAAACAGGGTCATGAAGATTAGTTTGTGCCTCTTGCTCTGGGCTGGTTCAAACATATTGATCTCAGGTGGATAAACCATGGTTTATTAAACTGAGAATAAGCATCAGGCCCATGCACTTCTCCTTTGTCTTTCCCCTTGTTCAGCAGCCTTAGTGCTTCCATTATTGTTTGTTTCAATCACATTCGGCATTACACCTGAACTGGAAAACCGTGGCTAAAGCTTGACATATTAACTAGGATACCTGATAAGGCTCTGATCTTAATAAATCATGGTTTATTAAGATTGTTACGTCTGAACCACAGCCTCTGTCCCATGTCTACAATTCTGCATTTAACTGATACATTGCTTGCTATTTTTTTTTAAAAAATCATTAATAAAGTATTCACAAAAATGCATCATTATAAAGTATGGAAAAATGAATTATGCAGGTTTCACAACAGTTTATATTCTTCATGACCAGAAACTGATGATCACGGAATATGCCCAATGCTTTTTTTCTTTAAAAATATTTAGGGGTACTCTCATTTTGGCTCAAGAAACCCACCATTTTATAGTTCAAATCGGAAAAAATAAATACAGTAAATGGACAAAAGTACAAAGATTCACAAAATGTTTAGGGGTATGAGTACCCCTGTGTACCCCCAGAAAAAGCACTGAATATGCCTATGGAATCTACTGGTTTAAATATACAGTCTATTTCATACATAAGTCTCAAAGTAATACATAAAACACTTAATACACAATGCACAGACTTGAACATGCACTGCCCACTGAAAGGCAACTCCAAAAATATGTATCAATTGTTGGGAAGGAAAATGCTCAAATTTGTAAATCTGGGCGGTTGGGGAGGGGAGAATCATGAGGGATGCTTTTCTTACAGATCCTTTTATATGGATTTGATGACTGGCATGGATAGACCAAAGGGTATTATCAGCAAAACCCTAAGTTGCCTTATAGACAGTCAGGCCATTGGTTAGTCTAGCACAGTACACTGACAATGCTACAAAACTACCATGATTTCAGACAGGAGTTATTGCAAGCCCAACCAAGAACTTCAAGAACACAGTGGGACAAGGGGAAGATTGGCTCCACTGGTATTATTTCTTTGCACTTCCCCACCTCCCATCCTAGCTCTTCAACACTCTCATATTACTACTAAGTTTGCTTAATTGAATTTCTTCTGCTTGCATTAATTGGGTTAGAATTTGTGTGTGTTTTTACCAGGGTTGGGAGAAATCAAAGGACCAACCCGTCAATAATGAGTATGATCATCTGATATAAAGATATCTGATGCATATATTTTTCAGTTTTACACATTCACTTAAAATAAATCAAAACTGCATTATTTTCACAGAGGAGAAACACATTTTAGGATTATTTTTTCTTCAATGCTAATATCTAGCCATTATAGAAAGATGAGTGCTGAGTTCTGTTCTGATCCTGATAAGGTATCTGGAAGGGGGAAGGGGGGAAGCCAGTGGAATTTGAAATTCCCTCCACCTGTAAGTGTCCAGAATTGCATTTCTTTACCTTTTTAACCTCAAGAGGTACAACACAACCCAGCTGGAAAAAAGCTTGTGTTTAGCCACATCTTGCAGAGCCCAAAATTCCTACATGGAAATAATTGATCACACACTATTACTTAACATCAATAATAATACACACATCACTTCCCAATATATGGATAACATGCAGCAGTTTGGGTGGCATATAGCAGTGATATACTCTCCACAAATATTTCTGGTAATCTACAACAGCACTGCACCAAGCTAAGGTAAAATCTGTTCCTTAAGCCAGGAACTGTGGTTTCTCTGTGTTTTATAAGCTATGGGAATCATTTCACTAGGCAAAAATCACACAGTAGCAAAAAATAGTTCCCCAGAATAAGTAATTTAAATATTTTGGAAACCTGCCTATAAATCAAATGAAGGCATACAAGACATACAAGAAGGCATCCCAATTGTTTTGGAATACTGTATATGAATGTCAAACATGCTGGTTTGGGAGGAAGCAAAACTTCTTGCAAGGAAGATGGATTGATTTATGATTCTTGCAATATCTGTGCTGGATTTCAGCCATTGATCCTCTCTGGAAATAAGAACTATCTGCAAGGGAACATAACTTGCCACTGGCAAATTCTTTCCACAAAAAAACAGAATAAGCTATGCTTATTTTTCTCTCAATATATATAAAATCCTTGTTTGGGAACAGGTCATCTTTTAACCATGCAGGATATTACATCTGGCATCACAAAGCTTATCATCTGGGAGTGATCCTCAGGGCTAGTATTTTTATTGTAACCAATGCTCCATCTTTCACACCACCAATGATAGTGACTTCCCTCAAACAGAACATGGATAAATATTCTTTATCCTTCTGTTGAACATGTCAGGCCATGTGTTGAAGTGAGGTTTAGGCACATTCCCAGCTTGCAGAGACTTATATGAACCTCTACACTCTGTTGAGCTACAGAAACTCGTGCTGGGACAATATGTGCCCCAACAGCCCACAGTTCAAGCTCCTCAACACTGAGGGATTACTCTGTTCTTGCTAATGGCGAGACTGTGCATTCCTTTGTAGAGTCCATCTAGCATGGAGGTGAATGTACAAATAGCTTTGCACTAGGCAAGTAGAATCAAGACGAGGTGAAGGCTCAGTACCTTGTGGGACCAATCTATTCTAAACCTATTAATAGAAACACACTACCAAAATATGGGATCAAGGTGAGTTAACAAAAATAAGTTCTCAAACCCTTCAAAATCTTCGTAATAGCTGTCATTGCAAATGATGGTCTGTCCATCCCCCACCATTTGGCTTACCTATCAGATTCCTGCATGATGTGCTGCCATGGAAACAGAGACTGAAAAATGTCCACAGTGGAACATGCAGCTGTTTTACTAAGCTCAGCTATCCTTTTCTTCCCAAAACAAACAAGCAGGACCCAGTATCCAACCAGTCATTTTCACCCAGCCCTGTACATAATTTCAGTTTCAGTCTCCAACCAATCCTCCTTTCACAATTTAATCTTAAAAGAATAATGAGCATTTTCTCTTAATGTCATTATGATGTTTTCAAGTTTAAGGACCGTTCACATGTATCCTCAAATACCTTAGGAATGCTGATGCTCTTCAGCTGGTCTTCTGAAATCTCACTGAGCTCCCGAAAAGTCATTGTAAAATCCGCTTTTGTATCTTCCATGAGCTAATAAACATTAAAAGACTTCTGTCAGTTTCAGCTTTAGTTCTTCTGTCAAAGGGCGACTCAAATATTTAACCAAGGAAAGAAACTCACTTTTAGAAGGAATGCAATCAAGTATTTATCATCCTCATTGTCGCCTAGGAGACCTAATTTTGCTTTGAATAGTTCTGTGAAGCTGCAAGTTAAGGAAATAAATGCATTAATATTACAAAACTAGAGACTCTTTGAAAATTAAGATGCTGACATCTTTTTAAATGATGGGTTTCAACAATTACATACCGTTTATAATACTGTTCTGGGTATTCCCCAAGTATCTGAGAAGCCCTATTAAGAGAAAATGTGAAACGTTGCAGCAAAATAATTAGACTTGTATAAAACCCATAGATTATAATTCTCTTTTGTAATTCTTTTAAAGAAATCAGAAATGTTATATTGTTATTCTGAAGGGAAACACATTACTTTGCAACTGAATTGCGCTTTTTTGTCTTTGCATATTTTCCAAACAATACATGAGATACATTGTTGGGTTGAAATCACGACAGACGAGTGGTAGGTGTCAAAGGAGAGGCGTCTCCCCGGGGCAAGCCCCAGGAACTCTCTTTTATTGAATATTACAAACATTGCCACAGGTGTGCTTGTGGCTGATTGGTTGATACAAACACAAAGCATCTTGTTGCTGATTGGTTAACATAGGTACAAGGCGGGAATTACATATAACATCAATCACTGATAGATCAAAGGCTGAGAAATGGAGCTGGAACTAGACAGGCATGAAACCTCCTAATTAATTTATAACTAAAGATTGATATTGAGAGAACATAACATGAAGGAATACAACAATCACGTTCCGTAGATGTGGTCAGCAATGCATTAAGAACAGGTCAGGATACACTGTTTCATGAACTCAATGGGAACTGTTCAGAACATTCTCAGACTTATGTGCAGAAGCAGAAGCGAGACTTCCCAGAATGCAAGAGAAAAGCAATAGTTCTCATAGCAAGATTTCATAGCAAGACTTCCCACAATGCCACAGTTATGTGCAGTAGGGGAACTGCAGAAAGAAAACTTCCCTTCAATACATTTCACATTTAATTTGTTGTTGCCACTATTATATAATGAGTGAAGCTGTTACATTGCAAGATCTGGCACATGTAAGTCAGTAAATGTAAGACCTGGTGCTGCTTTTCTACATTAGTTTGAATCATATCACTTATGGGACTGCATGAGCATGTTTTGTTACTTGAAATTAAAAATCAAATTTTTAAAAAGGGAGTATTAACATGTTGACTGCTTATCACACCAGGTAGTGACATCTCATTATAATGAGGCTACTTGGGCTTTTCTTCTTAGAAAAACCAATGCAGCATTTCAGCCACATAACGTATAACAATACTAGTGATCTAAAGACCTCTTTTCCTTTTGGCTCTCAAACCCACAGCCAACAACCTTTAGCATGAAAACTGCCTCCTGGATTTGCCTGGCTTTCTGATGTTTCTGTTTTGTCTTCCCAGATTGGCTGACAGCAGCAATTCTGGGGCCCAGTTTATAAAAAAAAACTCTGTGATTATGTAGAGACCGTTTACCACCCATCATAAAGGCCATCTTTTATTTTCCTTTTTTTTTTTTGCAAGCCAAGCATGGTCTAAATAATAATAATAATTTGGTTTAAAAAACGAACTCCCCACTTCCCAAAAGCCCTCCTTTTTTGTTTAGCACATATGGTCATTAAAGAATGTCTCATCTCACGAGCTCTTTTAAGCATGAAGACACTTTTAAGGATTACTTACAGCTGCTTTTGTCTGGGAGCCAATAAAGGGTTTAGAGCCTGTAACAGCTTGTTCAGATTAAACAGTCCGACGTTTGCCTGGTTTCCTATTTTATACCGTCTTTCATCATCAGATGTGTTTGGGACGAAATCTGAAACAAAGTAGTATTCAGAATAAACAACCAACCTTAACATATTTGAGTAAACTCGTATTTCGTGTTGATGCCAACTAACAAAAAGTCCTGTAGGCACTAAAATATTTTGCATAGAAGTCTCTAAACACCAGGATAATAGTTTACACTGGATTAGCCAAGGTCTGATATTTGCCAAAGGAAAGGATACATTGTCAGCATACAAGTTTAAAGATGGCAGTAAGTTATTTTCTTATTTCAAATGCAGAAAAATAAAACAGAAATCCTTCACAACAGCAGTTCTTACTCCCATCTCCTTGACCTTTCTCCTCCACTTCTTCCAATCCTATTAAATCCTTTTACTGCTCAAATCCGTATAAAGCCCAGAAATTAAAGAAACAATGCATTATAAGTGAATGCATACAGATCCGGTCAAATTCTGTAATTTTTAAATTATTTAATACTTTATATCCCCAAAATAATACTGCATTCACTTAGGCTATACATACCTGGGTCATAAGAGTCCATAAAACCAAATGGACCATAATCTATAGTTATGGCTAACAGGCTGAAATTATCTGTATTGCACACACCTAAAAATTAAACAACATTTATTTATTTTAGGTATGCTTTTCCTCCATACCGGAACATAAGGCAGCTTACAACACAATATGCAATATAAAAATAATACAAAATAAAAAACAAAAACTATCTATCATCTATCTATCTATCAATCAATCAATCAATCACTACATGCACGCAAAAGAAAAGCATGCATCCATAATAAAAATAGTCTCAAATCTGACCAACATTGCCATCTAAACAGCATGATGTCATATCCCAGAAAATGCTGATTTCATATAAATGAAATGTGTGTTACCATCTGAAAGATTTCTCCAGGAATTACAGTCTGGAAACCAGGTTCATCCCTCCATTCCATAGTTAAGAAGTAGTTTACTATCACAGTTAAACTGCCCAGAGTGGCTGGGGCAACCCAGTCAAATGCAGGGGCATATAAAAAATAAATTATTCTTATTACATAGTTCTACATGGAATGAGCAGTATGTTTTTTGCAAACATTGTATTTGAGGTACAATCCCATTTTACAATAGATACTTTTTTCCAACCTTGCTAGAAAAGGACAATGTTGTATTTTCCTTAACTGTAAACAGCTTAAAGTCACATAAAAATAAATGTGAAAAGATAAGTCAATATGAACTTAAATCCCACTAATTTCAATGGACCCCTATCTACAACTAGCTTATGTTGGATCCAGTCCAATGTTTTTCTTAATTTAGTTTTATTCCACGCAAATCTGGTTTATTCACATAATTAGTCGACCATTTTGACACCGTCCCGATGTGTGTCCCAAAATAGCTGAAAACAACTAATGAGTACACACACACACACACACACACACACACACTTCAGGAATGAGGAGCCAGCCAGTCGCCAGCTTGTAAGAAAAGGCTGTAACTGTGCATGTAAAAGATCTCAGGGTCAATCCCCGACTTCTCCAGATAAGGCTAGGAGAGACCTTTGTTGAAGTCCTGGAGAGCAACTGGTAGTCAGTGTAGACCGTACTGGACCAATGATCTGACTCATTATAAAGAGGCTCACTATGTAGGTTTTTTTTGGGGGGGGGAGACTACACCCTGTTTGTATTTTTTAACAGAATCTAAATATTTCATACCCTTCACTCACAAAGCAACAACACAGTACCAAAAACATATCTCACCATGAGCAAAGCCTACCGACATCCACAAGGCAATCAGACCTGCAGTCTCAGACACTACTCTAGAGAAGAAGGCCTGAAAACAAACACAATTTTACCATGAAAGTTGCTTTAAGAAAATTGTGCAGGGCCCAAGATGGGGAAACGTACAAATATATTTTTCAAGAGTGGTTTAGACACAACGTGGAGCTGTGTTGCCCTTCAGTTCTGCAGTCCCAGGAAAACTAAGAGCAGGGTTTTTGCTTTTCACGGGGGAAGAAGGAGCTGAGACCAGGGGGTCATTTACACTTCCACGTGTCCCATAATTTCTAGGCTCAGGTCCAATAGGTTTTCCTTTTGTCCTGCAGCTTTCCTTGAAAAGACCTGCTGTTTACCACAGAATTGGAACAATTGTTAGCCAGGTTTCCTGTGTCTAGAAATCACAGGACAAATTGGGGTAGGGTAGTGGGAACAGGACAAAGAGAATGTGGATGAGCCCTGAGAAAACAGTGTCCAAGATGAAGTTAAACAATCTCCCCCGCCCCCCCCAGTGCTACTTCCACATTCTTCAAAGGGCTAACTGGGGTTTGTAATAAAAATAAATAAACAAGATGAAACTGATCATGCTTTTCCCACATCATGTCTGGTGTGGCCCATAAACTGTAAACCTCCTGGATAGAGATGATGTCACTTTTGCATTCTTTATAAGTTATTGCTAAATACATATTAAACAGAGATAATAGACAGCATACACTAAGTTCTAATAACTTTTTAATTTGAAGGCAAGTTTGGATTTGTCAATAAATCATAATTACATATTCTTCTTTTGTTGTTGCCGTTGCTGTGTTCACAGAAGCAAAAAGACTTACCAGATATCTGTTTGAATCATTCATGTCTATTGATGGAAAGTGCTCATCTATGATATGGTCTAACAGCATCCTAAATTACAAACGAAAGGTTTCTTCCATCAAAAACAATTTTGAAACAACACTGAAGGGATTACTCTGTTTAAGATTATATCTGATACTTGGAAATATTCCTTTAGGTGCCTACGCCTACCTACAAAAGTTAAATTGGGTTGTAGGAAATACAGTGGTACCTCAGGTTACATACACTTCAGGTTACAGACTCCGCTAACCCAGAAATATTACCTCGGGTTAAGAACTTTGCTTCAGGATGAGAACAGAAATCGTGCAGTGGGAGGCCCCATTAGCTAAAGTGGTGCTTCAGGTTAAGAACAGTTTCAGGTTAAGAACGGACCTCCGGAACGAATTAAGTACTTAACCCGAGGTACCACTGTATACACTCTTTAATAAGAAGCATTTTTTCTATAGCCAGATTGCAAGTCCATACTAAGTTTTTAGCCACATGTGGTTCCCTCAAGTGAGATTTTATATCTTATTGGGATGGAACAGCAGTGTGGTTTTAGAGACTTTTGAGAGTTAACACCCAGGTGCCTGCTAGCACTACATTTTATACTACTGAACTATCAACTAAATGTTTTGCATTTTCCCACTCCTTGTACAAGACTGGCACCTGAAAATCTGATGCTGGCTCTTGGAAATTTTCTAGCCTTCTATGTTTGAATCCATGCAACAATCCATATACAGTTGAACAAATTGTTTTGGGTCAGGATCCAAGTGCTCAATCTGTTCCACTTGGCTATGGGTGTTCTGGACCTGGATGTTTTTGAACTGCAGCATGACAAAAAACTTTTGAAACTGAGAGGAGCTGTAAAACACAACTGAAGTGGCGCTGAGTTGGAGGTGGGGGGGGGACGCCTGTGCTATTAAAAAAAAATAAACCCAGTGGATGAATGCGAGCCCTTTAGTATCTCATTAAAAAAGCCCAATAATATCAGTGACTTCACAGGCCATACAATAATTTGCAGTAGTTGTAAATGCTTATTTCAACACTGACTCATGGAAAAGATAGTATCAAGTATATGCAATGGCCTCTATACAGGGAAAAATATTTGCCATACACATTTTTTACAATAACTCTGTATTGTGAAAGGCATTCCACAATTTAAAATGGAATTGCATGTTATCAGTGCCCATAAATCAGTACTTTGGAGGGCTGCAAATCTATCCAACGCCTGCTTGCCTAAAAACAGGATGCAGGTACACGTGTGTGTGTGCCAAAGAACTGGTATCTAAAACCCTGAAGTTCTTTTCAACTTTTATATTGGTCAGGATCCAAAGAGGCCTGCGTGTGAGTGCTAAGCATTTCCATGCACTGCCCCATGCAAGTGTGTGTGTATTCTAATATTCCCATATGGTGGCAGTCCCCTGTACATCATAGAATGCCTCTCTACAGAGTCCACTAATCTTCTGGGCCAGATTTTCAGGAGATGCACAAGCCTGTGTTAAGAAGGGGAAGGCTGAAAGGTCCCTGTGCATATGTAGCCTTTTAGAACCCCACTATTTTATTAAATTATCCAGAAGTAAAAACTGATCCAATAAATAAATACTTTAATTCTAACCTTAACAAATCCAGTTCTCCAGAATGAGCTAAAATTTCTAATGATCCTATTCGAAACCATGATTTGGCAACACGCAGAACTATAGCACCTGAAATACAAGTATATGCATGTCAATAAATAAAAATGCACTCTGTTCCAGAGCCCTAGATGTGCTTCCATTTGCATTCAGAACTTCTGTGCTTGTAGATTTGCCCACTCACGTCAATGGATGGAGCCAGTACATGCTGTCTCTCTTAACTTTTGATTAATCACAGGTTAGCAATACATCTGAACTCTATACTGTGGTTAATCTTAACTATGGCTTTGCCAAGTGATGACTTTCAAAGCTGACAAATATAAGAGAACAGTAGCATACAGAAAAGAAGTCAGCAAACAAAACAGTCTAAAACAGACAAGAATATTGGATTATGGCTTGGTCGAGATCCGTTGGAACAGTTTTAAAAAGGATTTATAAGAAACTGGACATAGAAACTGAATGAATACTAATTTGTATTATTAGAAAATTACTGTGAGAGTCCTACTGTGCTGTCTGAGTGGTTAAAATCTTAAGAGCTTGGCTTGGGAGGGAAATCTAGGTAAAGTGCCATCTTGCTGAAGGGGGAAAAAAGACTGGATTTTAAATCCAGCTGTGATTATTCTGGAGTGCATATGTTAAATATTTAGAATAAATGTTTTTATAGATAATTGTTAGGGAGACAGGAGTTCCTTTTTCTTTTTAGCTTATAACAAGATTCCTTTATTGTGAATTAAGGAGGGTACACACAGAAACAAGACAGTGGGAGGTGGGAAGTATCTGCAAAAAAGGCAGGGTGGAAAGGATCTCTCAGGGCGGGAGACTGGGAGACCCAGGGGAGAGCTGGGGGAATCTGCCTTGCTATGTGTGGATAAATGATATGAACTGTACCACATAAATGTGATAAAGGGTCTTCTTGGTTCTTCTTTCTTCATTCTTTTTCTTTTTCCTATATAACTGTGTTTTGTATTTTCTTATAAATGAGTTTGATACAATGACAGTATTCCAAATAGTAATCTGAAATGCAGGAGTTACCTCTTTCTTTCTTAACATTCCCGTTGTAGAACCGATCCCTCCACACGTCGTCGTCACTCACAACTAAACTGTGCAAAAAGAGAAAATGAGCTGTTAGTATAAAACACCTTAAAGTTGCTTGACATAAGAAGCAGTTTTAAACTGAGTCAGATCACTGGTCAATCTAGCTAGCATTGCCTACACTGACTGGGAGCAGCTCTTCAGGGTTTCAAACAGGGAACATTCCCAGCCCTGCCTGGAGGTGCCAGTGGCTGAATCTGTGACCATCTGCATGCAAGTCAGATGCCCTATCAGTTTTCATTTCTTCATACAAGTCTACACACAGGAGAGACAGGATGGTGGAAATGTGGCGGCACAAAGAAACCTGTACTTCTGTGACTATGCAGAAAGCACTTCAACGTTGTTATTTTTTGCTTATCAAGCTGTTATGGATGTCTTCAATCCAGGCCATTCAAATAAAAGTTGTTTGGCAACATATGGCAGAAGGAGAAGGAGCAAACCAAAGGGCGATGGTACTACCTGCATTTATGATTATTATTGCCATATTTGTACTTCAATTGCTTTGCAAGCCTTTCTTCGTGATTAATCCCATTTTACCAGTTTGATTGTTTGCCTAAGGCCTCCAAGTGAAGCTATAAGGAAGATGGGACTTCAAGTTCTGGACCTTTCAAAACCAGTTCTCTAGCCGTAGAAGCACACTGGTAGATGCACCAGTTCATACGTCTTGTAAGAACAGGTCAGATAGAGGCAGATTGTCAGGGAAGAGTTAGAAGATTCCAGTTTCCCAGAGGGAGAAAGCATTCCCCAAGGGGGGGAGGAGAGCAGTGAATTGAAGAGAAGAGAGCAACAGGAACAACAGGGAGGGACCGGCTGTTCCCAGGAAAGGCAAGGGTTAAGTTCTAGCTCAGATTCGGAGGAGGGGAGATACAAGCCAGCTCTAGCCAGGAGGTTAGAAAAAAGAGCGGGAAAGCGAAGGGAAGGGCGCCTTCGCCATTTTGAGAGTGGCTGGTCATGGAGAAGCAGAGCTCAGAAGGTATCGGAAAGAAGTGACTCTGAGGAATAATATTTAAGAACCGTTTATAAGATTGTTTTGTTAATACGCAATAAAAAGTTATAAAAGAACAAGAAGCGTTTGTGTGGTGATCTGAAGAGGACAACGACCAGTCCTGACACAGATGCCACACAGATGCCTAAAAACAAATGCTAAAGTTTTGGGGGAAACATATTCCTTGCTCCCAGCTCCCAACATTTGCAGTGCTTAAGCATCCTATGATCGGTCTGGAGCACACCATGAATATTCATCACCCAACATCAGCAGCTTCACTCCACTGACTTCCTGTACTCTGTTCCAGAAACCCCAATCTTCAAAGCATGAAGGTTCCGCATAAGAATGTTTTCCCTTCTAGCATCACTCTGTGAATGGAGCTTCCTGTTGGCAACACAGGAACACAGAGCTAATAGAGTGGGCCCATCTCCAGGGTGCTCTTGGATAAATTGCATGCTCTTTCCCACACTTCTGCCAAGACTCAGCAAGAACACTGTCAATTAACCGTAAGAGCTGAGATATGACGGCTTCCTATTGCCAGCAATCTAGTGATCAGCTGGGGTTATTTGAGTTAAATATTTATGAAAAGAAGTCTGGAAAGCTTTCTGGAGTACTGCCCTCCTTCCCCACACGGCCTTACCAGGACACCGAGTTTCAAAAACAGCAGGCTAAGCACGAAGGCCAAGCAATCTCCTGAACTCAGCGAACTTGGTACACCAAGTTCACGCTGGCTATTGTCTTTGAAACAAACAGCCTGTCACAGCATCTTCCAACGAGAGTTGTAACACTGCTACAAGCTTTCATGCTCATCCAGACAGCCTCGTGGGTTTTGCATCAGTCACTGAGTTTGCAAGACCTTCTGCCGAAGCAATTAAGCAGGTTTTCCAATCGGTCATTTGTAAAGGGTCTCTTCTACAAGCAAAAAGTTGTTTCCTGATTGATGCTGGAGAGAGAGTTCTGCATGTTCTCAGCAAGCCAAAAACCTGCACAGGCAATCAGAAAGGGCCTTCATAACCACATACTGAATGCCCCCCGAATGTCAGCAATATCACATACTTAACAATTCGGCAACAATAGCAAGGCATCTCACATGGTGTAAGTGCAATATTAGATGGAGTTGCAGTGAAGTAGCGTGGAGCTGCTGTTTGCGAACTCTTCTTAACTTTGTGAAAAGTGTAAAAGCTAAACAAAACGATGGTCACAAAATGGCAGTAAATGAATATGTTGCGCCCCATCAGAAATTACATCACACACTGTACCTGGCAGGTGAGCACAACACTCATACAAACAAAATCTACTTCATATTTACAAAGATTGAGCAGAAGGCAGATTGGATTTCTCGGGTGCAAGCCAAAAAGCCCGCAAGACACTTACTGCAAAAAGTACATGAGTGGTCTCCTCCTGATGTAAGTGGAATCAAGTAAGCATCAGATCAGATTCTAAAGAAAGTACAAACATGGATACAGTACCTAGCTGCTCTGCTTGTAGGAATTCCAAGATAATGCATAGCTTCACTTCCTAAGAATTCTCGAACAGAAGAGTGGAGCACAGCTCTGCCGTCCCCATTCCTATGGAGAGGATAACTAGGAATATAAACAATACCCTTTCCTTTTGAATTAGGAAAAGAAAAAAAGAAAATGCTTGAGTGGGCAAGGAATTCTGATATAGGGATGATTGAGGAACTTCATCTTGGCAACTATCAGCTATCTACAGACTACACATTTCTCCTAATGCTGCAATGCATTTCATGAAAGTTTAAACACATCAAAACACATATTTAAAAATAATATTTATTTATTAGATTTATTACCTGTCCTTCACTGCAAGGTCCCAGGGTGGATCACAACAATAAAGTATACAATTATAAAACTAATAAAAATATTACAATCACCAAACAAGAAAAGTGTATTAAGAAAACAAAAGCACATGCTATTAAACAGTTTAAAACAAGGTTGTGGGTACGAGTCCTGTGTTGGGCAGGAGATTCCTGCATTGCAGGAGGTTGGACTAGATGACCCTCGTGGTTCCTTCCTACTCCATGATTCTATGTAATTCTATACAGAAAGCCAGTTAAAAACTGGGCTAAAGATCTCCTCTTAAGTAGCAAAAATAGGAAATACATGTTTATAAATGGATTTTGAGAGAACCTTTTTTAAAAAGTTTGTAGATTAATGTGAAATTCCAGAAAAGAGAAAACTTGCGAAGATGGCATCAATTTACCTATCCTTAGTTACATGTAATGTTTGGCACCGTAGGCCCTAAGCGAATCTGAGCAATGCTCAGGAAATGCAGGCCGGTAAAATCAAACAGCTGAAAGTCCAATTCACCCCAAAATTACCCTGCTTTGCACAATTTAGAAGACAGCATGTGGTACAAAACAGAACAGGGAGCTTGCAGAGAAGGAAGTGTGGTAGTTATTTTTATAAGCTATGTTTCATAAGCTAACATGAGAAGAGGAAAGAATCACAGGACAATCGCTTTGGGATTAAATAGGCCACAACTTTATTGATTACTGATGTAAGTAGGTCTTGGCATAGGCATTGGGTGTGTACCTGAAATCAGCGAATGCTTTGGCACCACTGTGGCTCACACTGGGCTGCAACCGCCACTTACTGCTAAGCGGTCTTTGTCATTTGAACTATCTTCCAGCTCCTGGTGTTTTAATTTTGCCATGCAAGGCTAAACTTGTTTCAGCAAAAAACATTTGGAAACCTCTTCCCAGGCATAGGCATCATATAAAGCAGGAATTTAAAAGTGGCATGTGAATCCTTATTTCTACCAGAGAAGAGCAGTTTCAGCTCTTAAAAAAAAAAGCAAGTGCGCAACTAACATCACCCTAAGAAACATGTTCAAATGAAATCAGGTGTTCCATTACACCCTCCCCTGGCCCTACCCCACTTACGTATCTAGACCATAAAGAACCAGCATACCTCCACAAATCCTCCAAAATCCTCAGGACTCCTATGGTTCTCTGCTCAGCCTTAATGTGATTTCCCCTAATTCCTGGGCAACGCAAGACAGTAAGAGCTTCCCAAAACTGGTATGTTACCTCCCAGTAGTTAACATTAAAAGGTATGCTGCCTTCTAACTATCACGGTTAATGCTGACTAACTGACCTAGGCCCCATTAATTTATCTGGTCCTTCTTAAATAAATAAACAGGTTATGCCCGTGATCGTCAAAACATAAGACAAAATTCTTTTGCTCCTTATGACTTGAACAAAGGGGTGCTACGTGCTACAATTTCACGCAGACAGATAAGCTTGTGCTTTGAGGTTGGGATGGTTTTTTAAGGTGGCCATTGAAATGAAAGGTTTCAAACAGAAACAAGACCAAGAGCTATCAGGGGTGAATACAGAATAATACACAAAACACATGACAAACCTAGAGTACGGAGTCCTTCCTGAACCTTTCAGCTGCAGTTCCCAGCTGTCACCAAACCTGCAAAAAACCATTGGCATTAGTAATATTGAGAACTGATACAGTGCAGTAGGTAAGGATGTGAGCCTGGAAGTCCCAGGTTTAAATCTTCCCTTAGCCATGAACACTATAAATCAGGGGCTGGGTAGGGCTGCCATACACCCTGATTTTCCAGGACATGTCTTGGAATTCGCCTCAACAAAGCTCAACGAATTTGGTTACCCTAAAACAAAAAAAAATCACCTGCCAATCACTTGGATGGATGGTGATGTCAGCTGATGAGGGTGGGTGTAAAGTGTGTGTCTGTGAGAAACCAGCACCAAATTCATTTGGAGCCAGGGATTTGACAGCCACAAAACCTGATCCTTAGCTTTAAATCAGAACAAACAGCATTTGTGTTTGGTCAGTAAGTTATTCCAGCCCAAGTATTTTAATTATCAGCAGTAATATTTCTTAATGTACTTTCTGAAAGATCAGTGCCAGCCATATATCATTTAGAGACCAACTATTCAAAAAGAAGACTGCAGTACCTGTTTGTATAAACACCAATCAAATGGGCTCTTCCGTCACCCAGCTGACCTGCCCAGCTACCAAACTAATAAGGAAAGAAGAAATTAAAAAATCCCAGTCACTATTCGGTATTATTTACAGCAGATTTATAACTGGAAAATCATTCCTAAATCTTCTGGTGATGGTGAGATTCAACATGTTAGAAAAACAAGTCCTGCAAATTTCCTACAAGCATGCTTCAGAGACATAGCAACAGATTGGAGCGGTGTTAGCCAAGTTATATTTTGTTCTGTTCTATCATGACAGAGAAGTATGGCAATAATAGGAATCAGAGATGGAATTCCTGAAATATTTGCAGACTGTAAGTCAAGGCAGAGGAGCTAAAGCTCAGGTAAGATAGAGCAAGTTTTATTATTGACCTGATGGCCACCATATCTGTGGGCCAGAGGCAGAGATCCCAAGGCAATTTTTGCACCAGTGACAAGCTGTATAAAGTCCTCTGAGTCTGAGATGGACATATCCAGGTCCAAAATATCTTCCAAGACTTCCTGGATGGAGAATGACAACACAGAAATCACTTAGAATACAAAATACATTCCTTATAGTTGGAAATGCCACTTAATTAGTGATTTTTTTATATCTCTATCTATCTCCCCAGCTGCTACTCCTCCCTCCTCTCATAACACACATTCTATTTATCAAGAACACAGTGAGCTGAATCCATCTATTGTTTAGGGCAAGGCTAGCAACAGTTGGGCACTGTATTTAGTCACTGCAATAGGTTTGCAATTATGTGAGAAACTGGAGCACCTCCAGTGCTAAAGTTCAGTGTCCTCAGCTTCACTCATAGGATTACTGTGTGGGCTTAATGGGATGACAATTGTAAAGCACGGCGTTTCTGTGCGCTGCTCTGGTTCGCCAGAAGCAGCTTAGTCATGCTGGCCACTTGACCTATACGCCGGCTCCCTCGGCCAATAAAACAAGATGAGCGCTGCAACCCCAGAGTCGGCCACGACTGGACCTAATGATCAGGGGTCCCTTTACCTTATAATACACAAAAAGTGATGCACCCAGACTCAAATGGAAATTCATGTCACATTTTCAGCACAACAGTTGCCAAAGAGCCATGTGGCATCTCCTCTCTGTACTCCACCAGCAGTGTAGTCTTTTTCTTTTCCTCTTAGTTGTAATTATAGTAAAAAAAGAATAGCATCCTTTCTGTCAACAGCTTGTGGAATATGTAAATCAGGCCCCATAAAAATTAAGGAGATTGGGAGCGCACTCACTGGGCTCACACACCCCTCTTCCCCTGTAATACAGACCTTTCCCCCTCCCCTTTTATTTTGGAAACAATGCTGATTAGCATCACACCTTTTCAAAAATCTTTTTTTCACCTGTGGTTGCAAACTGGTTTGATGCTAACTGTGGTGAAAACTCCAATGCAGGTGTAGTGCTAAACAGCAAGGAAGAGAGGTTCAGTGCTTGTATGACAAGCATGTCCAACAGGTTGGCTGCAATCTACCGGTCAAAAAAGAAAGAAAATAAAAATACATAAAAATAATTTTTCCTCCCTCAAAAAAAGAATCCGGGGATACTTTTTTTTTAAAAAAAAGGGGGGGGTTATTTTAAAAAAATTATGTAAAAATATATTAAGAAGTAATATCTTCTCTTCTGTGGTCTCCTCTGCCGCGTGGCCTTCCTCTGGGCCCCAGCCTGCTCTCTTGGAGCACTAGTTGCTGTGGAGTAGGCTCAGTCGGACCTGGGCTCGTCCATGTGTCCTTGTCCTCCCAGTGCTCTCCTACCTCTCTTCCTCAGTGGCAGCGGCAGCAGCAAGGTCGGGGCTCCCCTCTTTTTTCTCCTTCCTCTTTCTCTTCCTTCTCCTCTCCTCCTTCTCCCTGCGTCAGCTCCGGGGTTTTCCTGGCCCCAGAATGCCACTGGGCAGGTGGCCGGGCGCTCTCACTCCCAGCTCGTTTTGGGTCACGGGGGGTGGGGTGGTCAGCGGTTCCCCCAGTTGACGCACCAGGTGTCCCCGGTTCCCCCTTGGCAGTGGCGGTCTCAGCAGCCCAGAGCCAGCCGGGTAGCACAGCTGGCTCTGGCTGGTTTCAGGAGCTACTCGCTGCTGTGGCGCCTGCCATTTTGCCTCGCCGGAAGTCCCCATATGATGTGTCTTGTGCCGTTGAACCAATCACTCAACATTCATTCCCTACTAATAAATCTACAACACTTAAAATATAAATCTGGGGACATTAAATGAAATCAGGGGACATTCCGGGGACAGATTTTGTCCAGGGACTGATTTGTAAATCCGGGGACTGTCCCTGGAAAATGGGGACATCTGGTAGCCATAACTTTGGGTCTTCCTCCCCCCAAAAAGCTCAACAACTTTGGTCAATCCAATGGGTAGATCACTGCCAGGTTTTTTTATAGTGGGAGTAGATTGCAGTCTCTTGGGAGTTGGACATGCCTGTTGCATGAGAAGGGAAGGAGGCAGGAATAACACATGAACCCCAGAGGTGTTTCTGAGCTGGAATACATGCAGTACAAATCTTTCGTGTGTCATTGGAGCTTTGGACTTGAGTAAACTCAATAAATTACTCAGTTTGAAGCCTTGGGGCATTGATCTGAAGTGAAAAGGGAGGTGAGAAAGAACAAAAAAGGGTGGTGTTTGATTTCTTCTGTAAGATAAAGAATAATTACTTCCACACCTACGTCCTATGCACTGAGTTCCACCAGTGTGCTATGCACTGAGTTCCACCAGCGCAGAGGTGGGGGAATTTTAAGGGATCTTCGCAAATGTTCTAGAAAGTTTTCTGGCAAGGAGCTGAATGATGAATGTAGAAGTTCAATACGCCCAATGCAAACTGGGCCGCAATATAATTCTATTCAATATACTATGCAGCTTAAATTTTGTGTACTCAACAGATTCCTAATATTTTCTAAAAGTTGCAAATCAGCAACCTTGCATCACACAGTTAGAGGAAGTCCAAATAAATAAAATGAAGCCTAACCTTTGAGACAGCTACAAGCAGAACTCTGGATTTAAATGGTGTAGGGTAGACAAATGAAAAAATGACGTCTCGCACTTCACGAATATAATTCTCTTGAATATGATCAATGGGAAGTGTGGCTAAAAGGAACAAGCAAAATATTTTCACATACCATTCCTGAGGACTAGCTGTATTAGTCATTTGACTAAAAACAACAGATTCCTGTTTGTGAACTGCATCTAATATGATGGGGAGTTTTTGACAATGAAAACCAACAGAGTTTTAGCTACTGAATTACTGCTACTTGAAATATATATTAAAAAGTAGCGCTGTTGATTCCAACCCAGGGAAAGTGACTCACACTTAAATGCAGCAGTGGCTGCAAACTCATTTGCCACTAACAAGTGTCCCAGTCATCTGCTAAGTAGAACACCTGGCAGCACCCTTCCCCAAAGCTTGCATTTGCTCCGCTGTTTGGAAAAAGAAAAGAAAGTGTTTCTTATCTCCTCTGTACCCAGCAAATTAAAGAAGATCGTCTCTCCAGTTGCTGGAAGATTCGGGAGGTTGGCTGAGACCACAATAAATGACAGACTATGCCCATCTGAGTTTTTGGGACCCATATATAAATCACATTTAAATCAATTGGTCCCGAAAATATTTTTTTCTGGTTCCGGTGAAACTTAAGCACAGCTAATTCTCTCTGGTGTTCAGCAATTATGTAATCAAGCAAAATAAGGTGACATTTACAAGTAATTCTGCCCAGTTTTTCTTTTTAATATGCTGTATGCATATTAAAATATTATATTAGTATACCACTAGTTGAAAAGTACCTGTGAATTTTTCTGTGGAAAGTCTCCAGCCACCAAAATGAGATACTTTTCTTTTTCTTTCACAATAGTCTTGATCCCAGCTTGATTTGTTGATGTAATCATGCACATGGCTAAAACCACTTGCAGCGGTTATAGAGTCCACGAGGCAGCATCCAGACTGACACACCAGCATTAACCAAATGGGAAATGCCAGAGCGACACCATACCTTGACATACTGAGTCCTAGAACTTTTCTTAATGAGGTGTCAACTTTCTACGGAACTAAAAAGAGAGAGAGATACAATTAGAGTGAAGCCACGGTTCTAGCACAAAACCTTTCACATTCAGAAAAATAGCCCTTCAATGCTTCCCTTTATATATATATATTTAAAAAGCCATTGAAAATTATTTCACATTATTCGGCAAAGGATGATCCTGGGAATTTTCTTTTTTAAAGTCTTTCTTTGTTCTCAAGATCATAGAGGCAACTATCCACCAGCAATTTTTGCTGGACTTGGGAGTGGGAAGGCCAGAGTTCGAATCCCCATTCCTCCATGAAGCTTCACTGGGTGACCTTGAGGTAATCCATTTTCTCTCAGCCTAACTCAACTCACAAGAGTCGTTGTGAGAACAAAATGAAGTAGGAAGAGAGCCATATATGCATGCTGCCTTTGGAGGAAAGGCAGAACGTCAAAGAAGGAAATAAATATGGAATAAAAGTCCAACTTGTCCTCAAATATAAGAACAAGACAATGGGCCACAACAAAAGAACCTTTAAAGTAAGGATGCCTGTAACCCTCCTCAATTCAAAACACAATTCGAAGTGCTGATGCTGACCTTTAAAGCCCTAAACAGCCTCGGCCCGGTATACCTGAAGGAGCATCTTCACCCCCATCATTCAGCCTGAGGTCCAGCTCCGAGGGCCTTCTGGCGGTTCCCTCACTGCGAGAAGTGAGGTTACAGGGAACCAGGCAGAAGGCCTTCTCGGTGGTGGCACCTGCCCTGTAGATGCCCTCCCACCAGATGTCAAGGAAATAAACAACTATCTGACTTTTAGAAGACATCTGAAGGCAGCCCTGTTTAGGGAAGTTTTCAATGTTTAATTTTTTTTGTTTTTAATATCCTGTTGGAAGCTGCCCAGAGTGACTGGGGAAACCCAGCCATATGGGTCGGGTAAAGGTAAAGGGACCCCTGACCATTAGGTCCGGTCGTGGCCGACTCTGGGGTTGCGGCCCTCATCTCGCTTTATTGGCCAAGGGAGCCGGCGTACAGCTTCCGGGTCATGTGTGCAGCATGACTAAGCCGCTTCTGGCGAACCAGAGCAGCGCATGGAAACGCCGTTTACCTTCCCGCCGGAGTGGTACCTATTTATCTACTTGCACTTTGATGTGCTTTCAAACTGCTAGGTTGGCAGGAGCAGGGACCGAGCAACGGGAGCTCACCCCGCTGTGGGGATTCGAACTACGACCTTCTGATCCTAGGCTCTGTGATGCTCTTTGCACAACAAGGCAGGGGAAACTCAGTGAACGAATCAGCACCTCCTGCCACCAAAGCACTGGAGCCAGAGGACCACTTCACCTGTGGGAAAGAAATATGGAATAAGTCCCTACTTCTCCTCAGATATAAAGAACAAGGCAATGGCCACAAAGGAAGAACCTTTAAATGCCCGAGGGATGTAGGGGGCATCAACTTCACCTGTGGGACCTCTGCCTGGGCCGCACCTGCTTAAAGGCGCAGGAGGAAACGCGGCAAAATCAGAGGCAGCTCTTCTGGAGAGACAGGCGGGAAGCAAGGCGGCCTTCCTCCTCCCCTTCTCTCTCTAAGCCGGGCTCCTTCTCACACAGCAGGCGCGGCCCTCCGCCCCCCGCCCCGCCGGCCACTCCCTCAGGAGAGTCCCCCTCCTCGCTCCGGGGCTGCAGGCCGGGGCGGCGCCTGAGGGAGGGCGGCGTGGGCAGCCTTCCTCTCTCGCCCATCTCCCGCCGCGCTGCCTAGGCCGGGTATTTCCGCGTCCGGGTCGCCTCAGCTGCTCGGCGAGGGGAGGCGGCCCTTGAGCAGCGGCGGGAGAAGCAGGCCTGGCGCCGAGGACGACGCGGCCATGGCCTTGGGCTGGTGGCACCGCTGCTGCTGTCGCTGCGCCGGCTCTTCGCGGGCGGCGTGGCTCGCCGGTTCCGGGCGGGCCTTGGGCTCCTCCGCTAACGGCGCCGGAAGGCAGCGGCGGGCTGTGGGGCCGGCGGCGCCCGCGTGGAAGGCGGAGGTAAGTCGGCGGCGCGCCGGGGCGAATGGAGGTCACGTCGGAATGAATGTGAGGAAACGCTAGCGGGATCTCCGGGCTGTTTCGTTTTCAGGTTCAGGGAGGGGAGAGAAGATGCTTAAGGGTCCGTAAAATGACGAGGGAATAAAGGGAGAATATTGGGGAGGTTTTGGTGGTGTTTTCACCCCTCCTCACACTCCTTAAAATGATGGGCAGTAAATTCAGGACTGAGGAAAAGGACTTCCTGCTGCGTTTGCTGCGAGGAGGTGCAGGGATGATGGCCACCGGCTTGGAGGGCTTTGCAAGGGGATTTGGCAAATCCGCGGAGGATGCATCTGTCCGTGGCTACTGTCCACGCGAGCTAAATTGCATTTGCATCTTCAGGGGTATCCCCCTCTCTCCAGAGCAGTGGTTACAAACCCTTTTTTGGCCATGCCCCACCTAAGCATCTCTAAAATCCTGATTCCACACCCCCCCCAACATATAATTCTTCCTATTCAAAAAGTGAAATCCTGTTCACATGGAGGAAGCCTATAAGGCCATTCACTGTAAATAACTCATTCTTGAATTGCCCCCCTTAAAAATCAAATTGCCCCGAACCAGTTCTCCGGATAGTTAAGGCAATGGATTAGGTCTCTTGCCCTCAGTACTTTGGGCTGCTTTGGTCACTGATGCTTGACCAGATTGACATTTTGGGTTGAGGCAGCATGGGATTTTCATGTACACAAAACCTTGGGAAAGATAAGGGGCTGTTTTTTTAAAAGAAAAGGTAGGGGTAGGAAGTTTAAAAAAATGAGCACAAACCTGAGGGGATAGCTCAGTCTGCAGAGCATGGGACTCTTAATCTCAGGTTTGTGGGTTCGAGCCCCACGTTGGGCAAAAGATTCCTGGATTGCAAGGGGTTGGTCTAGAGATGAATCTAGACCACGATGATCCTCATGGCCCCTTCCAACTCTATGGTTCTACAATTCTGAGGAATGTTTTTATTTCATTCATATATCTTGTTGAGATAACCACCAGCTTGGATGGCTTTAAAAGATTTAAAAGAAGTTGGATGGCCATCTGCCATGGATGCTTTAGTTGAGATTCCTGCATTGCAAAGGGTTGAACTAGATAACACTCAGGGTCCCTTTCCAACTCTACAATTCAGTGATTAGACAAAATAACGAAGGCTAAGGCTATCACTGACTACCAGCTTGATTACTATTTCTGTTAGGTGGTGGGTTGACATAGCAGCCGGCACAGCGATTTCTTCAAGTAGCTCTTTATTATGGTAAGCTGGAATAGAACTAACTGCAAACAGCTCAGCCGGCCTGTATTTATAGGCAGCCGGCTGTCAACATTGTAACCACAACAGCCCAGAGTTCCCGCCTAAAATAACTGCCGCGGACCTGAGTGAAAACTATCTACAGACCTGAGTGAAAACTATATACAGTATCCCCCTGTTGGCCCAGGGTGAAACTAGACTACATAACACCCCTCCCCACCGAGATAAGGCGTTAGTTACAATCGTAATGGTTTCCTTATATACAGCACTACGCGTAATGGTTCAATTAAGCACAAAAGCATATCGGTTACATTTCCCATACTTAGACCAACAGTGATACCTGTCCAACAACATAGTCCTTTAAATAAGTTGGGCGCTTGGAAACTCTGCCAGACCGCCGGGGACTGGTAGCCAAGTCCGGAGGGCCACACAGTTCTCGCTGAGGCTGTGGTGCGACCCTAGGTGGCGTTGGAACCAACTCCCCTGGATCCGCTGCTGTGGGTGGAGCCTCCGCAAGTGGAGTGGTCTGAGTCTGTTCTGAAACGGCTTGGTTCGGCTCCACGCTGGCAGTTTGTGAGGGAGGTGTAGGTGGGGCCTCGCCATCTGTACGTGTCTCTTCTGGAGCCGCAAGCGCAGTTGGGGGCACCTCGGTAGTGTCCAAGTCCCCAACCCTGCGCCTAAGCTGGTCTATGTGCCGTCGCCACAAGCGTCCGTCTTCGAGTGCCACCTGGTACGAACGAGGTCCAGTGACTCCCACTACTGTGGCTGGCACCCAAGGGATGTCCCCCACATAGTTCCGGGCAAAGACCTGGTTTCCTGGGACAAATGACCGTGGTGCGTTGGCACAGCCTGGGGGTTCAGCCACGGCAAAGTCTGGGTGTAGCCGGTCGAGCGGTGACCTGAGGCGGCGGCCCATAAGCAGTTCAGCAGGACTCCTCCCTGTGGCCGCATGAGGGGTGATGTGTTGCACGAACAAGTATTCGGCGACCCGCTCATGCCAGTCTCCCCGGTCCAGGCGCGCCAGTGCCTCTTTTGTCGAGCGCACCATTCTTTCCGCTTGCCCGTTGCTGGATGGATGAAAAGGTGCCGTTAGGGCATGGCGGATGCCCAGTCCCAAAAGATACCGCTCAAACGTGCCTGACGTGAACTGCGGTCCGTTGTCAGAGACAAGGACATCAGGACACCCATGCGTTGCAAACAGGCCTCGCAGCACCCGGATGACAGCTTCAGTAGTGGTGGAGGGCATCAGGGCAACCTCCAGCCATTTGGAATAGGCGTCCACCACTACCATAAAGGTCCGGCCGTGAAAGGGGCCAGCCAGATCGATGTGCACCCTCGACCAGGGTGTCTTTGGCGTCTCCCAGGTGTGTCCCTTAGCTGCCGGTGGTGCAGGCCTCGACTCCTGGCACGCTTGACAGGCGGACACCCAGGCAGTGATGGCATCGTCCATATTAGGCCACCAGACGTAACACCGAGCCAACGCCTTCATTTTGACAATTCCCGGGTGGCCAACGTGCAGAGCCTCCAGGACGCGCTGACGGAGTCCCTGGGGAATCACGACGCGGTCTCCCCACAGCAGGCAGCCACGATGAGCTGAGAGTTCATGTTGTCTGGTTGCGAAGGGCTGGAACTCCGATGCAAAAGGCCCTTGTGGCCACCCCCTCCACACCCAGTTGAGCACCCGGCTGATGGTGCGATCCTGGGCAGATGCGGAGGCCACAGTGGCAGCCGATACAGGCGCTGCCGGAAGATCCTCAATCAGAAGGAGCGATGAAGCTGGAGCCGGGTCTTCCACAAATGCTGGAAGAGGGCAACGGCTGAGGGCGTCGGCATGGCCCATCGATTTCCCCGGGCGATGGATGAGCCGGTAGTGGTAGGCAGCCAGGAAAACAGTCCATCGCAGCATGCGTGGTGAGAGGACCGGTGGAGTTGGACGATCACCGGCGAGGAGGCCCAGGAGTGGCTTGTGGTCAGTGATGAGGTCAAAAGTCCTGCCATAGAGGTATTCATGGAACCTCTTCACTCCAGCCACAAGTGCCAATGCCTCCTTGTCGAGCTGGCTGTAATTCCGTTCCGTCGGAGATAGTGTCCTGGAAAAGTAGGCGAGCGGTGCTTCTCTTCCATCTGGAAAACGGTGACTAAGGACAGCACCGATGCCAAAAGGTGAGGCGTCGCAGGCAAGGACCAGCGGCCTGGATTCACTGTACTGTACCAGCACACTGTCTGAAGAAAGGAGAGCCTTGACCGCGTTGAAGGCCGCCGTCTCCCGATGACCCCAGGCCCAAGGCGTCTTAGTGCTAAGGAGTCGGTGAAGAGGCTCAGCCACTGTGGCTTTGTGGGGCAGGAACATGTTATAAAAGTTCAGCAGCCCCAGGAATGCCTGCAACTCCGTTTTGTTCTTTGGGGTGGGGGCCTGCTGGATAGCGCGGATCTTGGATGTGGTTGGATGAAGACCGGAGGCATCGATAAGATAGCCCAGGAACTCTACCTGTGGAACGGCGATCTGGCACTTCTCCCTCTTTACCTTGAGCCCGGCCTCCTGGAACCTGGTCAGCACGGCACGGAGGCGCTCGAACAGCTGCTGGTGTGAGTCTGCAGACACCAAGACGTCATCAAAATATGGTACCACGCCCGGAAGCCCTTGCAGGAGACGCTCCATAAGGCTTTGGAAGATGCCAGGAGCCACACTCACCCCGAACTGCAACCGGCGGCAACGGAAAGCCCCCCGGTGGGTGACGATCGTCTGGGCTTCAGCAGTGGCATCATCGACTGGCAGTTGTTGATAGGCTTGGGCAAGGTCCAGCTTAGCGAAGACCTTACCCTCACCCAGGGAATGCAGCAGGTGTTGGACAACAGGAACCGGATAAGCGTGCTGCTGAAGTGCCTTGTTGATCGTGCACTTGTAGTCAGCGCAGATTCTCACCGACCCATCTGGCTTGACAGGCGTGATGATGGGGGTTTCCCACTTTGCGTGGTCAACCGGCTCCAAAACCCCTTGGGCGATCAGTTTGTCCAGTTGTTCATCCACCTTAGCCTTGAGAGCAAAGGGAACCCGGCGTGGCTTTAGCTTGATGGGGGCGACTTGTGGATCAAGGCTAAAGGAGATGGGCGTACCTGTATATTGGCCCAAGGTGCCGTCAAAAACCTCGGCAAAGTCTTTGACCAGACCCTCAGTCTCTGCATTAGAGATGCAGTTGATGCCGGTGACTTCCAGGCCGAGGGCATCAAACCAGTCTAGCCCTAGGAGGCTTGGCCGCTGACCTTCGACCACCACCAACCGGAGCAGGCCCGAAAAATCCTTGAAGGCGATCCGGAACCGGCCAACGCCTACCACGGGAATGTCGTTTCCCTGGTAGTCTCTCAGGTGTACGCGGTGAGAGTCGAGTTGCCTTTTGGACACTCTGGGTACCAGTCTTTTGATGGTGCTCCATGACACGATGGACAGGGCAGACCCGGTGTCGATCTCCATGTCACATGGAGCTCCTTCAATGAGCACCGTGACGTTCAGCTTGCGTCGCGTAGGCGAGTCGGTTTGGCCAATCGTGGTTCCAGACGGGCAGCGGCAGTTGGTGAGAGCGAAACAACTTTCCTTGGCAGACTGGAGTGAAGACTTGGACTTGCGAATCGATGAAGGGGGGGTGTCAGACGGAGCCGATCGGCAGACCTTAGCGATGTGGCCCCTTCTGGAACACTTCCTACAGATGGCGTCTCTGAATCGACACTTGGCACGGGAATGGTTGCCTCCGCAGCCAGCACATTCCGGTTGGCCCTTGGACTTCTGTTGGAACTTCCTGCGCTCCCGCTTTGTCTGGTGCACGTCATCGTCTTCACTGGAGGATGCCTCCTCACTGCTGGCCTTTTCATGATGCACCGGAACTGGCTCCCTAGCAAGACGCGGGCTGCTGGACTTGCGGATCTCCTGGGCGGAGCGTTCAGCAGCTTCTGAGGCCACAGCCTCCTCAATGGCTTTCTGTAGCGTGAGGTCTGGCTTGGCTAGGAGGCGCCGTTGCAGATGGATGTCCCGGACCCCGCAGACGATTCGATCCATCAGGGCATCGTCTAAGTCTCGGAACTCACAGTGCATTGCAGCCTGTCGCAGGGCGGTGGTGTAGTTGTTGATTGACTCCCCCTCTGCCTGGTTCCGGTGGTAGAACGCATGGCGGGCAGCAATCTTGGACGGCTTTGGTGCGTAGTGGTTGCGGAGCTTCTCTTGGATCGTGTCCCATGGTGTTGCCTGGACTGCTTCAGGCGCAACCAACGCTCGGGCCGTCTCAAACACCTCAGGCCCACAGAGGCTGAGGAATAGGCCCCGCTTCCGCTCCTGTGATACTTCTGTCAGCTCGTTGGCTTGGAGGTAGCAGTCGAACCGAGCGAGGTAGGAGTCCCATGATTCAGAGGCTGGCGCAAACGGCGGTAGAGGCACAAGTGAAGCCATGATTCCGATGCCGGCGTGAAGGGCGATGGATGGAACACAGTGCTCTAGCCAGAACAGTCAGCTCTGAATTGGTTCTGCCCAGTGATTTCGCTCAGTGATTTCGCTCTGTGATTCAGCTCAGTGATTCAGCTCAGTTCAGAGGCTGGCCGCATCTGGCTGTGCTCTGATGTCCATCAATCCCACCTTCGTCGCCAGTGTTAGGTGGTGGGTTGACATAGCAGCCGGCACAGCGATTTCTTCAAGTAGCTCTTTATTATGGTAAGCTGGAATAGAACTAACTGCGAACAGCTCAGCCGGCCTGTATTTATAGGCAGCCGGCTGTCAACATTGTAACCACAACAGCCCAGAGTTCCCGCCTAAAATAACTGCCGCGGACCTGAGTGAAAACTATCTACAGACCTGAGTGAAAACTATATACAGTATCCCCCTGTTGGCCCAGGGTGAAACTACACTACATAACAATTTCCTCTGCTGTTGAAAGCAGTATGCCTCTGAATGCTACTTGTTGAGAAACACAAGAGGAGAGAGTGTTGTCCTTGGGTCCTTCTTGCTAGCTTTCCATAGGTGTCTGCTTCGCCACTGTGAGAACAGGATGCAGGACTAGATTGGCCTTTGGCCTGATCCAGCAAGCTCTTTTTTGTTTTTAATTTTGTTTAGAGAGAAGCAGCATAGCTGACTGGGATGTTCATAATACTTGCCAGGCACCAGATTTGGGAAAGCAACTCTTGGTTTTCTTTGTAAGGCTGTAATTAGCCTTCCTTGCAAGCATGAGGTTCCACACTTTCAGGTGAGACTTCAAAGACATGATAGCAAAATTAGTAAGCTTGTTGATTTTAAATAAATAAATACTGATTTTACCATGACCTTCAACAGTTTCCCAAAATGATGTGTCATTTTGACCCAGAACTGTGGTTAATTTAACTGTAAACAAGCTAGCTTCAGTAACTATGAATTGAAGTTGGCTTTTTCGGAACCAACCATAGTTATGTTAACCATAATTTGCAATTCCAGAAGTTAATCAAAAGTAGTGATTAAAGCTACAAACAGAAGTTAATCAAAAGTAGTGTTTAAAGCTTCTGAACTGTTCTTGGTCACATGGAAGAGGGAAGGAAGAGTGTATGAGCTCAAAGCTCACTCTTGATAATTGTCTGTGTGAAATTTCTAGGTAGGAATCTGAGGATTTAGAGCTTGGTGTCATCATTAAACTGATGGCACGCAGGTAATCTGTTTCCCCAAATACCAGTGTTTCAGTGGGATGTCTGATCCAGCAGTGGGATGAATAAGAGCCAGTAGGCTATGCTCAGTGCAGGTAACATGGATACATAGAACAGCTGGGCCATTCATCACCAGTGTAAAGTCCCTTTCAGATGGCGGTCTTGGAATAGAAGCCTTTTATCTGTGTAATATTTGGCTGCGTGTGCAATATTCAAGAAGTTGTTCAATGGGGACAGGGAGTGAAATTACTGCCCCACAATTTGCTGTGCTTTTATGCAAGATGCATTATAAAGCCCTTCAGAATATTGGTAGCAGTGTGTGAGTGATAGATTTTGAGTTGTGAGAAGGAACAACAGTGAACAAGTCAGTACTCATCCATTGAATGGGCTTGGAGCTTGGGAGAAAGTACAATTCATTGGCTCTGTTCAGATGATTGTATCTTTATAAACCATGGAAATGAATGTTCAGGCCAAGCATTTCTTCTCTTCTCCTTATACACCACTTTGCGCCAGAAGCGTTTAGTCATGCTGCCCACATGGCCTGAAAAGCTGTCTGAGGACAAACGCTGGCTCCCACAGCCTGAAAAGTGAGATGAGCACTGCACCCCATAGTCGCCTTTGACTGTACTTAACCATCCAGGGGTCCTTTACCTTTACCTTACACCACTTTGGCACTTCATTTGCATTCAGTCGTAGTTTCCTGTTTGATTCAAACTGATGAATCCTCATTGAATGTCAGTTATGTTGCTGATGTTATGAATAGGCTTTTAGGATTGTGCAGAATGATTGTTCCCAAGATCTCCAAGCATCTATCTTAAAATAATCTTTGGGGAGCCCATGGTTCTAAAGCAGGTATGGGGAACCTGTGGCCCTCCAGATGTGTTTGGCCTCCAACTATCTTCAGCCCCCAGACAACATGTCAGGAATGATGGGGTTGTAGTCTTCAATATTTGGAGGCCATGAGGTTCCCAATGCCAGTTGTAAGGGCTGCTTTAAATAATTTTTTTAACTTAACCTTAAGTACACAAGAACATGCCTCTACTTAAAAATAAATAAATAACATGAATATTCTGCAAAGGCACTTGGCAGCAGCTAGTAACATAAAAGAGCTAAATATAATAATTAAAGGTATAAATCTAAACAAGCCACAAACAGCAAATTAACAAATAATAATACAGAAGAAAAAGCCACCCCCAATACAGCAGCTCAGAATCCCAAGTGCCCTCTGAAATGAAGCTGCTTGCTACCAAAGGCTGACAGCAAAGCTGGAAGGATGTTCTAGCACCTCAGTGTGGAAAAAGGCCTGCTCTAGATCAGGGCGGCCCAACTGTTCATACCAAGTGGGTCCTTTGACACAGAACCAGCAGGCCGTATGCTGCCTTGGTAGGGTGAGGCTCTGTCAGGGTCCTATAGCCTTCCTACCTGCTTCTCAAAGATGGGAAAGTACTAACTAGGCTTTGGGAAGGTGGAAGAAGGACTCTAGGACCCTATCAGAGCCTTCACACCTCCTACCCAAAGCCTTGCGCCTCACTTATCTGGCTTCAGGAAGGCAGCATGAGAGCTGGGGTGGGCATCAAATGTTGCTGAGGGCCGCCAAAAAAGGCCACGAGGGCCACACATTGAACTACCCTGCTCTGGATGATCCCATGCACCTCATATGTTGAGGGACCCATAGTAGAGTTCTGTGCTGTGAGCCTTT
The DNA here is from genome assembly GCF_964106645.2 of Podarcis pityusensis. Classification (NCBI taxonomy): domain Eukaryota; kingdom Metazoa; phylum Chordata; class Lepidosauria; order Squamata; family Lacertidae; genus Podarcis; species Podarcis pityusensis. The sequence continues at coordinate 21,250,093 of NC_138037.1, read as the reverse complement.
TGTGCTATTGAATACTTGTCTGGAGAAGGCTTGGGCCACCTCAGAGCTTGTGTAACAGCTTTCAGATTAGTCTCATAATAGAAACCACTTTGCATCAGAAAAAAGAGGTGTGGACTTAAACTAGTTTAGGGTAGTTTAGGGAAGGAATTGCAAAACTTTATGGTTTTGTTTTTATAACACTTTCCTTATAGAAGGATTGCACCTATCCTGAGACAGTTGCAGTGGTTACCTGCTTGCTTTCAGGCATAATTCAAAGGGTTTGGTCATTATCTTTAAAACCCTAAATGACTTAAGTCCTATATAGATTGGGGATTGTTTCCTCCCATACTGTCCTGAATTCTCCCCAATATTGTCTCAACCTTTTCTCAGACTTTAAATGGGTAAGAAGCTCACTGGTGTGGAGCCAGGCACACAATTTTATCTGGTAAAACAAATGATTAGAGGTCTTGGGGCTGAAACAATCTCAATCCTAAGATCAGAAGTAGAGGATCTTTTCTGGGTCTACAACCACAAGGGTGGAAGCACAGCTGAGTGGGACAAGAGAAAGAACCTTCTCAGTGGTTGCACCCAGACTATAGAACACCTTGCCCTATGCAGTGTGGTTGGTCCCCTCTCACATTCCTCCACCCCTGTAGTTATTGAAAACCATTTTCTTCCAAGAAGCTCTTGCAAGTTAGACAATATTCTTACGATTCTTTTAACTGTTGGCACTGTCTTTTAGCAATCGTTCTGCATTGTTTTAATGAAATTATAATTTAGAATGCTGTAAGATGTCCTAAGTAGTGTAGAAGGCAGAATATAAATACTCAAATAAAATAAAAGTTAGGTGAAATGTGGTTTGTAAATGTATGCTCACTAATGTTTCATTTCTTTTTTCCTCTGGACAGAGACCTGATTTTCTTGGGAGAAGTTCGGCTCTATCCATTTTAAAAATTCGTAGTATATTTTGGCGGTAAGTTGAAGACCTTGCCATTGTATTGCACCATATATAGGAGTAGGTTTTAGGTAACCTGGGTGAATATTTTTAGAAGTCCTACAGTTATGGGTGCTATCATGATCTATATAATGCTGTAAGTTGATACAATATAACCAAAGCAGGTTCAGGGAAGCAATTTATACATTCAATAAACTAACTGATATGGGATCAAGCTATTTCTCTCTTCCCCTTTGTTTTATACGACAGAAGTGTTCATCTTCCATTTCATAACACTGATTTGATTTCGAGTTCCTCCTTGCATATTGTAACGTCTTTGGGCTGGATAGCTACCATATTTGGAGCACCATATTTCAATCCTATTAAAAGGTCCTCCTGCACAAGCCTGCTAGGACAGCAACCTGCTTTGCCTTTGAACATGTAAAAGCTTCTCCAAGCGACTTTACTCCTGTTTTTAAGTGGAAGCTGAAGAACCAGTGGCAAGATGTAGTAAATAAGTGCAGTAGGAATGCCAGGCCAATAACATGCTCCTTAAGTTGAAACAATACTTAGATTGAGGTAAAATATGTCACTTAAGAATCAAGAGAAGGAAGTTTCCCTGGCTCAGCTACCGATTGGTAGGGATTCTTATCCTAGTGTTACATATTGAAGGGAAGGCCCCCATCAAGTGCACCACTTGCAGTATTCACCTCATTCTGAAACACGTCTTGCCGAAGAGTCCACATTTCTTAAGTGCACAGCGAGTCTTTCTGCATACCTAGTTGCGTGTTCCAAAAATGGCTTCACTTCTGGGTGACAGAGTACAAGCTGTATCCATGTTCCTGAGATTTATTGCCCAGCTGTCCTCTTCTGAATACTGTTTGAGTTATTGGGAATAAGCTGCTCCAAGAATTCTTCCACATTTGCCACAAGATTAGTGTGGGTACAATATGGGTCCACTGCTCCTGTACTATAAGCTTAAATAGGCTTGCTTGCATGCACAAGTTCCACGTAAACAAAATGAACTAGAGTAGTACCAGATACTCAATTACATATTGAGTGTCTTGATTGCAGCAAATATTCATTAGTCTATAATTACCATTTATCGTGTAGGGTGTAATAAAGCAAGACAATAAATCCTTATCTTTTGACCACCAAACTAGATGTTTGGAAACTGACTGCTTTTAATGAAAGGGCTGGTGCTGTGCTATTTTTATTGTAATTATTTATGTGTACACACCAAAAAGAAAAAGAAATATCATGTCATAGCTCTAGCACATAGTGCAGATGAAATCTTAAATGAGACCTCTGTTTTGTCCTGCCCCACCTTTGCTGCAAAGCTCAAATTTTTACTGTTTGAAAGCCTGTTGATAGCATTTTACAGGTTATAGCTGTCTAAAGGAGCTTGTAGAAATGTTCTGAAAGTAAGAAAAAATATTTCAGCCTCAGCTTGTTAAACTACATACAGTGTGCCAATCTGCCCTCAACAAATTTATCTTACGCTCTCCCTCCACCAGCAGCCAATTAGGGAATTATCTCCTGCCCCCCACCCCTTTCAAAATACCATTTTCTTTCCTGCCCTCTCCTATATCCACATTACAGCATTTGTCTACTCACAAGTGAACCCCATTAAGTTCAGTGGCTAATTTGAGTACCATCTAAGGAGAGGAGTGATGGGGTAGTGTAACAGAGTGACGTTGAGGTGAACTGGCAGGTGCAGGGATAAAAGTTTAAGAAAGGAAAGGTTTAAGAAACCACTGAGAAATTTGGGTGGGAATCTGTTATGGATGAGAGCAGGCACAGAACTCGGGGACAATTTCCCTAGCTCTGCTCTTGCAGCTGCCCAGTAGGAATGGGCATGGAGACATGAACACCAGTACAAGGTGCTGCAGAGGCTTTTGGGATATAGGGTGGCAAGTACAAAGTAGGTGAGAAGTGAGCGGGGGGGGGGGGGGAGAGAAAGAAACCAAACTTTTAGAGAACAAATCATGTGGGGCAACTTGTGATTTTAAGCATGGTTTGTTTAATAAACTATGCCTTAGCTTTGGCTTAGCACGACATGCAAATCAGGCCAGTATTTTGTATGCTCTGTAAAATGAAACACAAATCCAACCTGTATTTTACCTCTCTAAATTCTTTCAAATAATGCTATCGCCAGGTTTCACCACACAACGCTGCGATTGTACAGCTGTGGTACAGCGGTTAGTGATGAAAAATATAAGGATCCTTTTAAACTGGGAAGCAAAGACTTGAATAATCTCTATGAAGATATTAAAAAGGTAAGGGCTCTTTGGTGTCTGGTGTGAAGTGCTGTAATCTCTCTTCCAAAGAGGCATAACATTGCATCAACCTATTTCCAGATTTACTGCTCAACTTTAAAACTGCATTTTTGTTTGTTTACAGGAATTATGGGTATCTACTACAGAACTGAAGGAAATGTGTGAATATTACTTTGATGGCAAAGGGAAGGCTTTTCGACCAATGATTGTGGTGCTAATGGCTAGAGCGTGCAATTTTCATCATAATAACTCCGGGTAAATACCTAACCAGTATTTTTAAAGTTCTTACAGTTTCAAATCCACTTGGCTAAAAAAAAAAAAGTCACTTGCTAGCAATAACAGCAGGAGTTAAGCAGCATGTTTGCAACTGCACAATTTATGCATTTTTCAGTATCTTTCCCAAACTGTACACAGCATTGCAAAGGGTGCCATTGTCCCCCTTCTTCCCCTCAATTTCATTCTAAAAACAAGAAAGGAAAAGGCCAGAATTCCATTAGCCCAATATATAAATATCTAGAATTGTTGGCACAAAGTGTCCGCGGCATTGAGCATAGTATGGTCAAACCTTTGCCCCAAATTGTAGTGTGACAGAGGAGTTGCTCCCAGTGTTCTTTGGCACACTCATATGTGACGCACTAGGAAACTGGTATAAAAAGCGAGGGAAGAAGCAGCAGGCACAGCTCCAGGTGAGTCTAAAGTGCCCGTATGGCAAGGAAAGGAAGTGTGGGATTTACGGTGGTATTCCTCGGACTGGACCTACTGTAAGTAATAGACCCAACTTAGGCACTGTGGTCTAAACCACAGAGCCTAGGGCTTGCTGATCAGAAGGTCGGCAGTTCAAATCCCCGCGACAGGGTGAGCTCCTGTTGCTCGGTCCCAGCTCCTGCCAACCTAGCAGTTTGAAAGCACGTCAAGTGCCAGTAGATAAAATAGGTACCACTCCAGCAGGAAGGTAAATGGCGTTTCTGTGCACCGCTCTGGTTCTCCAGAAGCGGCTTAGTCATGCTGGCCACGTGACCCGGAAAAACTGTCTGCGGACAAAAGTCGGCTCCCTTGGCCCATAGAGCGAGATGAGCGCACAACCCCGGAGTCGTCCGCGACTGGACCTAACGGTCAGGGTTCCCTTTCCCTTTAATCATGTTCATTAGTTTCAGTGGGTCCTCTCTGAATAAAACTTAGACCTTACAGTGCTGTCCTAACCATGTCTACTTGGGAGTAAGTCCTGTAGAATTCAGCAGGGCTTACTCCCAGGTAAGTGGGGTAAGGATCACAGCCACAGGCTGACTTGATGCCCACTTTATAGCTTTTGGCTATAGAAAGGTTTTTTGGGGTTTTTTGCGTGGGTTTCAGTAGGACAAGTTAATATCTTGTCCCCTTAGTGCTGCTGCTGTTGGTGCTGTGGGAAATTCACTGGTCAAGTGTTTTAAATTTCACTGACAAAATGTTCGAAGTGGGTCTTTAGATAATCTAGCACTGGGTTCTGTTTCTGTCATGGTCAGCTGGATTCTGCAAGGAAACGTTTCGCAGAGGTTGGTGGAGATAGCTGTCTCTTTGCTCCTGTCACCTGGAGGCATATTGCCACGGAACATGAGAGCTCCATTTTTTGCTTCCATCGCTAATATTCAACAATATATTCTGTCTCAGTCTTCCCCAGTCTGGTGCTCTCCAAAGTTTCGGTTTGCAACTCCCATCAGCCCCCGCCCAAATGGCCATGGTAGCTGGGGCTAATGGAAGTGGTCATAAAAAACATCTGGAGGGCACCAGGTTGAGGAAGGCTGGTATATATAATCCCTTTTAAAAGCTAGTTTAGTTGCCAGCCCAACCTTCTGTAAAAAAAACTGATTTCCTGTGTTTTATGAATAAATAATTTCAAGTTTGCTTCATTAGCTGACCAAGTTCTTAGGTTCCATACAAGAGGGAATAATTTCTCTTCATGCGTTTGTCCTGCACCGCTGTGTATTTCTATAAATTATTATTAAATTTATTACCCAGGTGCCCTTCTATAGGGAAGGAATGCTCTCCTGGGCCACCCCCCCCAAAAAAAAAGAATTCTTAGGGCAGGGGCCGCTCTGCTGATCTTAACACCCAAGACAGTCTGTAAGGAAGGTGGTCTGATGATGATGATGATGATCGTAATAACTTCTGACTTCCCCATACCTGCCCATAAAAACCAACTGCCTGATGCTGCTGGAGAAGAATTGGATTAAGTTTGGATGAGGAAGTGAACTACAGAGACACTGGATTCCAAACTATTTGTCACAAATGCAGAACAAGTCATTGCTATCGAAAACTGCTGATCTGGTGAACGTGTCCTAGCGTGCTTGGTTTGCTCAGCTTCCGCTGTCTCTTTCACTCCGATTTTAGGGAAGTACAGGCAAGCCAGCGTTCTATAGCAGTAATTACAGAAATGATCCATACAGCTACTCTCCTTCACGATGATGTTATTGATGATGCAAATTCACGGAGAGGAAAACAAACAGTCAATCACATTTGGGGGGAAAGGAAGGTGAGTGTGTTTGTAGCAATGCAGTGATTTTTTATTTATTTTTTGTATTTGGAGGGATGTTTACATGGGAAGCTGTAGGGAAAGTATACAGGCTGTGAGGATGACTAAAGCAAACGAGGCAGGTTTTATCTATTGCTTTTAAGATTAAATAATTACGGGTGTTTTTTATTTGCAACAGTTTATGTTAATTGCTTGCATGCTTTTGAATTGCACAGAACACTTGGCATGCAAAATTAAATACATTTGTTCTACACACAGCATAGTCTAGCCAAAGTTGAGCACTTCCTGAAATGAAGGGGCAAAAGTGTTCCTTGCACCCAAAGGCCTGCCTCCTAATTTGCCAACAAAAGCTGATCATATTTTATATCATTATATTCCACGGAGCCAGTTCCTCCGGTCGGAGGAACTCCGCCATTCGCCGATGGCGCTAACCCGGAAGTCCCCGAAAATGGAATCTTTGAATTAGTCCCGAGAAGCAGGTTTAGCAGAAGGCTGGAAAAACAGGAAATTATCTGAAGAGAAGCTGATAAAATAACCCGTCTGGGCAAATACCTTGAATTCTTGGAGTGCTGCTTCCCCTTTCCTTATCTTGTGGGTGGAGTGATGAGGGGGGGAAACCAATTTATCCAGGGGTGGCCAACACAGTGCCCTCCAGATGTTGTTGGACTGCAACTCCCAGTGGCCAGAAAATATGGCCGGTGATCAAGGGTGATCTGTGGTCCACCAACATCTGGAGGGCACCACATTGACCATGCCCAATCCAGCACCTTCTTCTGCAGAATGTCCTCCCCACCCTTTGTCTCTTGGCCCCAGTTTGTTACAGCCCTGCTGCCCACTCACCTCTTCCACTGTCCTTGAATTCTTGAAACACGTGAGCTAGAATTATGGGTGGGAATCGCAGTAGTAGTGGGGAGATGAGACAAGATAACAGAGCAGGAAGGGCAGTTCAGATATGTATGTGTCAGCTGGGGCAGAGTTTAGGTTAATAAAAGGGGTTCTTTGTGCCGAGATCTTGCTGTGTTTGTGTCACAATCTTCCCTGATATCCAGTGGGAAAGAAAGGAGCACATCTTAATGGTGCACCTGCTGGTTCCAGTTTAATCTAATCCAGCAATGGTGCTTCATGTGCGTAACTGACACCGATGCTCTTTCAGGCCCCATTGACTTGGTAAGCACACCTGTTGATCTGGCTGGGCTGGGCCTCCTCATCTGCATGCAACTCACAGCTGGTTTGGAGGCATGAAAATGACGTGGACTTAGCCCTGTCCTTCAACCTCTGTAAGCGAAAGCAGCCATGGAAAATTATCTTGGTCTGAACAATTAAAAGCTGTACTTGGCATTTCAAGTAATAAATATGATGGCTGAAAGTTATTGTTCGTGGCAGCCTTGAAATTATTTAGCTGTTGGGGATTTTTTATTGTTTCTTTTTGATTAAATGCTTGTATTGGTTTTTTTGTCTGCTGCTCTGGGCTCCTTTGGAGAAAGGGCAGGATGGCTTTTCAAATAAATAATAAAATCATCATATGTAGCAGCTGAGCTGACCTCTCTTTACACTGCTAGGGAGCATAATAGCAGACTCCTGACTTGGAGGTTCTATTCTGTCCCTTGAGCAGCCATTGTGGTGTGAAGTGCCTTCTCCCATCTTGAGCTGGTGGCCCAGCTATACCCATATCTGGACAGGGATAGCTTAACTCCATTGACCTATACTGTGGTAATCTCTAGGTTAATTACCACAATGCACTGGGCACAGGGTTGCCCTAGAAGGCTGTTTGGAAACCGCAGTTGGAGCAGAGGGCAGTCGCCAGGCTGCTGATGAGGTGGACCATATCACACCAGTATTGGCACAACTGCAGCTGCTGCTTACACCTTTTTGGACCCAATTCAAAGTGCTAGTTTTAAGCTGTGAAGAAGCAGTGGGGCACCTCTTGCCCGCTGGCCAATCTTGGCACATCAGGCTTCCCCTCAGGCTTCTTTAGCCTGCCAGACTGTTAGGGGGACGGCACCCCCATCTTATTAGGACAGATAAGGGCAGGGTTTAAAAGGAACTCTCAGAAGCTTCAAGTAGGCTCCTGATTGTTCCTCTGCTGGTGGGTGGCAAGAGTCTGTCAAAACCACTTCCTTTGCCTAGCACTGCTCTTTGAACTTTTGAAATTGGAAGTTGAAAAAGCAGTGTGCAGCAGCCTCCAAGGAACTCCGTTTCACTGTGTGTGCCTGTCCCATCCTGGGAACAGGCATGGGCAGCCAAAGCAAGCATCCCTTTGGGAAGCAGCTACCTTTTAAAAGGATCAGCTATGCAGGTGATTCCCTGCGAGTAGCCAGTCCTTCCAGAAGGCGGGTTCTCTGTCCTCCTGATCACCTGAGGAAAAACACCTGCCTTTTCAAAGTATTGTCAGGACAGTTCCCCTCCCCGCACCTGCTCCCATTTGAGCTTCCAGAGGATCAAACAGGAGTGTAGTCTGAAAGCCCTTTCCAATAGCAAAAGTCTTTCAAACAGTATTGAATGTCCCAGCAATTGGGACTTCAAAGCACATCACTTGCCATCATAGTGACTGACAGGGGCAGCCCTGCCAGGTATAACAATCTGGCCCACTACCCAGAAAAGGTTCCCTACCCGTTTTATATAGCCTTATCTGACTGACTGCTTCTCCCATCAAGAATATAGCTGGATATTACAAGAGTTGTCTAGTGCCAAGAGAGGCTCAGAGGCGCAGCAACATGGAGAGGCTTTTCAGTGGTGGCCCCCACACCTGTGAAATGCTCTCGCTATTGAGGCCTGCTTGGCATTGACACCGACATCTTTTTGGTGCCAGGGTAAGACTTCACTCTCATTCAGGTATCTGTAAAAGGGAATACCTTTGAATAAATCCGGAGAAAAAAATAAATCACACAAAAATGACTGTAAATTGAAAACGCCTCTCTCTTTCCCCCACCTCCCGCTGCATTAAAGAGAAAACAGTTTCAGTATTGTATATATGCTGCTTCTCTCTTAAAGCAAATTCTTCCTTTCCAGGCAGTCCTAGCTGGGGATTTCATCCTTTCTGCAGCCTCTTTAGCATTAGCACGTATTGGAAGCGCAACCATTGTTTCTGTGATAACGTGTGTGATTGAGGATCTGGTGCATGGTAAGGCATTTTAACAAAATCTCTAGAAGCAACTGAGACATTTTTGTCTAGGCAGCAGTTGAATGACAGTGTTGGGCTCTTCATCTTTTTTTAGGCGAATTTCTTCAGATGGGTTCCAAAGAAAACGAAAATGAGAGATTTGCTCACTACCTCGAAAAGACCTTTAAGAAGACTGCGAGTCTTATAGCAAACAGCTGTAAAGCAGTATGTACGTTCCGTCTTTCTTGTTGTTCATATACCATGATGCATCGGTGGGAAACTGGGGGGGGGGGGGGGGGGGTTGCAGCCTTTTCACAGCTTTCTCTTACTAGCTCTTCAGGCTTAAGGGGCCCAAAGTCCTGGAAGCCTCTCCAGTGTGTCTCATGCTGTAAGGAGTGAAGCACATCAGTAACTTAGCACTCTTTGCTTATCTCAGTCTCACAATGTTAGGAAATGAGTCAAAGGAGGATATTAAAAAAAACGATGTCTTGATGGCTAGTGCCATTGGTCATTGGTGGCTGCTGTACTTTGCCATTCCTCGTTGTAATGTCATCTTTCTTTCTTTCTATGCATCTATTTTGGAAGACTTCCTAACTTAAAGTGCAGTTCTGTGTAGACAATGAGTCCTGTTGAATTCAGTGGGGCTTATTCCCAAGTGGGTGGAGTTAGGACTGCAGCCTAAAATGTCCAAATATATATTGCCAAAACTTCAGTGGGTATAAAGCTGCATTTTAAATCCTGGTTTGGCTCTTCCTTTGTCACAATGGCTGATTTCCATATTGCTTTCAGATACTCATTTGTGCTGTTGCTTAAATTGTACTGGAGATACTTGAGCTAGGATGCAGAGTTCCCTAGTATTGTTCGTTCTTATTGCTATTAGCAGACCTCTAGGGTTGTTTACGTGTATAGAGTGATGCACATTGGAACAAAAATGCCTGACTTCACCTATATGCATTGATGAGGTCTGTACATAAAGGAGTGACTAACCATGATAGTGATATTGAGTGGTGGATAGTTCATTGAAAACATCAGCTCTTGTGCAGCAGCTGTGAAAAAGGTCAAGTATTGGGAACTATTAAGGGATTGATTGAAAATGATGCTGCCAGTTGTCACAGTGCCCCTATACTCTGTCCCCATCACAAGAGCTGCAGTTCCCAATGATGTAACAGTGAAACCTTGTTCCCAGGATTCTTTGGGGGAAGCCATGACTGTTCAAAGTGGTCCAATACTGCTTTAAATGTATAGTCTAGTTCTATGTCCTAGATGTGTTAATTAATGCAACTGTTTGCATTGGGGGTGGGATTTAACATGGTGCACCTGTCTTCTGAATGTTTCTTCCCAAGGGACATCAGACATGATCACTATAGCATCTCTCTCTCACTCTCTCTCACACACACACGTGTGAAGACCAGCTTGTAGCAACTTCAGTGCAGAAAATGGCTGCCTCAGGCAGACTTCGCATGAAACAATCACCTATTTGACTGCCGTGTCCACTTTTTACATTGTGTTTTGTGAATTTAACTCTGCCCTTTTTGTGGAGAAGAAATTGCTCTCGAGATTCTGGCAATTGCTGGGACCAGAGTTGCCTCAAATGACATGGCTGCCATTGCATTAGTAACTGGCAAACAATCAGTTTGCAGCCCATCATTCTGTATCTCAGAGACTCCAAGCCCTGTGCGTGCAATGAAGTTTGGCCATGATGAATATTTGATATATCCAATCTAAATTCAGAGATATATATATATATTTAATGCTGTAGTTCAGATGGGCCTTGTGTTCTTTTAAATAGATCTAGTTTGTACGTGCCTGGGTGTATAAACGGGTACTGGGGGTGGTCAACAGTGCAGCTAATGAAGCCTGTCTTCTCTCTTCAGTTGTTTACTATTAATGTGCTGCATATACAAACAATGGATACTAATGACAGAATTCTTTTGTGTTTCCCTTTCAGGTTTCCATTCTAGGCTGCCCTGATCCAGAGGTGCATGAGATTGCATACCAATACGGAAGAAACCTCGGGATAGCATTTCAGGTACTATATAGCAGGCACGTCCAACTCCCAAGAGACTGCGATCTGCTCCCAGTATAAAAATTCTGGAAGTGATCTACCCATGGGGGGGGGGGGGAGCCAAAGCGGTTGAGCTTTTTTAGGGAGGGGGAAAGCTTAGCTTTATTGGGGGGGGGGGGGACATCACTCACCTAGAACGACGACGCAGCGGTGAAGACTACTTTCATTTTCTAACTCGTCAGCTAAATACCAATTTCAAACAACGGAAGAAAAGAGCAGTTGCAGTGGGGAGGGACTTCCACTCCATTGCTTATCGCTGCTGCAGATCAATAGGGATCCCGTGATCGAACAAGATCATCCGGGGATCGACCGGTTGACCAGTTTGACATCTCTGGTATATAGAGATACTAAGGAAATAGGCTAAGAAACTAGCTTTTAGACTTGTGAGACAACAAATGACTGGGGCCAGTGCCATAAAGCAGTAAGATCAGCAAGCTTAGACTGTCCCCTGTTCAGCAGGCAGAAAAGAATTGAAAGCTGGATACAACTATTATAATTGTTATGAACTAATTCTTTTTAAGATCCTTGTTAACTGGTCTCAACGTTTGTCTGTCTGTTTGCAGTTGATAGATGACGTGCTGGATTTTACATCCTGTTCTGATCAGCTGGGAAAGCCAACGTCAGCAGACCTTAAGCTTGGTATAGCCACTGGTCCTGTCTTATTTGCTTGTCAGCAGGTAGGATTAATAAATATACTGTCTTCACCCCATGTTAAACTTGTACTGCTGGCTACTTGAGAGACATCTACAGTGGTACCTTGGGTTACAGACGCTTCAGGTTACAGACTCTGCCAACCCAGAAATAGTACCTCGGGTTAAGAACTTTGCTTCAGGATGAGAATAGAAATCGCGTGGCAGCAGCACAGCGGCAGGCCCCATTCGCTAAAGTGGTACCTCAGGTTAAGAACGGACCTCCAGAATGAATTAAGTTCTTAACCCAAGGTAGCACTGTATATTGAAATTTAAGGATGAGTAGGGGTGGAAGCGTTTCATGTTACCTTGTTCAAGCTGTATGCCTGCCTTTTCATAAAAATGCTTGTGAGATGTTTATAGGTGAGAAAAGATAATAGGTAGTTCGTCTCTCCTATTAGTTGCTAAGCTCTTGCATTTTGGGGGAGGTTAATGTTTTTCTCCTTCTCAGTTTCCAGAAATTAATGCCATGATAATGAGGCGATTCAGTTTGCCAGGAGACATTGAACGTGCCCGGGAATATGTATTACAGGTAAGACAAGACCAGACTAAAATAAATACCAGCTCATACATGTATCTAATACTGCTAGACATTAATGTTCAGTACAATAGATTTAGTTAATAGGAATTCATCTGGAATTAAGTTTTATGGTTATTTTTGAAGCCCTGATGTAGGATTCTAGCCTTTACTCTTAACACTTCATTTTACAAAGCAAATTTATATTGGGTATCACCTATCAATGATATGTGTGGTTTTCTCCAACAACTGAAACACGAACTTCATAAGTTTTAGCAAGCCCCGTGTTTTAATATTCGTTGTAAGCTATCTTGAACAGGGTATAAATATTTCAATAAGGTGACTTTTTGCAAGAACAGATTTTCACCATTAACCTCCTATGGAGAACAGGACCTGTTCACTCAAGTCTGAACGCTTAATGCAGAAAATGTGAGCCTGATACGTTCTGTCCAGTAAGCATTGGTGTAAATTAGTTTTGTGCTTCTCCTTTCCGGTGCATTCAGCTCTGTTGTAATCTAGATGTATTTACTTGAAGCTTTAAGTACAGATAACCACCTTGGAGGAGTGTAGAGGTAGTCGAGCACATTCAGACAGCGTATTTGCTTGTCCCTCAGCTTTTCAACTGCTTGGAGCATAGAAAAGCTGCCTTATGGCAAATCTGACCATTGGTCCATCTAACTTAACATTGTCTACACTGGCAGTGGCTCTCCAGGCTTGCTGGCAGCAGGTTTATCCCAGTTGGTTCTGGAGATGCAAAAGGTCCCAGTTTCAATCCCTAGCATCGAACCCACAGAGCCCTTGAGCTCTGCAGAATGGTGGTTTTGGACTGTTTTCTAAAAACACCTTTGCTAAAATTTATGTTCTAGAATCAGTTTCAAAATCTGACAGAAAAGAGGGAGCAAGAAAGATCCCATGGCCTCCTAACTTCTCTACTTAAAAGTCTTTGGGTGTTTTTCTTTTTCTTTTTCAGAGTCATGGCGTGCAGCAAACAACCTACCTCGCCCAGCGCTACTGCCATAAAGCGATGACAGAGATCAGCAAGCTCAGACCATCCCCTGAAAGAGATGCCCTCATTCAACTAGCAGAAATAGTCATCGCCCGAGACAAATGACTCAGCTGCCAGAATGAGTTGCAATGAAGGAGATATTTACCAGACTGTGCCTAAATCTACATGGTGAAACATCTTGGCTTGCTTCCAGTGCAGTTACCAAAATTTAAGTTATCCTCACTGAAATAAATATAACTAGGTTTATGAAGTAAAAATGTTTTATTGAAGGAAGCCATACAAAAATGATGAAACAAGATCAGTCTGTTAAACTGGTAGCAATGCCTTGTGCCTGTATTTTTAATGGGTGGGGGGTTCCTGTTTTTGTCATGGGCACTGTTTACATCGTTCAATATTGACACCCAAGGCCACAATGAATAAATACAATCAATGTGTTGAAAATCACTTTTGCAAACGCCTTGGTGTGTGCTGGGAGTATAAGAAAGATACCTTAAGAATGATCTAATTGCCTATTAGTTTCAGAGTACCAAGAATATTAAAGGAGTATGGTTTATTATAAAAAGACTGCACATATTTTTTTGTAAATAAACAGGTTATATACAATTTTAAGATGTTCCAATTTATAAAGGGAATACAGATAGGTTTTACGGATTGCTAACTGATCTCAGAAATAACAGATTAACAATTAGGAAAAGGCAAGAAAGCATTTAATATAGTTAGGTTTGTTTAAGGTAAGGCGGCAAGGGATGCTTCAGTATTTAATGCCACACTAGAAAACAACTGTAACCACTCGAACAGCCAGTACACCTGCTCTTTCATCATTTAATTTTAATACCCATTAAGACAGTTCAGTCCAAATAAATCTTTACTACATACAGTAAAAAAAAAATCCCTTACTAAATCATAATCTGCCTTAGATTATCTAAGTAATACAAGTTTTGTACAAAGAGACCAAAAAAAGTCACCTGACGTTGTGCTCAAAATGGAGGTGTCAAAGTGCATGTGTTGCTTTCTTAGAAGAGCAAAGTAGGCTGTGACTGCTTGTGTCCTTCCCTACGTGAGCGGATATGATTAGCTCCTTTCAGTAGGACACCTGGTCCAGCATCATCTCTCCTGTAGTATCTGCCTCCACCTGGGCTCACATGCTCCTTGTATTTTGTGGATGGCTGTGGCAGCAACCGTCTTCAAATACAGTGATGTGGACAAGTCAGTAGCAAATCCCTTCAGTGCTACAACGTCATCTTAGCAGGACATGCAACCTTCCACGTTTTAAGTGAGGTGGCCGATAGGACAGTGACTTGTGATAAGTTTCCTCACAACTCTGCATGTTGTGGAATGTGTTAAGATCGGAGAACAAAACTTAGTAGCCTCATAACCAGGGCCAAGTGGCTTCATTTAATAACCACAGTCAGTCACCCAAGCTGGTAAAGGCAATCACCCCTAAGGAAGCTCCACTGCCAGAGTAAAAGACTACTGGGTGGAGGGAAGAATGCACTGTTGATTCCTGGTGTTGCAGCTGTAGTGCCAAAGATGCAATTGGATGGCATGACGTTGCCCATCTAATGCTAAATCAGCACTATCAGCCTGGACAGCTCTGGTCATATGTGGATAGCTGGGAATAGGCACAGATTTCTGTTGCGTGTCAGTCCCCAGCTAAGTCTAGCATCCAATAACTATCGGAAGTGATGTTAATGCAATTTCCCAGGGCCAGGACTCCTTTACTCTGCAAACTCCCCTATAAGCCTTTTAGCACTGTGATCCTCTGTTTAAAAGAGTAACAAGAGACATGAATTGCAAGTGTCTAGCAGTTATCACTCACTGTCGCAATGAATGAAGCCAAATAGTTTTGTGTAATTTTACGCATCATGAGCTTGCAGAAACTTGGTTTCCTATCTCGGAGGATGTTAAGTTTTGCACTTGCATCAAAATTGTCCCTGCTTATAAGGGGCGGGGGGATTTTTGCCAAGTCAATGTTTTAGTATTGCTTTGCAAGGCAAGCCAACAAATTAATGGACAAGACCTTTGGTTCACTTATGTATTTATGAATGGAAAAATTCAATGCAAATTTACTCATAAAAAACTCAGGTACAAATTACACATACATCATAAGACCACCCATCTTTGATTCATATGGACACCTTAGAGACTCAAATGGACTAATTGGAATAGGTTTTGTGAAAGAGTACTCCAGGCAAAAGATTACAACAAATTGGAAGCATCTTGGATTTTTTGGAGAGAAAAAAGTATAATTCAATACATAAGTTTGTATGCATGCTTTTAAACAAATACTATAGTTTGAGGATGAGCAAGAGTCTAAACAAAGGTAAATGACCAGCACTATCAGACTTTTCAATCAGATTTAATGTTAGTCTAACATAGTTGTTAGTTTACCATGCTGCACTGAAAAAAGAAAATAATGGCACAATTTGAATCATGAGTCATTAAATATTATATACCCTACTTCCCCAGAATATTTAGGCTGGTCATAAAAATCAACAATGCATAAGTAAATAAGCATAATCAGTAATAAACAGTTGCTCGTTTTACAAACTCTGCAGAGACAAATGCTTACAGATGAACATTCAATCATACCATTTAAACAGTATGGCCTGAAAGGATGGGCACATTTTAAAGAGCATTAAGACAATTGTTAACCTTTTAGTTACCCTTTGTAAATAATTATGGCATGATTGAATAAGACCTGACCTGAAGAGAGAACTTAATCCGCATAGTGCATGATTGACTCAACATAGTTTCCAGGAAACAGGCCAGTCACTCTGTTGCAAACACCTTCATACCAGCCGTCGTCATTCTTCTTTATAACATAAATGATTGCACCCTCCATGAATGACAGCTCATCATCCTTGTCCTTTGTGTAGTCATATATGGCAACAACTGGGAATTGGGGAGAGAGACAAAATTACTTTCCTGTAAGTGAGTCACAAAGACACTTGAGGTTGGGGTGGGGGCTATATTGCTATGTCAGCCACTTCCAAATCTAACTTGCAAACCAAAATTACAAAAAGGGCAGGTGCACGATAATGGCAACATGAAAAGGACCAACCTGACATTTAAATTGAATCTTCTGTATTCTAATCATAATGCGATCACTCTCTCTACTACAAAGTCCCAAATTCAATCCCCGGTACTGAAAACCTGTCTGATGCCTTGGGAAGTGGTGGCAATTCAAAGGACATAGAATTGTAGAATTGGAAAGGGACCACAAGGGTCATCTAGTCCAACCCTCTGCAATGCAGGAACCTTTTGCCCAACATGGGGCTCAAACCCATGACCCTGAGATTAAGAGTCTCCTACCAACTGAACTAGGGATGCGGGTGGCACTGTGGGTTAAACCACAGAGCCTAGGACTTGCTGATCAGAAGGTCGGTGGTTCAAATCCCTGCAACGGGGTGAGCTCCCGTTGCTCGGTCCCTGCTCCTGCCAACCTAGCAGTTCGAAAGCACGTCAAAGTGCAAGTAGATAAATAGGTACCGCTCCGCCGGGAAGGTAAACGGCGTTTGCATGCGCTGCTCTGGTTTGCCAGAAGCGGCTTAGTCATGCTGGTCACACGACCCGGAAGCTGTACGCCGGCTCCCTCAGCCAATAAAGCGAGATGAGCACCGCAACCCCAGAGCGGGCCACGACTGGACCTAATGGTCAGGGGTCCCTTTACCTTTACCAACTGAACTATCTACCGAGCTACATTGGCAAACATGATGCAAGACAGTTTCATTTTGTTAGCTTGCGCCCAGTTCTCCAATCTGTTAAGGTCATTTTGAATTCTGATTCTGTCTTCTGCAGCATGAGCTAACCCTCCCAGTTTGGTGTCATCTGCAAATTTAGTGAGCTTCCCCTCAATTCCTTCAACCAAGTCATTTATAAAGACGTTAAACAACAACGGGCCCAGGACAACCCTGCAGCACCCCACTTGTCACTTTTTTCCAGGATGACAAGGAACCATTAATGAGTACTCTTTGGGTTCGGCCAGTCAAATCCCCTTAACAGTTACCTTGTTCAGCCCACATTTTACTAGCTTCCCCGCTGGTAAAATGGACTTTGTCAAAAGCCTTACTGAAATTTCCCTGATCCACCAAGTTTGTAATGCCATCAAAAGAAGAAATCAGATTGGTCTGGCATGACTAATTCTTGGGGAAAAAAACCACGCTGGGTCTTAGGTATCACAGCATCCTTTTCTAAATGCTCACAGACCGACTGTTGAATTCTCTGTTCTAGGACCTTTCCTGGTATCAATGTCAAGCTCACCGGTTGGTAGTTACCTGGGTCTTCCTTTCGCCCCTTTTTGAAGATGGAGACAACATTTGCCCACCTCCAGTCTGTTCTCCTCTCACCTGTTCTCCAAGAATTCTCAGAGATAATAGACAAAGGCTTCTGATCATGAAGACAGTTTCTAAGCATGTGGAGATAAACATGCTTTGAAAACATCTTCAAACCTTTGCACTAATCAGACAAAGATCTAAAGAGTGGGTGCCTCTGCCCACTTAACCCTTAATGTGTTCAGACGAGCACCTAAACACAGCTATGGAGACACATTTCAAACAGCACAGATTATTTAGATCTATTCCAATCTGGGTTCCAGCCTGGCCATGGGACTGAGTCACCCTTAGTCATCCTGATGAAGAAGAAGAGTTTGGATTTGATATCCCGCTTTATCACTACCCGAAGGAGTCTCAAAGCAGCTGACATTCTCCTTTCCCTTCCTCCCCCACAGCAAACATTCTCTGAGGTGAGTGAGGCTGAGGGACTTCAGAGAAGTGTGACTAGCCCAAGGTCACCCAGCAGCTGCATGTGGAGGAGCGGGGAAGCAAACCCGGTTCACCAGATTACGAGTCTACTGCTCTTAGCCACTACACCACACTGGCTCTCTGATGGATGACCTCTGCAGAGAGCAGAGCTTCTTGAGCTCACTGCAGCTTTCAGTACCATTGACCATGATAACTTCCTGGACCTGCTCTGTGGAAAGGGAATTGGGGACACTGTGCTGCAATAGTTCATGACCAAATCCAGAGGGCAGCACTGGGGGAGTGCTTTTCAGATCCCCGGCATTTATGCTATGGGGTGCCACAGGGCACTACTTTATCCCCAGATAGGAGACACTGTGGGTGATTGGTTCCCCCACCCAAGAAACATCCATTATCTGCCTAAGACAGGACTGAAGTTCATCTGAAGGAGCAGGTACACAGTTTGGGGGTGCTTCTGGAACCCGCTTTGTCACTGGGTGCCCAGGTAGCCTCAGCAGCTAGCTAGAAATGCCGTTTGTGGACTGGGAGAGCATGACCACAGTAGTTCAGGTGACTTAAAAAATGGATTGCTGCAATGCGCTCTATGCAGTGCTTCCCTTGGTATAACATCATCTCAGTAATTTGTATAAACAACCCTATAAGATAGGTCAATATTATTGTCCCCCATATTGCAGATTTGCAGATGGGGCGGAGAAGGGGGATATATTGATGCTGTGAGAATAAGGCTTCATACAGGGATGCATGGCATGTTTGCAGCGAAATTGGGATTTGGAGGTTAAGCCTCTTGTTTTTAGCCTTGCTGTTAAGGGGCTGATCTGCTGCAGGCACAAGCGTGTTTGCCCATTACCTTTCTCAATATAGCTTTTAGGTGCCCAAGCCGGATCGCCGTCTGCATACGGGTCATTGTACTGCACGACTGCAGCCTCCTCATCTTCATAATCCACAGGTGGCGGAGGTGGCGGCGGCGGGGAGTCATCAAACATGGGCATCTCATCGGGAGGCGGCGGCGGAGGTGGAGTTGGACTGTCAGCAACTGGAAAGTCAGTGGAAAAGAGGACCTCTGTTAGGTTTTGTGCAAATGCAAGTAAACACATGATCAGGGACCCACATCTTCTATCAGATGCTAACGGCATGCACTACCCATACCATGCACAGATTAGAAACAAAAGCTCTGCATGTTAAAATGCTATGATAGATGGGCTTTGCAGGTTACTAGCAGACAGATAACAACAGGTGCCTTTTTCCACGCAGACACTCCAAGGCATCATAAGCGGCACGCTAGCGGAGAACAGGAAGGGAATTCATTCAATAGCTACACATTCCAAGGGCTGCATAATATTGCAGCCCATTATCAAGCATATCGTGTGTGGGCTCAAGACAATTTTGTTATTTTTGCTCTGGGTTAGCAAAGTACCTGAAAAACAGAGAAAGAGCCATCGCTAAGAGTCCTGGCTTGGTTATATCCCCCTTTAGCATTCACTGATGTCGATAAGAAGAACAGAATCAAGGACGGAGTTAGAATCAAGAGCCTGACGAGACCTTGGCGGTCATTTGTGCAGCATCTGCAAGGCATCATTCCATGCCTACCAGATGTTGTCCAGCATCTGCTTAAACACCTCCAGTGAAGCGCCCATCTCCCAAGACAGGGTGTTCCACTGCTGAGCAAGTATCTTCTTGATAGGAGGTTTTCCCTACACTTTAGCTGAAATCTGCTACCCTACAGTTCCCACCCAGTGGTTCTAGTCCTGTCTGCCCTATAGCGCACCAGAGAACAATTCTGATCATCTTCTGTGCTCCAGCCCTTCAGCTATTTGAAGACTGCCATCGCATCTGCCCCCTAATTTCCCTCTTCTCCAGGCTAGACATACACAGCCCTTTCAACTTCCTCATAGGACTTGGGTTTCCAGACCCGTCACCCTCTTCTGGATCCATTCCAGGTTCCAGAAGAGAGACCTGTCTCAGTAAACGTGCAAGATGAGCTCCAGCCCTTTCATCCTCTAATAAGAAGGTGAATGGCTACCTACTCTCTATGGAGCCTCATTGCAGTGCTGCAAACTAACCCTGCAGGGAGAGAATCCTGCATATTCTCAATCATGTACCCCACCATGCACAAACAGATGACATTCTGAGTAAGAGAATTTCACAACAAAGTGGCTGCGGCTCAGTTCTCACATAACACTAAGCTTAATCATGGCTTAGCATGAGCGCACAAAGATTGGGGCTCCCGGTGAGAAGATTGTGGAAGCCCAGCCAGATGGGCGGGGTATAAATTATTATTATTATTATTATTATTATTATTATGGCCCAACTGCTGCTGTGCCAAATACTTCAGAATACCAGCTGCTAGAGGGTCACCATGCCTTGCTTGTGAGCATCCTGAAGGCATCTGGATGGGCAACAGGTACTGGAACTGCAGGGCTCCAAAATCTAAACCCTGTTCAGAATCTGACTTCAGTAGGTAAGCAGTAGTATAAGCTGTTGTTGTCAGTGCTGTGTTATATGACAATAGGCCCATCGTTCCTCTGGGAACGTCTGCCGCAAAAGCCACACTGAAATGGATGTGTTTGCTGCAATACAACAGCTTTTCCAATGCAAGACTAGACAACGTTCCCAACGGGTTACACCCCATAATTTATTGGTCCAATCCGTTTTGCACGAGAGACAGACATGCACATGAAACCGTAACATTTTCCGGACTGGATCCATTTCATATGGAACTGGCACAGGGGGTTTAAAGAGAAACGATGCCCATTCCACAATTTTCTTTAGCTTAAGAACAAAATATAATGCTCATTCAGAATAGAGCATTCTTGGTTTTGTCCAGCTAATGAAAATCTTCATTACACAAAAGAGCCTCAGTATTGACATGTGCTTTTAAATCAGAACCTCCCTTTCCCTGGGAAAAAAAAAGCTTTTCAGCAGATACAGTGATATCACTAATGATGCCTCTGCGTGTTTTACGAAACACCCCAAATTCAAGCTAGCATATAATAAAGAGAAACCAAATAAGGCATATAATAAACTGAAGTCTCAATGCCCCTTTCATTTAATTACTGAGATTTTAAGTGGTCAAATTTTTAAATGGCACTAATGCCAAATCGTTTTCCATTCATTCATTCTTTTAAAATGTTGTAGCGGGGGAAATGCAAAACTAATTGCTTGGATTGATCTGAAATATGAAATGCATGCCCTGATATTCCATATCTCTAGAATGTCACTGAGCAAAACTCATTAGCCACAGTTAATTTAAGCTTTGTGAAGTGCACTCTTCACATCTGTATTTCATATAAGCCAATACAGGCTCCCTTTGCGGCTTCACGTGCTGGTTTCAGCTTTGGAATGCCCAGGAAAATTGTAATCCATCCAATCTCAGCCCAGCAGTTGCATTATTGGCAAAACTAGGGCAGGGATGTCTCAAGATGCACAAAGTGTCAGCTGATGTAATTAATTCTAAACTATTTACCAGCTTGCTTAATGTTTGACTGTATTATTAGCATTGTATATTTATGGAATGTTTCTTGTGGGGTAGGATATGGTGATCACTTCTTATATTTATTTTAAAAACTGGAGTATAAAGTAATTTTTAAAAATGCACAAAGCATCTCACTATCACAACCCGCTTCTAAAAACACACACCAACACCCCCCCCCCGGGGGGGATTATCAGTACTTCCTTCAACCAGGGTGGAACCTTTCGTTTATCATTTCCAGAAAGCGTTGACAGTATAGAAAAGCCTGGGGTGAGGGGGAAGAGAGGGATATGGTTCAGAGGGCTGCAATATGTTGAAGGGATTGGTGAAAATTGGAGAGGCCCACCCTTCAGTGAGCAGAAGTGTTTTCGCTTGTCTAATGCCACCATAGGATGACACATCTGAGATATACCGTATTTTTCTGTGTACAAGACGCCCCCATGTATAAGACGCCCCCTTTTTGGGGACTCAAATTTAAGAAAATGGGGGGAGATGGCTCAGAGTTGTTGAGCTTTTTTCGCAGAGGATTGCCCAGAGTTGTTGTGGGTCCAACGCATCTTACATTGATGCCTTTTTGTGAGAGTCTCCCAAGTCAAAAATATAAGTTTGGGGATTTCACCAGTTTGCAGGGGGAACTACCTTGACGACTTTGCAGCCTTCCCTGGTGCTGTTTCCCTTGTAGCTAATCTCATACCAACTCTCCAGACTGCATTTTTAACTCTTTAAAAAGAAAACAGTTTCTTCTGGGGCAAGGGTAACCAGGTGCACACACACATATCCCTTTGAGAAAAGCCACAGTTCCAAAAATGTCGTTAGTAATCATCATGCCAAAGTAAATAAATAAAAACACCAGAAGAGAAGGCACTCCCCTTCAGTTCTATGTTGGCACTAAAATGAAAGATGGAGTTAGCATCTCACCGAGGAAAGAAAACAAATGAAACGACCCCCTGCCCAAAAAAAACCACCCAATAAAGACCAAAGGAAAGAGCCTGACTGGCCAACCACGCATGCTAGGAGAGAGAAAGAGAACCGGCTCTACTCTTTGGAGAAGCTGAGCTGCCAAACTTACTGTTTTCCTGCACCCTGGCCACGAAGCCTGTGAGAGGTATCTGTGGAGTCAACTGAGGCATAGGGGGAGGGGGTGGAGCAATAGAAACTGGAAGCGACACACACGCCATAAACGGGGGAAGTAAACACAGATACAGGAAAAGGAAAACAAAAACAAAAAGCAGCTGTCATTAACAATGGACCACAAAACAAGGTATGCAATGAACAACAGGAATGCACACAGCAGGACCTCCTTCAAAGTTTGCTTTCCCAGCAATACAACCACTGCTGAACGGCATGTTTAGCCAATTTGCAACTCCATTAAGGGGCAGTGGGGGGCCAACTAGGGATGAGGCTAAAAGCCATACTTCCCCTTTCAGAGGTTTCACTTGTTGATTTGAACAAAACTCTTCTTTTTCCTGCTTTAAACCCAAACGTCCTGACATCCTGCAGCAAAATCTTGCAGGAACTGGCAGCTCGTAAGGGGACAGTGCAATTTGTGTTTTAGCAAGAGGATACTTTTCACAGTAAAATGCCATGGGAAAGAGCTCAATAGTGTGAGTGCCTGGAGGCGGTTGGAGGATGGATGGCGGCTAATGGATTGAAGTTGAATCCTGACAAGACAGAAGTATTGTTTTTGGGGGACAGGGGGCGGGCTGGTGTGGAGGACTCCCTGGTCCTGAATAGGGTAACTGTGCCCCTGAAGGACCAGGTGCGCAGCCTGGGAGTCATTTTGGACTCACAGCTCTCCATGGAGGCGCAGGTCAATTCTGTATCCAGCGCAGCTGTCTACCAACTCCACCTGGTACGCAGGCTGAGACTCTACCTGCCCGCGGACTGTCTTGCCAGAGTGGTGCATGCTCTGGTTATCTCCCGCTTGGACTACTGCAATGCGCTCTACGTGGGGCTACCTTTGAAGGTGACTCGGAAACTACAACTAATCCAGA
Organism: Podarcis pityusensis; assembly: GCF_964106645.2. NCBI lineage: Eukaryota > Metazoa > Chordata > Lepidosauria > Squamata > Lacertidae > Podarcis > Podarcis pityusensis. Next base: position 21,226,795 of record NC_138037.1, on the reverse strand, counting down.
ATGCGGCAGCTAGACTGGTGACTGGGGGCGGTTGCCAAGACCACATAACACCGGTCTTGAAAGACCTACATTGGCTCCCAGTATGTTTCCGAGCACAATTCAAAGTGCTGGTGTTGACCTTTAAAGCCCTAAACGGCCTCGGCCCAGTATACCTGAAGGAGCGTCTCCACCCCCATCGTTCTACCCAGACACTGAGGTCCAGCGCCGAGGGCCTTCTGGCAGTTCCCTCATTGCGAGAAGCAAAGCTACAGGGAACCAGGCAGAGGGCCTTCTCGGTAGTGGCGCCCGCCCTGTGGAACGCCCTCCCATCAGATGTCAAAGCGATAAATAACTACCTGACATTTAGAAGACATCTTAAGGCAGCCCTGTTCAGGGAAGTTTTTAATCTGTTATATTTTACTGTATTTTTGGTTTCTATGGAAGCCGCCCAGAGTGGCTGGGGAAACCCAGTCAGATGGGCGGGGTACAAATAAATTATTATTATTATTATTATTATTATTATTATTATTATTATTATTGGAGCTCTGCTTTGCAGCAAGCACTGAAATAAACAAGCCAGAAAACGGCAATGGTTACGGAGGGGATTTGTCTATGGAGCCCCACCCTTCTGCACAAGACTGAATATACTACATTGCTTTATAATTTTATATTTTGAAGCAGCTTTGCGCATCCCTTCAGGAAGGCTTTTAGGAAAGCAATTTGTTTTCAGAAGAGATGGCTTTTTTTCTGCTGAACTGCAATTCAAGAAAATCCACAATTCAAGTGAACTAGCAAATAAACATGTCAGCATATCCCTAAAAATAAAATGACTTTGTCTCTGCCTGTCAGTCAAGCTTCATGGGACATATTTGTAAAGGGCTTCATTTATTATTGCATTCCAGGGGTATCAGAATGGTGCAAGATGAAGATACCTGGTTTTCAGCTTCTTACAGCAAGGATTCTGTGCTCATCTGTTCAGCATCACCAGGGAGGATCCTTGTGGCTGACAAAGCAGTCAAAGAGCACAGAGAATCCTGAAGGCCAAGCAAAGGCCCATGTTTAAAATACGACAATGGCATGTTAAGCAAGCCCATAGCGACGAATCTGTGTTTTGAGCCTTCTGAGGAGGGACCCTCAAATTTCCTTCCCTCCTTAGGTTCATGGGAAGGAGAAAAGAGGTAATTTAAAGGACTTGTGAGGATAGCCCACAAGGTGTGACTGCGTGTGTTAGTCTGTTGCCTCTACATCAGAGGGAGACAGAAGTTCTATCTCATTAACAGCCATGCCACTAATCCTTCAAAGTCCACTTCACCAGGGCCTGAGCTGCATGCAGAATTAAGGGACCATTTTCATCTTTGAAATGAGCTCACACCCACCAGAGCAAGCTTTGTATCAAGATGTTGGTCTCAAGAGGAGTTAGATGGGACAGCAGGACGGAGCCAGAATTTTTAGGGGATGGGAACATTTTTATTTTAGCATTTCATCCAATCTAGATTCAAAGCATCTCGAAGGCCCCACATTCAGCACAGTAGTAGGACCGGGATCGCAACTTTGAAACAGGTTCTAGACTGCCAAGTACGCAGTAATTTTAAACAATGCTGGAATTCAGCATTCCTCTTTCGACAATTAAATCTGAGCACTGAGTTAACTTTGAAACAAGCTAGCCTCCCCTATGTGCCAGTGTAACTGAAACACACCATGATGGACTGTTTTGAAGAGATGTCACTTCCAGTCCCGTCCCCCCCACCTCCTGAATTCTCTTTCTCCTCTCCCCACAAATGCTACAAATTAGGTCTGTGCCTGGCATGAAAAATGCAGTCCAAGGGAACTGGGAAACCTGGAAGCTATACTGTCAAGACTGGGATGTTAAATCATTAAGTTTCAGAAAAGGATGAAAACAACTGACAAGGTAAAATTAGTGGCTAGAGGCTATTGTTTAAAGCACGGCACACTACTCATATATCGGCCTTGCGCCTGTATTTGAACAAAGGCTTGCAATACAAAAAAACACATACAAAAACAAGAATGCTAAAATGATTCGGGCATTTCACGAGGATATTTCTGTCCTACTGAAAGCCGCCCGCTGAACGTGACAGGACCGTTTCTCTGTATTTTCACATACTTTACCTCTGAACATGGACAGGCAGCCAACTAACTAGTGGTGCAAATTTAATTCACCATTTCAACACAATGGGATGGATCAGACAATAGGTCCCTCACTGCATGTTGCAGTACAATGCGTAGAAGGGAACAAAAGTGTTCCTGAACATCTGATGTGAACCACACGTACATGGGGACACTGCATTCAGCTACAGCGCATACAATCCAATATGCAGAGACCCAAATTGCAAAGCTGATCTCCTCCACAAAATATGGTAATCAGTAGTCTGAATCGTGAACTATATGTGTTGGATTGCAAGTGTCTGTACCATATTCAAATGTAACATCTCCATATAAACAGGGAGGAACACTAAAGGTGGCTGTCTGAATGGGGAAAGGAGGCTTACTCTTCCAGGTTATGGGTCAGATTTCTAACCTGGCTCCCTGATAATTTACAGATGATCATAATAGGAACAAAAACACTATAGCTGAAGCTGGGGACAAGGAAAAAGCTAAAAGGGTGAGAAACTAAACAAGATTTTTAAGAAAGTCCTTCTAACACCATGGACGGTTATTCAGTGCTGAAGAAAAAAGCACAAGTCACATTCACTTCTAGTTTAAAAACATATTTCTTTCAAATGAATTATTATCTAGCAAAATATACTGTGTGTATTTTCTAGGCCCAGTTCAGGTGTAACAATCTTGGTCTAATAAAACCATGGCCGGATCCTGATATGTAATCATAAGAGATTAAACCACAGTTTTCTGGTTCAGATGGAACAGGAAACAGTGATTACTAAACCACAACAGAAGTGTCAAAGCCAAACACAGAACAGATGAAAGAGAACAGAGAGACTATGATGGAGCGTGCAGACTTGTTTCATCTGAACCAGACCTTAGTCACCAAATTATAGATAAATCAAGAGAAATGCAAAGCTATCAAATCACAAAAGCGACCCCAGGAGTTCTGGGCTCTGTAGTAACCCAGCAGCTTACTTGAGTTTTGAGAATAGAGAGGACCGCCATTAACATGAGGCTGAGCAGAAAACGAGGCAGTCACAGAAGGATTCCGCCTAAATCCACCAGAAGAGGCCGAAGAAGTGGTAGAGTTGTGTCGGGATATCTGCCTGGTCATAGTGCCATACTGGGAACCAGGAGCTGACCCAGGAGCAGCTGAAAAGCAGGCACCAAAAGGAACCAACAAAAAGAGATAAGCAAAAATAATAACACTTGGGGAGAGAGTGCAGAAAACCAGGAGGGAGCACGTACAAAGCCCACAGCACAGCAAACATATGGAACCCCAAGACCCCAGTGATGAAAATTGATGGAGCAGAAGATTTGGAAGGAGGCTACTTAATGTTGAAGGGGCAGGGCTGAAATTTACTCTTCTTTATTTATAGTTTTAACTTCTGAAAATGCACAACGCTATTAAACTCTGAAACTTCATTAAACTTGATCCTTATGGCTTCCAGAGCTACTGGAACCATTTAAATATGCAGGATGTGCTGCAGATAGAATCCTGTTACCCACACTGAATTCATGTATAAATGTATTGCTTTTTATATTATCTGGACAAGAGTGGACATTATTTCTTCCATGCTGTTACAAGTATGACTAGTGTTCTGAAAAACAGTCTTCAATGGACTAGCCCTTGAACTCTTCTCATGCATAAAAAAGAAGGCATGAGGTCCCACATAGAGTTTACATCATTAACACATTGGAGCCCTCAGTACAAATCCAAAATGTGTTTGATATCTCCCAGGTTTCAGATCAATAAAGAAGGTAAAAACTTTGCCCAAGGGAAGTGCTATAAACAATGAATATCAGTAGTTATCTAATTAGCTATGCAAGTTTTCTCTCTTTAGTAAGGTAAAAGTCCACATTCACTAGTTGAAGTTGTAACTCTCGTTTGCTAAAGCTGTCTTAGTTAAGACAGTCAAACACATCATTACTTTGAACAGGTGTATGTGTGCCGTAAAGCATACCATTAGGTTATACGAACTCTATTTCACCTAGTATTAGAACATTTACCAATGTTATCTGGGTCAAAGCCTCTCAAGTTCATGTCAAAGCAAAAAGCATCCGCCTGCTGTCTGCCTGTTACAGAGCAGCCTCCCCCAACCTGATGCTCTCCAAATGGTCTTTGCCCATTGCTACCATCAACCATGCTTGCTGGGGCTACTAAGAGCTGGAGTTCAATCGCATTTGGAGGGCAAAAGGGTGGGAAAGGATGCAATCAGAATAACTGTATGAGCAGTGCCTGCATAACTAGTAGTTATTTCAGCTTTTAACACTTGTGAAATCAAAGGCATGCTAAAGACCAATGCTAACGCAACACAAATCACCAGTGCCTTTTATTGTGCTACTGAATATCGAGTCCCAACCAAAACCATTATTCTGTTTATTAGGTAAAAGGTAAAGGTAAAGGTAAAGGGCCCCCTGACCATTAGGTCCAGTTGTGACCGACTCTGGAGTTGCAGCGCTCATCTCGCTTTACTGGCCGAGGGAGCCGGCATTTGTCCGCAGACAGCTTCCGGGTCATGTGGCCAGCATGACTAAGCCGTTTCTGGTGAACCAGAGTAGCACACGGAAATGCCGTTTACCTTCCCGCTGGAGCGGTACCTATTTATCTACTTGCACTTTGATGTGCTTTCAAGCTGCTAGGTTGGCAGGAGCAGGGACTGAGCAACGGGAGCTCACTCCGTCACGGGGATTCGAACTGCCAACCTTCTGATCAGCAAATCCTAGGCTCTGTGGTTTAACCCACAGCACCACCCGCGTCCCTTGTTTATTAGGTACACCTGGTTAAATCAAGGAGGCTCGATCTGTGGCCCTCCAGATGTTGTCAAACTGCAACTCCCATCATCCCTGGCCAATGGCCCTGTCGGTGGGAACAGATGGGGTCTTGGATCCAAAAGCTTTCAGGGGCCCACAGCTTCCCCTCCCTGGATTAAATTAAACATTTCAAGTTAACAAGTTTTAAAAGTTGCACTTTGAGAGTCAAATGCTGTGTGGTTTCAAGAAAGCACGCTGGTGGTCCAATTTCGAGTTAATTTATAATGAATGCTAAATGTAGTAAAAAGCACTGCTTACCACTTCAGGGCAAGCCATCAAAAAGAGGCAGGGTCACCCCAATGTGCTTTATGTACATATATCACATTTATGCGATATATCCAAGGACATAATAATGCGTGAAATTGACACATGGTCTACACATGAGTTACTTTTGAACACAAGACTGAAGCAGGATCTGTACCCCGCTGAACTGGTTATATTTAGTTATTCTGAATACCACATTACCAACAAGTTTTCTGAATGTATAACGTGGATTCGGGGGAGCAGAAACAGATCACAGGCCCTTGCCCATTTCTGGCACGCCACCTGGTGCCTGCTAGTTGTTCAGATTCTTGTAATGCAAGGTGCCCTTCTGCTTTGGAACAGACATACATGCTACATAAACACAAATTAGGCACTCTGGCTTTGTAAATTTAAGCACATAGCAGTGGGCCACAGGATCAGAGGTTTTCTTGGTTTTTGTTTTAAAGGCAAACCACAAAAATGACTGAAGGTAGCTCACCCAATACACAATGTACATTTGGGTGATGTATACGGCAGAGCAGATATTTGCACCCGTAAGGCCCAATCTATGGCACATCCTCATCAAAGGATCTTGTACAATGACCTTGGGAAAGTACTGCCTAATAGCATAATAGGCCAGGCATAGGCAAACTCTGGCCCTCCAGATGTTTGGGACTACAATTCCCATCATCCCTAGCTAACAGGACCAGTTGTCAGGGATGGTGGGAATTGTAGTCCCAAACATATGGAGGGCCAGAGTTTGCCTATGCCTGTAATAGGCAATACTAGGCTATTTAGAATAGGTGTCACTCGCTATAAAGGCAGACTCCTGTGTCTATATTTAAACTTTCAGAGGCTTTCACCACAGAAAAAAATTAGTTGGGGTTAGATTGGTTAAACCCCCAAGCTTCTATTATTGTAGCAGGACAAATGCACACAACACAACCCAGGATGTATACATTCATTAGTTAACAAAGGGGGAGTTGATTAAGTATTTTTGTTAAAGAACTGCGATAATGCCAGCTCTTTCAAGAGGTCTCACCTATCACACTGCCCATGACCAGAGGTGGGGGCATTGGTGGTGCTGGTGGAGCTTCGGGAGGAGGAGGAGGAGCAGATATGTGTGCTATTAAAATAGATTGCCAAGTCAGGCCCTGATCCAGAGCTTAACCTTTTGACTTATGGTGAAAATGCTGGGCAGATGAAGGTGCCCCATATACAATGCGGTGTTGGCTGCTTATGAAGTCACTGGGAGGCCAATTCAGCCAAGTGGAGGTCCGTTTCCACTCCATCACGTGGCGAAGCATATTTTACCATGTCCATCAGAGAGAACTCATCAAAAACCAAGAGAGGAGGAAGGGCAGGATAGAGACCCCCTCCAGCATATGGCATCATATCTCTCTGCAAGGTTACATGCACTCTGTGGTTGAGTTCCCAAGTGGACACCATGACATCTAGCTTTTCCCCCAACCGGGTGCCCTGTGGATATTTCTGGACTGTAATTCCCACCATCCCAAAACAGCATGGCCAATGGTCAAGGATGATGGGAGCTGCAGTCCCAAACATATGGAAGACACCAGGTTGGGGAAGGGAATACAGCTGCCTGCATCCATTCCACAACACTAAATGGCCTACAACTTTGGGAAGGCTATACAGCCATTTAAATCCATCTCACAATACTCAGTAAGAGAGTCATTAGTCAATGGGGGGCACAAAATATGAGCCTTGGCCCAGATAATGGTCCCATGTCTGTGTAGACTTGCAATTTCTTACCCCCAGGCCGAATTAACATTTCATCTGACATTTGCATGGAAAGGGCCTACGCGCATGCAAAAGAAGTATTCAAAATTTGTTTGTACACCCAAAAAGGAGGAAGCATACTGTATATCAAGATGGCAAGACCAAGAACAATTCAGTAGCAGAAGTCAGAATTCCAGCTTTGATTTAGTTCCACATTTGTCTGATTCTGCTCAGATGAATGGTTTCCCCACCACAAGGAAGTAGTTTCCATTGAGAAGTAAGAGTGGTTGTTGTTGTTTAGTCCTTTAGTCGTGTCCGACTCTTCGTGACCCCATGGACCAGAGCACGAGTGGTAGTTAGCTGAGTTTTACTAAGAGTAGACCCACTGAAATTCATGGACCTGACTTGGTTTACTCCGAGTAAAACTTAGTTGAATGCCATCCTAATACATTTCAATCCTCTCCAGCTTGTGCTTAGATCATCATGGTACCCCTACGTTAAAAAAAATTCAACATGATGATTCAGCTACCCTTTGAAAATTGAAGAAAACCTGCAGCATTTCCTCAAGGCCTCCTTTAAAAATAAACTACACCCACTGAATAGACGACTGAATTCTATCTGCTTCTCTGAGGAAATATGAAAGCTTTTCTTTGATTGCAATTTTTCTGTGTTTTCCGGTCCTAACATAGTCCACGTTCTCAGCCCTTCCTAGAAATCCAATTGAACGACAGGACAATCTACATGGAACAAAGTATTCTCCATCTCAACCCACTTAATCATTTGAATTAGGCAAACCGAGATAGCGTGAGAAAGAATAATAGTTGAGGAAGCTAACCTAAATTGTGAAGGAAGGTGGTTTTTTTGCATAAATCCACAATTTTTATGAGCCGAGTTCCCTATTGTGGACGAAACTGCATTTTACCATATTAATGCAATGTAATTTGTTTGGCATTCAACTCAGGGCTGGAGAACATGTGGCCCTCCAAATGTTGTCGGACCACAACTCCCATCATCCCTGACTATTGGTCATGCCGCCAGGGGCCGATGGGAGTCTAACAACAGCATCTGAAGGGCACCAGGTTGGGGGAGGCTGTAATATAACTATATGAGTAGTGCCTGGATAAGTAGCACTGAATATTTCTTTTGCCTTTATTTGAAGACACATTTCAGTAGCAGCCTACTGAAATCAACACCTGTGAATGCCGTTTATTGTGCTACTGAAGACTGGAGTCCTATGTTGTGCCTGTCTAGCAAGCCAGTGGGTCCTGGTGGTCCCTTCACATACTTCACAATTGAAAACTATTAACTCCATCCAGCATCTGAATTAATCCCATCTATTACATAGGATATTGTTCTTGGAAAATACCTTGGCCAATAGTCGGAGGTGAAGGTGTAGGCACGGCAATGGGAATGCCAATACTGCTGCTTCCGCTATTTTCTCGACTGCCACTTCCGCCGCTACTGCCACTGTTCAAAAAATAAAATAACAAAAGGTCCAAGCAGATAAATAGATGTCTTTCAAGAACAATTATTCTAATACATGTTATACTTGAAAATGAATCCAGGTCAATAGTGTGACAAATTACCTCCGTTTCACAACAAAGCCAAGAGCTATAAATTAAATCCGCCCCCCCCCCCCAAAAAAAAGGAAGGGAGGAAGGGAACTCTCCCTCCCTCTTATTATCATATCAGCAGAACAGAATGCACAAAATTCTAACAGATACAGATGTAATTAGCTAAGTCATTACGTACTCACACACATCCCCCGTTTCAGCTATCAGAGTATTTAATTAAAAAGTGTAAGCAACCGTTTTGAGAACTAAAGAACTGTTAGCCTAATATAATGTTCCTAAATGGTTACAGGCACCCTAAAGTAATTAAGGGTGATAAATTGCATGTTAAAGGTGTCAAAACATCAGCAATTTGCAACTCTGGTGCCATGTACTCTGGAAAAGGTTTCCTTGTTCCCAAAATATCAGAGTGGCACTACACATTAGGATTGTTGTGAAAAAACACCGGAAGAAGGTGAAGTGTTGGGAGTGCTGGTGAATTTTGTTTAACACTCTGTTCATTAAGCTGTCAGCCAACCTAATGAGAAAGAAAACGTATCTCCTAAACACATCTGGTGGGGACAGTGGAGAATGGAGCTTATTTATAGATGTTTAACCCAACAGCAATTCACACCTAAGGACAGGTTTTCCTGGGTGAAACTATACTGGTAGTGATATAATGTGCATTCATCAACCTATCCATGACCCCAGTTTAGCTCCTTTATGTTGTGTGAATAGGGATGCGAAAGGAACAGAGACCCTTTGGAGAAGCTGAGACCTTGATATTTGAAAACTGGCTTCCAGGTGGAAAAATCAAAACTAGAAACAGAACTGTTAGAACCCAAAACTAAGAATTTGTCAAGAATGTATAACTTGCTGTTGAAATGGAATACTCAGGATGAAACGGTGAAATCTGCTATGATTAAATGGGCACAAGATGTTGGACATAATATTATGTTTGCTGACTGGGAACAGTTATGGATCACAGGTATGAAGTTTACGGCATGCAATGCCCTAAGAGAGAATATTATGAAAATGATATACAGGTGGTACATGACCCCAGTCAAGCTTGCAAAAATCTATCATTTGCCCGATAATAAATGCTGGAAATGTAAAGAAACTGAAGGTACATTCTTTCACCTTTGGTGGACGTGCCCAAGGATTAAGGCTTTCTGGGAAATGATATATAATGAACTGAAAAAGGTATTTAAATATACCTTCTTGAAGAAACCAGAGGCCTTTCTTCTGGGCATTGTCGGCCAATTGGTGCCAAAGAAGGACAGAACTTTTTTTATGTATGCTACAATAGCAGCAAGAATACTCATTGCAAAGTATTGGAAGACACAAGATCTACCCACTTTGGAAGAATGGCAGATGAAGGTGATGGACTATATGGAATTGGCAGAAATGACTGGCAGAATCCGAGACCAGGGAGAAGAGTTGGTGGAAGAAGATTGGAAGAAATTTAAAGACTATTTACAGAAATATTGTAAAATTAATGAATGATAGAATGATGTTGGATAGCAATTAAGCGGTTTCTAGCTGTAATGCTCTAAGAGAATATGAAAAAAGGGTTATAAATGGGTTAAAATCTAATGGTAAGGATTTGCTGAACCAATAAATTGAAGTGGAATACAAAAAAGGGAGGTACGAGGAGGTCCGGGAAACAAGCTAAAGGAAAATAAGTAATAGAAAATATGTGTGTTTTTAACTGTTTTTATTTTGTATTTTTCTCTTTTCTTTTTCATTTTTACTGTAATATTTCAAAAAACCTTAATAAATATCTTATATAAAAAAAAAGAGACCTTGATATTTGATCAGAGTAACTTTGTCCTTGTCCAATTTGTAGTTGGCAAAGAAGCAGTGGGTAGAGAGCATCTAGGACCAAGCGGAGACTGTTGAGACGCCCTTGTTAAGTTTGCTGCTGCCAAAAGCTGTAACATTACTCCATTTATAGTACTGAAATGTTGTTTTTGCTGCATGCCGTTACATTTGCTATCACTTTCCTGTTTCATTATAGCTACTGTTATCAAATTGTTCTTGCAATGGTTGATTTTGTGATGTGTCACCGCTCTCACTGTTGTAGCAGCTTTGAGAAAATGTTTTGTTTGCGCAAAGGCGGCGTGCAAATAAGGTGACAGTGATGATGCTATCCGGGTGAGCATGGTCTCAGTCTGGCCCTCTACTTTTGCTATGTATTGGAGTAGTGCTGAAGTGTGCTTTTGGGTGAGTCAGAATCTGGAGAAAATGACCCACATGGATGCAGACCAGTCGGATACAAAAAGAAGGAAGTTAAGCATGCTGCCGGCTAACTTGAGAGCCATTGAGACAACAGTACAAAATAACAAATTAAAAATATACTGCCCACTGCTTCCAATTATCCACAAACATTACAAGACAAAGCGGCAAGCAACAAGCATAAAAAATCAGTCTCTCTCTCTCTCTCTCTCTCTCTCTCTCTCTCTCTCTCTCACACACACACACACACACACACACTGCTACATGAAAGAAAAGAAATAAAGATTGCTACCATGATCAGAGATTATTCCCAGAAAAATTAGTGCTCTGCATGCCAAGAATCTTGAACCTGTTGCCATGGCTGCAGCTGAATCCTGTACCACAAACCACTTACATGACACTGAAGAGTCCATTTCCGCTGCCTCAAATAATGAATGTACAAAAAGACATCTATGCAACCGTTTTAAATAAGACAGTGTTTTAAGTGACTGCAGCCTCTCTCAAAATAGAACTATTGTCATTTTTCAAGCTCTGCAGAAAGTGCTGGGTTTATAAGCTTCCATTACACTGCTAAAAAATAATAATCAAATCACAGCCCCTCATTACAATGACCATTGGTATGTCTTTAACCCTTAATGCAGCATAAGCCACAGTGCTGAAAATTCTAACCTCTATTCCACTACAGCCAGCTGCTGTGTCCTATTCTTCTCCAAAGTTTTATTGACACTCACAGGAAGCCAATTTGGAATAAGAAGGTGGTTCTGTTCATTCAGAAGAAACCTCTAATAAAAGTCTGGGAATGGAGACTGAAGAATGAGGGAATAAATTTTGTGTGGCATTTGTAGATAGTGGCCAAATTATACGTCCAGAAGAATCACATGTAATGTTACTACATCAAACTACAGGTGTGAGAAGCTTGGCATGTCTGAACCCTCCCCAATCAAACTATCATTATTTATTAGTAATTTATATTTAGTAATATGCAATTATTTGTATGTTTTAAACAGATTTTATATATGTCTATGGTTTTAATTCTATTCATGTTTAATTGCTTTTTAATTATTGTTTTTCCCCCTGTGTTTTTAATGATTCTTGTTTTTATCTGTAAGCCGTTTTGAGTCCCATCAGGGGAAAAGGTGGAGTATAAAAAAAATTAATTCAATAATTAATCGACACACTGCTTCATGTCAGAATAGACTTCTAAGTGGTTCTGACCAGTTAAACAAACATTAAAATATGCATCAAAACACAGCAGCGATTAAAACAGGAGACTCAGGTCACAGGATGAAGGGAATTCCTGTGTACACAGGTGTGTCTTCAAAGACCGGCAGAATGCCAATACAGGTACAGATACGGTCTCTCCTATTTCAGCAGAGAGTGCGTTCCAGCGCCAGCAGTGAAAAAGCTGCCTTCTATGGCTGATAGCTATCAGCCACAAGTCAATAATTATCAGACTGTGTCAAGGCTAAACGGGTTCCATTTGTTGATCTTAATGCCCTTACCAGGAAATGGATATTCCCTGCAGTGGAATCTGGGAAGGGGCTGCGCTAAAATCCCCAAGATGGACTGCTAGATTTCCAGAAGCAGGGTTGTTGTTTTTTATAACACAGTGAAATATTTAAGCATGTAACCTGCCTACCACACCCACACACCCCAAGTCTGAAGTGGGATTTCTTATATTTCAATTGACTACTAGTAACCACGAGACTATATAATTATCTGCTTCTGCGGTTGTCCTAGAATTAACACTTTCTCTACCTAGAAACAGCAAAACACATTAAACTTGTTGCTTCACAGAAGAAGCTTGACAGAAATCTGGTATGTGCGAGCCACACACACAAACTTATTAAGTGTGATCTTACATTATACCGTTAATTTCAGAGTTATAAGTATGACAGCACAACCATTTTCTACTCCTTAAACCATCTATCATCAAGAATTCTCCCTTCTCAAAGTAAAAAAAAGGGGGGGGGAGAATGAAATTGCTATTTGTGCATTTGTTAAAATGGCTGGCAAATATGAATTTTTATTTAGGAAACAGAGGAAATGTTAACTTATAAAAACGAAAGGTCCTGAAGATCAGGCACTCTAAGAAGATTTGCTCTTGATCTTGTATTTACATTTTAGAGTATGTAGTGATAGTGGTTATTCAGCAGTGTTACATTTGTTTTACATTTTTACCCTGCCATCCTTCCAGATGAGGCAACTTACATGTTGGTTTTGGGTTGGGTGATATACTGGTACCTATGGTTATGTACTTAATTCGTTCCAGAGGTCCGTTCTTAACCTGAAACTGTTCTTAACCTGAAGCCCCACTTTAGCTAATGGGGCCTCCCACTGCTGCCGCGCCGCCGGAGCACGATTTCTGTTCTCATCCTGAAGCAAAGTTCTTAACCAGAGGTACTATTTCTGGGTTAACGGAGTCTATAACCTGAAGCGTATGTAACCTGAGGTACCACTGTATCTGGTTTTCATCACAATATATCACTAGCTAAACATCACAATATCTCAATATATCACAATACACATCTGCGGTGGCAGAAGGTCCCGCCATATCTCCCTGCAGTGGCAGAGGTCCTTGCTGCGCCACCCTGTGGTGGCGGAGGGTACACCACTCTTCCCTGCAGCAGAGGGCATTGACGAGGCTCCCTGCGGCGGCAGAGGGTCTTAAAATGTAAGGAAGTAGTAGATTTAATAAAAATATTAAATAAACTTCCATATAATATATTTAATGTATTTTTAGCTAATTTAAGAGAAGTTTAAGTGATTTACTAGTCATGTTGCATCTGCTCCCACACTCAGGGGAATCTGTGCATGTATAAGCCCCACTGAGTTCAACTAAACTGACTTCTACTTTCCTGGGAGCAAGCCTCATTGAATTCAGTCAACTCTTCCCCCTCCTTGCTGCAAGTCCTGCAAGACCTGCTCTCTGTCTAGCCCATTTACAACTGGTCCAGTAAGACAGGGCCCTGGCTGTCTCCTGACTGACTCCAGCTGCAAAGGCTGCTTCTGCTGTTAAGGGATCACCAGAGTATTGATTAGGGGCAGGATCAATATTTAGTTTTGGAGATGTCCTATTTTAGCTGCTCTCTGGACTATGTCCTTGTATTTTCATTGTTAAAACCTTGTTAGGAATTATTATCAATAGTTTGCTACATAGCATATAGGAGGACAGGTGATATTGTTATCAACAGGTGGGGCAGGGGCAGGCTCAAGATTCCTTAGGCTCACAGAAACACTTCAATATTTATTTGGATCCTGGTGATAGTCAGGATCGAAGTCCTGTTTCAGTTTTCTCCCAAGCAGCTGTTCCTTAATTGTGGACCGGAAGAAACCACGAGTGAATTCTAAAAACCAGGCTCACATATCAATGAGTTCCACAGGCTGTGCTGGAACCACAACTGAATACCCTTTTGTTGCAAACAAAGCAAACTTTAGAAACAGGAAGTGCTTTGAACTAAAAATTCTTTGTTCCGTATCTCTTATCCTCCAACGTCTTTTATCATGCTTGGTTGGGATCAAGTTTCAGGACAAGCCACCTGCAGAGTCTTGAACTGTACCTGTGTGTTCTGGGTCTCTGGTTCAAGGATGCCGTTCTCCCAGGACTGTGCTGGCTTCCGAGCCTTGCAGGACTGGTCATGTAATCATTAGGGACTGTTGGCGGCTTAACAGGCTCCAAAGTCTTATAAGGTGTGTTCCGTCTGGCGAGATGAAACAAGACACAGAACAAAAGCGGGTGGGGAGAGAGAGAGGGAGGCTTATTAATTGACTAAGGAAACAAATAGCTACAGCACAGTTCAGTGTACATCATCTTAACAGTGTTTCTCAAACTTGGGGGTCCCCCAGCTGTGGTTGGACTACAACTCCCATCATCCCTAGCTAGCAGGACCCATGATGCTCAGTTTAGGTAAGACTAAAGCACTGTTAGTGGGCGTCTCCTTAGACCAGATAGCTGGGAAAAGCTGCTTGATGGAGTTATAGTCTCTTTGAAGGAGCAGAGATATGGCTTGGGGGAGCTTCTGGCTGCTTTGCTGTCACTTGAGGCTCAGGTGACCTCGGTGGTGTAGAGTGCCTTCCATCGGCTTCGACTGGTGGCCTAGCCGCACCCCTATCTGGACAGGGATAGCCTAACGTCCGTTGTCTATGCTCCAGCAATCTCTACGTCTGATCATTGCAATGTATTATATGTACCTACCCACATTTTTTACCCTTCAATGCAACTGAACCTAACTTTCCACCCCCAAGCAATTCATTGCCTTCAAAGGCATCACAGAATTCTCCCTTCCTAGCATTAGAGTTCAATAAAATAAATAGTTCCTTCCAACCCTGTCGGCACTAAACAGCACTTATTGGTATTTCCTTAGATTTATAACCCTCGCGCTCCTTTTTCGAGTTCCCAGCAACTGCTTGCTGCTCTGCGTAGGATTTATATACTCATCTAATCCTTTCTTGTGTCATCTACAGCACATAATGCCTTTAATACCAATGGCTAGTTTCTGTAAGGGATTGCCTTTTCTTAAACTTCCACCTACAACCTAAAGCAGGAAGTTTCTGCTCTGCTGAGTGTCCAACTTGGCAACTTCTACTTTTTTAAAAAAGAAAAAGCTACATGCTTCATTAAATAATTTGTTTAAAATTCTGTTAAAAATAGCTCCTCTACTTTATGAGTAATCTATCTTCCTAGATATATATATATTTTTAATCTAAGGAAAATTAAGCAAGCTCACGAATGAAAATTTCTCCTTTTTCTGTATTAAAAACTACTTCCACCCCAAATCAACAAGTCAACTATGCAGTGGGGAAACCATAGAGCCAGCTCTAAACCACAGGTGACTGTTAGATATTAAATATATTTGGATACTACTGTTCAATAATTCAGGTTGTTGTTGTTATTTATATGCCACTAATCTGACTGAGTTGCCTCAACCATTCTGGATGACTACCAGCAAATTATAAAACCACAGTAAGACAGCAAACATTAAAAACTTCCCCATACAGTGCTACCTTCAGATGTCTTCTAAAAGTCAGATAGTTGCTTATTTCCTTGACATCTGATGAGAGGGCATCCCACAGGGCAGGCGGCACTACTGAGAAGGCTCTCTGCCTGGTTCCCTGTAGCTTCACTTCTCGCAGTGAGGAAACCACCAGAAGACCCTCAGAGCTGGATCTCAGTGTCTGGGCTGAACAATGGGGGTGGAGATGCTCCTTCAGGTATACAGGACCGAAGCCATTTAGGCATTTAAAGGTCAGCACCAACACTGTTAAACTACTACTGATTCCATGCCAGGTTATTGGAGCATAAATTCTCTAGTCTGGCTTTCCATGTTTCCCAAAGATGGTGGCATTGTGCATTATTCTAGCAACATTCTATATTCCTAGCAATAAACCTATGCCTCTTCCACATGCATACACTTCATTCCAAAGCTGCAGTGTTGCTCATTTTTCCAGGTTCAACATTTGACTTCTATCCAAGTCAGTCTTCCTCAGACTTTTTGAATCTGAATTTAAACTTCTTTTACCTTGTATATTTTTAAATTTTTATATATGGATGTTTTATGATAACCTATATTTGTAACACCTAGTAAAAGGTTTGGCAAAGAAGATTTTGTGTTTATTTCCTTAAAAATAGCTCAAAAACTTCAATTTTTTGGGAGATTTTGCAAAAAAAAAATATCTCATCAACTTTGCCCAAAAAAGAAAGAAAAAGAGCTCAACAACGTTTGTGTCTGGATTTTCATTTTTTGAAATATGGCAACCCTATCCAAGAGAGGGCTTTCAAGCAGACGCTGCTAATCTCCTTGAAGTTTATTTTTTAGTGTGTCTGAGAAATCACAGCACATCCCCACACCATTCCCTAGGGGTTTTTACCTTCCCAACCTATATAGTTTGAAGACCTAGGAATGAATGGTCTAAGACTGGACCAATATAGCAACTTATAGTGTAAAAAAAAGGATGCTCTGGTATGCTATAGACCTCATTCTGGCCCTTGCAGTAGAATGTGCTTGCTTGTAACAGGACTTCAGTTTCTCACCCTCTTCCCACAGCCTCAAGGCTATTACAGATCTTAGCAGGGCTCTGGAGGAGCCAGTCCTGTAAACAGAAAATACCCACCAGGCAAAAACAGATGGACTGATATAATGCCGATGTACCAATTCAATCCACTTAAGGTGTCAGACTGCATAAACAGAACATATTTCAGAGTGGGTGTTCTGTTCACGCATTGGAAACTTTAAAAAAAAAAAAAATCCTCTTTGGCTGTAACAGGAATGAAATAGCAGTCATCCCTGCCACCCTGGGCCAGCTCTACTATGAGGCAAAGTGAGGCAGCTGCCTTAGGCAGCAGGTGCTGGGAGCAGAGGTGGTAGCAACATGTTGGAGTTACATGCACTCTCTGAACTAGCCTTCTGCACTCTTGTAAATACCAGAGCTGAAGTAAGACCAGATACTGAAGTCTGCTAAGCTTCTGTATGTGCAACTGGGTGGGTGGGTGTGCCATTTTTTCCCCTTCGCCTCAGACAAATATCATTCACTGGCCCCAGCCTCCCTGCCCAGGCTGCAATCCTAAAGGTCACGCACTAAGGAGATGGCTGTATTGAAACCTGTTGAACCTACTATAAGAAAATGCGCTTTTTTGATTGAGTCAGTTATTCAGTGTAGGCGGTAGTCGCATGGAATGATTCTCAGTCCAAAATATTAAAGGTGATATCCAATTAAATAATACCACTGAAATCAGGGAAACTTCAGAGTGCATTGATTCCATGGGTCCACTCTGAACATGATTTCAGTTGGATACCACCGTGGTATTTTTATAACAGAAGTGCAACTGCACAAGTTAAACAAACACTAGGAGACAGAGACCTCAAATGCTAGAAAACTGTTGACCCAAGCAATTAAAACTATGTTCTTTGTCAACCGAAAAGGAGAATGAAAGTCTTATTCTTACCCCAGAGTTCCCCGGCCCGACATGGGAGGACTTGGTGGTTTTTGTGTAGGCGGATTTGTTCTTGACAGAGTGCCAGTTCTTGCAGGCTGGTTATTTCCATGCTGAAAACCAGAATAATGCTTTAATTTCTTTGGACAGAAATAGCCCCAACTGTTATGTCGATGCAATGCTTGAATACACTAATATATGAAGTGAGGGTTCCCAGACAGCTTTTAAACCACAGCTTCTTTTGCTGCATACAGGATTAAACACAAGGAAAGAAATCCATGCCTAAGCTTTTTAATTCTAAGCCCCCCACCCCACTCCTTTTGCACATTTGCACCCACAGTGAATGAAACCTAAGCTGCGCTAAGTATAAATAACGGCTCGTGAACCAAATCTCATTTTAGTGAACGTGTCAGATCCACTGAATTTATTTTGTATTCAAGATTTACATAGGCATGCAAGTGTTTCTGGGAAGCCTGATCTAAGGTGTAAGTCAATAAGAGATAAGCATCTACCTAATCAAAGCAAAGCACTATGTATGTTAGAGGAAAATTAAATTGTTATCTATGGATAAAATGCACTTTGTCAATATATCAGTGATATATTAACTGTCAGTTGGAGCTGAGGTTCAGCACATGTAAACAACCTATGAGGTTGGGGGAAGAGAAGAGAGGAGTATAGGGGAGAAAGAGAAGAGGAAAAAGGACTAGCTTTCAGGTGTAACGGCTCAGCAGCCTCTATTGTCATGGGACATTGTGGGTCAAATGAGAAATAACTCTTCTTACCTTGGCTTTTAGCCACTTACGTTGGCAAAAAGAAAAGGAGGAAGAAAAGTAGAAATTAATGGCAAAATCTCTTACTGTTCACATGGCAGGTTTAAGTACTAATGGCACAATTATTGGCAACATTTGTTTTCTTCACTGTAATCTACAACTGCAGGCCAGTTCAGAGAATAGCTTTCGTTTGCCACCATTGAGAAAGCAGACCAAGTTCCCACAAAAGGAGGAAGTTTTGTCCGTCTTAATTCAGCATTTTTTAAATTTAATGAAGTTTCCATCCCTCTAGCAATTGTGAAACGCTGTCCAGGTTGACACTTAGAACCATTCAATACATTTAGGACAGCCTGCAAACACCTGGAGCAGGTGAAGGCAGATGGGGCTGGTGAATAATGCCCACCCCTCCCCACAAGACCAATATTTTGGTCCATGCCTGCTTGGTGCCTTAAAAAAATGGAACCCTAGCCTGTGAAGGTGGATTACATGAGATCACATACAGAAGAAAAAAAAAATTGATCTTCCCATCCCGGACACAGCCAGCACACACAAAGATTAATTCTTCCACATAAAGCAATATGAAGTTGTGAATTTCCTGCATTGGCAATGGGGTAGACCAGATGATGTTTTAGGTCTCTTCCAACTCTTTTGATTCCCTTCAAGAAAGACAAATGGGCTGCAAGTTATATATACCCAGGGAAATGGTAGTCATTCTGGTTGCATCACCGCCAGCATCCATTCACACAAAGAGATAATCAGCAGCTCTCTGCTGGCCTAGTTCACAGCAAACTCTCTGCATGCAGTTATGTACATTAATATGCAACAAGCTTGAGGATGTGGCCTTTTTTGGGGTCAGAATTTCAAAATGCATGTAGTGCAACTGGTCTGCATCATATACTTGTTGCAGCTGTATGCACACAAGACTATCCACACCAGCACTCTCTTCTGACTGGTAGTAGTTCTGAAGCTCAGGCAGAGAGGCTTTTCCAGTTCCCAGAAAGAGGTCTTGGCTGGGCCTGTTGTTGCACAACATTTAACTAGAAATTCTAAGGATCAGGTCTGTGACTTTCTACCTGAAAAACATGTTCTCTGCACCACTGAGTTATGGCTCCACCTTTATACCGTCTGCCCCTTTCACAATATGCTTTGCACACCCAACGTTGCATTTTTGACCTTTTGCTTCTGATGCTAGAGCCTTGGGGGGAATAAAGCCCAGCTAGGAGAAATGGGATGGCAAAAAAGAAAGCGAATGTCAGCACAGCCGAAGAGTCAGATCAGATATGAATTCACTGGGTAGCTGTGGTCAAGTAATTTTAGTCACACGTTCCCCCTCTGTAAAATGAAAATTATTTATGACCTATCTCAGATAGAGGCTAGGAAGATGCATTAGGGCTGTGCAGCGTTTTGGATTCCCAGGACAGAGAGAGCATGAAAAGAGGAGTATAAAAAGATATACCGTATTACTCCGTGTGTAAGACCATGTTTTTTTATTATAAAAAATGTTGAAATTGGGGGTTGTCTTATACACGGATAGTGCAGAGAGGGGAACGGGTGACTGGTGGCAGCCGTGAGCAGGAGATTGTCAGCGGCGATTGGGTGGGTGATTGGTAGCTGCGGCAAGGCCTGCTGGTGATTGACTGCTGCTGTGGTGGTGACTGGCAGCGGCGGTCAGGTGGGCGAGCCAAAAAAAGCTGAACAACCCAGGGCAATCTCCCATTTCCTTAATTTGGGCTCTGAAAAAATAGGGGTTGTCTTATACACGTGGGCGTGTTATACACAGAAAAATACAGTATGTGGTGTGGAGAAAAAAGCTTCCATCCTCCTCTTCCTCCTCCTCTCATATGACTAGAATCCAGTGTAATCTAATGAAGCTGATTGGTGGGAGATTCTGAACTGGCAAACAGAAGTACTATTTAAATCAGGGCACAGTTAGCCTACGGAATTTGATTCCACAAATTGTAGCGATGGCCACTAGCTTAGAGAGCTTTACTGGTGCCTGCCTAGCATGGTGCACTGGTCTTATTTAGCTGCTCATCAGGTCTTACAAAGTACCTTTGAAAACAGAGTTTGATTTCAAGCAAGTCGTCTGATATTATTGTGACTCTAGGTGCCTGACAGGTTGATTTGTGGAGGGTGGAAGGGGAAAGGATAGGGGACAAAGTTCCGCACATCTGATCTCAGGCTAAGCGTAGGGCTTTTTTTTGTCTAAGTGGATTTACTGTAAGTATATTACACTTTAGTGTAAGTAAGTATTATCTCAAAAAGCAATCTTCTATTCAGGCAATGTGTGCTTTTAAAAATTAGGATTAATATTAAAAAAGGCACACAGCTTTGTACACATTTGCATAAATATATCTCATGAAAGAGAACCCAAGGGAAATTCTTTAATCACAAACTAGTGCTGGATTGCAATGCCAGATTAAAGAAATCTCTTGTCTGCACAGGTAGGCAAGTAGGCAAATTTTCCGTAAGATGTGCAGTGTGCTTGCTACTTCTGCGATAAAATAATTTAAGGAGTTGTTTCCCCAGTGGGTGACATGCAATTTCTACATGGAAGTGCTTTCTGCATAGGAAGTTGGTTCCTTCTAATGATTCCTGGAAAATAAAGCCCTGTCCCAAGTCCTCAAAGTACTTAAAATGGTAACTCAACAGCATCCCTTCCAATATGATCCTGTCTGAGTATTAAAATCTGCAAGGGGGAGGGGGCTTTTTCCATCTTCCCACAGGTGAGGAAGCTGCATTGTGTGGTGACCCAAGACATGTCTTTCCTTGACTACTGCCCTAGCTATTGAGCTCCTGAAACACAACTGGAATAGTCTCTGTTCATCTTATACACCAATTAAATACATTCATCCTCTCCCTGGGAAGGAAGATAGATAATTCTGTTGTATGTAATTCTTAATTACTGTTACAGCTTTCTTGATTGCTGTTACCCACCCTGGGCTCATGAAAGTGATGAAGGGTCAGATATAAATTAAGGCAATACATAAATAACAAATCCTTAAAGCATCCCATAAAAAGATAGCCCAGTATTACTCCTATATTGCAGATCAGGGACCTGGAAGCAAGAAAGAGTAGCTTGCAGAAAACTACCCAATGAGCTCATGGCAGGAGGTGAGATTTGGACTAAGAAGCTTCCAGTTCATGCTGAGTTCACTTTACTTCTCAATATGTGCTAATAGTGTGATTGTGTTATCATCACCATCAGACACACACACACACAGCCATACCATTTTTTATATTTGGCAGACAAACAATGAGCTCCTGAAACATTCCAAAATTTGGTATGGGCTAGCTTGCAAAATCATCAGATCAGGAATCAAAGCAGCAGCAACAAGAGAAACTGGTGTAAAGAATATGCTCCATTATTAAGCACAAATTTTGTAGACACAGAAAATGGAAAACAGTAAGGCAGGCAGGGGGCATTTTTACACTCTGGTGTGTCATGAAAGGAGTGACAGAGTTGTCTCCACTTTGAAGCCCACTACTGGAAAACTGTGGAACTGAGTTCTGATCGCCCTTTCACAAGACTCACAATAATATACATACAGTGACCTTTATAAAGAGCCAAAACCTTTCCTGCAAAACAAAAAGTAGCAGTGTTCCAACATTTCTTCTTTTTCTTACAAATGAAAGGCATGTCAAGAACACTAGAGGAAGAGAACTGGTTATGTTGTCAGTTCTCTTCAATTTAAATTTAAACACACAGGGCTTTCCTTTTGCGGTCACTCCTAAATACAATTGCACAACTGCTTGCTTTCAACACACCTTTGAGAGGATTTAAGAGGCATTTAAGTGCATTCAAGGAAAACGTATTTCATAAATTGCTTTCGCAAGGGAAAGGAGCAGCTCCATCGAAGTCTGCCTGCTTCCTTGTTTCCCTCCTCCATTTTTGCATCACTGCATCTGTTCTCAGCTTGCCAGAGCTTTTAACAAACAGATGCTAAACACATAGCACTATCACAAACAATCACAGCTTCAAAATGCAGTGGTAGTAACATTTGGCTGGCATAGCACAGATGTGACTGAAAGGACTGCCTTTATTTTAGAGAAAAGATCTAATGATATATTCTTCTAGGAAGGACCAAAAGAGGAGAAAGCAACTGCTATTCTCAGAAATCAAATGAAGACTAGAATTCTGGCTGAAAATACAATTGGATTGATAAATTTCTTTATACCCTTGTGATATGTAGACCTTCTTGTTCAGATGTAATGAGATGCAGCAAATCTCAAGTCCTCCCAGTCCACTTCACCTCAGTCAGTTGGAGGAGTTTGCAAACCCTTTCTGTTGCTTTGGTCTAACCTTAGTTAAGTGATATGCCCTAACTGGGGAAAACTGTAGTTTGTCCCTAAAAAGCCAACTGTAAAGAACAGTTTAACTATGTTTGCTTCCACTAAACATAGTTAACATTAACCACAGTTTAAGGTTCACACAACACTAAACTGTGGTTAACTGGAAGTGGAAGTGGAAGCTGTGCCAATTTCCTCCTTACGATCAATGAAACAGGAGGAAAGGGAAGACTGTTTCCTAGTTTTATTGCAGTACTGTATCAACAGAATGGTGTACTACCAAACAGATGCAGTAACTACTTAAGAGCTATTTTAGAAAATCTAGAATAGCAACTTCAGATATCATTTGGCACCCCAAATACTTGAGGAGGGCTGGGAAAAGAACTAAATTCTTACCTTTACACCATGACCCACGTCATCCAGCACTGTGTAGTCTATAGGTTTTCGAATATACCTTACAGGACGCTCCATGTTTGCTGGCGCAATGATTTTGTGTGTTCTGGATGTATTCTTATTGGTTGTCAAAATGCCGATCTCTCTACGGGCCACCTTCTCTTTATGTATGTCCACCGTCTACAAAGAGGAAAAGTCAGAAATTCATGCCTAACTGTGACATAAAACTTAGCCCAACAATGTTTTTTTCCTCATCATCATCATTTATCTTATTAAAAATGTAAAGCCAGTATAAATGGTAATATTTGCAATCTTGATGACTAGCAAGTTCTATTTCTACATTTAAAAGATTCTTCTATATGTTCTGGAAAGTTGCTTGCAATGCTTTTGGACACCTCTGATCATAACCAAATTCTGCTTGATGGTTCCTGAGATCAAGGAATGGGTTTTCATCCTTCATTGCTTTACACCCTGTTTGATCTGAGACGTCAACCATTCAGGGCTTTTCTGCATTCAGTTGGTAAAATCTGGGTTGATCCCAATGGACAGAGTAGGCTCCAAATATAAAAGAGTAAAGGAAACAAACTGGATGTAGAATGGTGAGCAGTCGTAAGATGCACTATTGTTCTAAAAATCAGTTGCTGAAATGGTCAAGTAATTGCAAGGAAGCTAGTATTTCCATGCTCAGATATCATTTCCCCCCATGCTGCCTTGCAATTACATGATTATATAGCACAGTTACACTTATACTTACAGCATCGTACCTTTTAGCTTATGTAAAGCATACACATGGAAAGTGGGAAAAACAAACAACAATCTATATATCACAGGAAATAAATTCTTTGTTACAAGGATACAAATCAGGAAGTGAGCCAGAAACCCACAGAACTGCAAGACAGTCAACTGATGGAGCTAAATGATAAATTTCCAGAATTGGAAAAGCAAGAAGAGAGAATCTAGCACACAAGGAATTCAAAGAATCACCCTGGAAAGGCTCAGATCCTGACAACAGAAAACCCAAACACTAATCTCAAAATGTAATTCAAACTACGTACCATATTTTTCACACTTAGGACGCACCTTTTCCCTTCTAAAAAGTAAGGGAAAATGTGTGTGCGTCTTATGGAGCGAATGCAGGCTGCGCGGCTAAGCCCAAAGCCAGAACAGGGAGACGGAGTGCTGCGCAGCGCTCCGTCTCGCTGTTCTAGCTTGGGGATGGCTGCGCAAAGCCTCTGCAGGGCAGCGGGGTGCCTTCACCCCGCTGCCCTGCGGAGGCTTCAAAGGCTGTCCCCGAAGCCAGAACAGCGAGACGGAGTGCTGTGCAAAGTGGCTTACTATAGACCATAGGAAGGAAAACAAGTTTGAAGCTGAAACAAGTCTATAGGGCAAAGGCGTTTCATAAAGAAATGCAACACGGCAAGGAAGCCTTCCTCACCCTCTAACTCGTTTGCAAGGAACAATGATCTTCCTTTGCCCTTCACTGGGCCTCCACGTTCACCATCTCTCTCTATAACTCTTTGCAATGAATGTGCCCCTATAAATCTGGTGCATCAATCCCTTTGCATATCATTGGCACACATAAAACTGACCCCACAGCTCCTCTTCCAGTAAAAGTTGAGTTAACAAGATTTCATAGGCCACTTTTGGTGCACTGGGAATGTTTTTACCATAAACAGCTATTTTACAGCCTCTAATAATGGGAATATGTGGCCCACGGAAGGTTGTGTTTTTGCTTGTTTTTGCTTTAATCACGTTAGGGAGGGAAGGCTACCACACTGCTACTTAATCAAGTCTTACTCAACCTTTACTATTCCAGGCTCCCATTTCAGTCAAAGAACTGCACAATTGTAGTATGTTTGATTTTGATAAATACCTGTTTCGCCGTAAGAAGACAATATTTGTTTGTGTGCGAAAGAGAGAGAAGAGGCTTACATGAGGAGTAACACTGCTGCAAACCAACAGAAGGATAAGGTAAAGGTAAAGGGACCCCTGACCATTAGGTCCAGTCGTGGCTGACTCTGGGGTTGCGGCGCTCATCTTGCTTTATTGGCCGAGGGAACTGGCGTACAGCTTCCGGGTCATGTGGCCACCATGACTAAGCGGCTTCTGGCGAACCAGAGCAGCACACGGAAACGCCGTTTACCTTCCCACTGGAGCGGTACCTATTTATCTACTTGCACTGGTATGCTTTTGAACTGCTAGGTTGGCAGGAGCAGGGACCGAGCAATGGGAGCTCACCCCGTCGCGGGGATTCGAACCGCCAACCTTCTGATCAGCAAGTCCTAGGCTCTGTGATTTAACCCACAGCGCCACCCGCGTAGTTTGTTTATTAAATGACAAATTTCCCAACTTTTGGTGGGGGCCTCTTGGAGCACATGGAGTCAGTGGCATTCTTGCAACAGTGGGGCTGCTCTGATTAGGATGGGGTAGTTGTGATATCAGAGGTGCGGTCGCTGCCATCCACCTCTCACTATTGCCTCTCACTGCCCCATCCTTGTCTGGATATGCGAAGGATGTCTGTTGAGAGGACAGTCTCCACTCACTGGGGGACTTTGTTGAATTTCTAACCCAAGCAATCACTTAATTTAAAATTATAGGGTACAAAAAATTCAGGACTCATTTACTCCTGATCCCTGAACTACTACAACTCTGCATGCCAATTCAACCTGGAGTATCTAAGCAGACTGCACAGAACAATAACATTTGTTTAAAGGTATCAGGAGCCAACCACAAAGAACTTGCATTCCCTCACCAACGCATACTCCCCTTGCTGGTATTTTTTTTAAAAATATTTTTTTCTATTGGTTTTACATAATTTTACATGTTAACTTTAACCATTTCAAACATTAAAATAAAAGGTTCTTTCAAACCTTTGGACCTCCCTCCCTCCCTGGGTTCCATGTTTAAAATAAAGTATTCTGCATCTTTTACCCTTATCCATGTATTATATATCCATAGTTACCATAAGTACAAGTGTCATTATATCCCTGCCAATGATTTTAACTGTTTACTGTGGTCTTTTAAATATATTGAAAAACCAGTCGTTTAGGAATACTTGATCTTCCTGGTTTCTGATCTTTCCCATCAGTTTCGCCATCTCTGTGTACATCAGTTTAGTCTGCCATTCTTCTCCAGTCGGTATCCCCTTGCTAGTCTTAACCATGGTTACCAACTTTGAATCCTAGTTTCAAAACCTAGTCTTGGAGCCAAAAGTGTGCATGTGTATATGTGTGTATCTAATTTCTGGTCTAGCAGCCCCTTGTGCCAAATGGAGCAGCAATCTGCCAACCTATGTGGGCAATCTTTTGGCAAGGCGCATAAGCGTTGCGGTAGGAAAATGGGTCTCGAAAGCTGCACTCCAACCTTTGTACCCCAGCTAGGGTTAAAAAGTGAAGCCAAAGAGGAGGAGATATACAATATCTCACACACACACACACCATGCATGTACAGTGGTACCTCAGGTCAAGTACTTAATTCATTCCGGATGTCCGTTCTTAACCTGAAACTGTACTTAACCTGAAGCATCACTTATAATGGGGCTGCCTGCTGCTGCCGTGCCACCAGAGCACGATTTCTGTTCTCATCCTGAACCAAAGTTCTTAACCTGAAGCACTATTTCTGGGTTAGCGGAGTCTGTAACCTGAAGCGTATGTAACCTAAAGCGTATGTAACCTGAGGTACCACTGTAACACTTATCCTCACTACAACAATCAATTCCTTGAGATTCCCATTTTAGAGATGAGGAAACAGCAGACAGATTTCCTGGGGGAGAGCATCCCATTTTTTCCAATCCAGAACAGTGTTTCTGAGGCAGTGGGCCTCAGTGTCACAGTCTTCCCAGTGGTGCCTTCTACCTTGCAAGCCCTGCCCCCTAGCAAGCAATATCAGTAATTATGGGCTCATTATGCCAAACTCTCCCTCCATTTTGTGACTATCTATGCCCCACCATTTTGCAACTGCTGGGCCTCAGTCATCTTCAGCCCTCTCAAGAGGGAAGATCAGGAACCACTGCTCTAGAAGACTCTTCTCTAGCATAAGATTACACCTGGAAGACTCTTAACTCTCATATTCCTTTACATGTTTGTATTATTATTATTTTGGGGGGGGGGGAGTGTTTAAAAATTATGTTCCAAAGGCCGCAGCCAGCACTTTCAACCGAAGTCTCGAACAGACCCACTTGTCCTTAAAGATTGCAATTTCCCTTTCTTCAGTTGAAAAGGGTACAAAAACACAGCCAAAAGAGCTAAGCACATGCTGTCAGAGTTAATTCAGCTTCAGCATTCAGAAAGGGCAATAGGACTTTGCATGTGCCCAAATGGTTCTTTGGTTTGGCACACTGCAGTGCCTGTGAAGTACAGCACTCTCTTTTTTTCCAGCCTCAGAGAAAATGATTTCATGATTGTTACCATGGAGCAGGGAAATGCCACTCAGGAGAGATGTCAGCAGGTTAAGAGTTTTTGCTGGCGAGAAAGTAAAACAATCTATCCAACCAACTTTGTACAGTCGCTGCCATTAACTGCACTTCCTAGGCATGCATATTCTTACACTAGACTAGGGATAGTTAGAGATTGGGATACGGGGCCTCTGCTGAATTTTCAGGCGTTTCATTTTTTTTATTAAATTAAGCCTTTTAATATTTTTACCTGCAGCAATGTCAGCAGCAAACAAAGGCAGCATTCTGCCAAATCTACTTCCATCTGCCAGGGTTTTAAACGAATGGATTCAAGGCACTCTGATCACTTACATTAAAAAATAAACTACTGAGTACAGTGGTACCTCAGGTTAAGTACTTAATTCGTTCCGGAGGTCGGTACTTAACCTGAAACTGTTCTTAACTTGAAGCACCACCGGGGCACGATTTCTGTTCTCATCCTGAAGCAAAGTTCTTAACCTGAAGCACTATTTCTGGGTTAGCAGAGTCTGTAACCTGAAGCGTATGTAACCTGAAGCGTATGTAACCTGAGGTACCACTGTACTTGTAAGTCCACTTATTAGCACATAACAGAATGCCAAAAAAAAATGCATAGCAGGGGCTTGGACTAGATGACCCTTGGGTCCCTTCGAACTCTGATTCTATGAAAATCAAAGAGAACTGTTTGATTTCTTCATTCAATTCAAGCTTCTTCTTTTTTAAAGAGTATGTAAGCTGAGCTTTTGTTAATTGCACTCCAGCGATGCTAGCTATAAGCACCAAAGCAGAAACGGAATGCATGTAGAGCTTGCAATCCTCAATACAAAGAAGTGAACTCAGTCAACAGGACTTGCTTCTGAGTGAAAACACATGAACAGGATAAAGCGAAGGGAAAGTGTCACTGCACAGAGCTTCATATCTGCTGGGTAACCAGCACAGCTGTAAAATGGAAGTATATATTGCTGCAACAACCTAAATTAGGAAGGAATGGATGAAGAAATATGATAACATCGTCTCTCCCAAAGACACTCCCCGCACTCACTCAACCCAAAAGTGTTATGAATAGATGGGGCCTGAGATCAGAATGCAACTGTTTACAGAGAACAGAAGAAATGCCAGCTTAGTTTTGCACAGCAACTTTCTCTCTAGCTTCTCTTAGCTGCCTTACAAAATCCGTTAAGATCAGTCTTTGCATAAATACAGCTGCTTTGCTTCAGCAGGTCACCAGCTCTCCAACAGCTTGCACACTTCCCTAAGTCTGAAAAGCTGACATTTCTGCAGAACGTTAATAACAAACTGTTAATGTGCTACTTAATTTTCACAGCGTACTTAGATAACGTCTAATATTAGAAACGTTCAGTGGGGAATGGATATGGCCAAAAGAAATCTTCTTAAAATTGAGTTTACACAAGAGTTCTCCGGGTGTTCTGAGTGCAGTACAACATTTTACTTTGGATACAGAATTCAGCATTTTGAGAACCACATTTCTAAATTATGTCTGCCTGTGCAGAGAAGATTAGATTAGCGCCTTTAATCTTTAAGATTTGTAGAGAGTTTCACTTCCATGAGGTGGACTGAGGCACTCACCACAGGTGGCAGATGGGGGAGATTCAAAGTGTTCACCCCTCAGTTTGAAGCCTGAATATGCCCAACATGGCTGTTCACCAGTTCCTTCCTGCCACCCCCTCCCTTCCCCCTGGCTATGGCAATGTGGGTGCTCCCACCTTTGGCCTGAGGAAGGGGCCCTTCCTTCCACTCCATGAATTCTTCTTCCCTTCAGGCACTGAGCACTGACTGAAATACAGTGGAACCTTGGTTCTCGAACGCCTTGGTACTTGAACATTTCAGCTCCGAAACGCTGAAAACCCGGAAGTAAGTGTTCCGGTTTTCGAACACTTTGCGGAAGCCGAACGTCCGATACAGCTGTTGCCTGTTGTTTCCAGGACGCCTGCGCCAATCAGAAGTCACACCTTGGTTTTCTAACGTTTCAGAAGTCGAACGAACTTCCGGAATGGATTACGTTCGAGAACCAAGGTACCACTGTATTCCAACAAGGTAGACAGTATGCAGAAGAGGAGCAACTAAGGATATAACTCACGCTATAATGTAACATCATCTGCTAGCCTTTAAGGGGTCACAAAGCTCTTTGTTGTTTACGATCCAAAAAAAGGAACTAGAATACTAAGTGAAATTTATTCCACTGGGCAATAAACTCAATGCATGTGTGCAGAAAGAATTTAACTGGCCTGTGACAAAAGCTACACCAG
The DNA here is from genome assembly GCF_964106645.2 of Podarcis pityusensis. Taxonomy (NCBI): domain Eukaryota; kingdom Metazoa; phylum Chordata; class Lepidosauria; order Squamata; family Lacertidae; genus Podarcis; species Podarcis pityusensis. The sequence goes on along the minus strand of NC_138037.1, from coordinate 21,197,048 downwards.
GAAGCACACATATTACGGCAGATAAAATACCAAGAATATCTTCCTGCTGTTCCCTGGCCGCATTGTTGAAATGCTGGGAGAGCTCTGCTAAAGTTCAGCTGAGTACAAAGAAATGGAACTTTAAACATATGAAATGGGGAGGTCAGACACAGTGCTGTAAAGACAGATGGCTTTCTTGAAAGCAAGAGCGGTATCGTCTATGAACATGTCATAATCTGTCAACGTTGTGTGGCTGAAGCACGAAGACAGGAAAACAGGAAATGTGTCCTGAAATCCTACACAGAGACAACTGCTCAACATCTCTTCTGCCTTTCACTGGAATTAACTGCAGCACATCCAGATTTTTTCTGAACAGGATAGCATTGTGTTATTGTTGATTATTATTTATTGATTTATATACCATTTACATGCCAGAATGGCTTCTAAGCAGCATACAAGCATAGAATCGTGTTGTCCGGGAAACATACAGAGACATCCTTGGATGCCCAGTGTGCAAAATTTTGTATTTCCCATTCAAATGATATGTATTTTCACCTTTGATATACCCTTGTGAGATTACATACATACATAATTTTATTTATATGCCACCTTTCCACAGTTCAAACCATGTAAGGCATCTTACAATATGGGGGAAAAAATGTAACTGCAACATAGATGTAAACAATAAAAAAACCCTACACAACCAAACTGAACTATTTCCACATGAATTGCAACAAAATCCAAAATAAATATGCAAAAAACCAACAGCAACAATCTCCCCCAACAAAACCCAGCAAACAACACCCAAGTCCAACAGCCTCAGCTTTTGTAGCTGGACTCAGTCAGGGCCCTGCCCTCCCAGGCCAGGTGGGAAAAGGCCTGCAAGGCAGGGAGCAGGTCTTCCAGGACTCAAAACCAAAACTACTTAAATGTTAATAAGGAATTCAGTGACCCTCCTCTCTGGCACATCATCAGGATCAGAATGGCAACCACCATCAGTGCTGACACTGTAGTTGGGGGACTGCCTCCTCTGAGAAACTTCCCATTCCCCTTGCCTTCTTTTGAAGTGTTGTGAAGACGCTTTTGTTCCAGAAGTCTTTCCAATGCAGATGTACCTTTTAATCGTTGTTTACTATCATGTTACTATCATGTAACATGATAGTAAACATGTTTACTAAACATGTTTACTATCATGTTACTACTCAGTGGTGTTTTGGGGGTGACTACTCACCATCATGAAATACTGCCACTTTTTCTTTTTGCAGCCCAGGGCAGCCATTTTGTGCTGCTACCCACAGTTCTTTTATCAAGATATGAGCACCAGCGCCTCATTTTTTTACAAAAAAAAAAGCATTACTCTTTTTAAGTGATCATGGAAAGATCCTCTCTTCAAAGCCAGTGTATAAATGAACAAATACACATTCTGAGAGAAAGATTAAATGCAAACTTCTAAGGAAATCCAACTGCCTCCAGTTTCTACTCCAGAAGTGAGACAGACTTTAACATTAAAGAACATTGAGGGACAGGTTCTGGGATGAAAAGAAAAGAAGAATATGCATACTGAGCATGCACAGCCCATTCAAGACACACTGAAACCCCCTCTGCCTGCAATAGAAGCATGTGTGCAGGACAGACAGAAATAAAGGAGGACACTGTATCTAATGGGCTTCCTCTCATTTCAAATTTATCTGAACGGATCTCCATCTGTGATCAGATTGCTCACCAGCTGTGTGTACTCCAAATGTTACGCCTACTCAGAGTAGATCCATTCAAAACTAACATAACTAACTTAGGTCCATTAATTTCAATGGAATTTCAGTTGCTGTGACTTAGCTTGATTCCAAGCCCATGTTTCTGACACTGCACTGGCCAGGATTTCGTACTTGGTATTAACTACATTAAGCAAAATGCATACAAAGTGCCACAAGACTCCTGCTGCTTTCTCTGCAATGAACTAGCATGAGCACCACACTATAAGTGCACAGAAATGAAATTCCGCTAAATTTCTAGAGAATTCCCCAAGAAAACATTTTCAGATATTCTAAAACTGAGTACAGAAACAACTTTTCTGGAATAATTACTTTGGCGTAGTCTCACAGTCTGCACCCTAAAATCTCAGACTTTTTTTTTTTTTTTAGAAGTTAGGTTTACTCTGTTTCAACCCTTAAGATTGAATTCTGAGTTTTTGACAAGTTACAATGATGCATTAGGTCCACTGCCTTTTGTTTATTAGGTATGGGGGGAAATTAAATAAGGTTCTAAAAATAAAGTTAGAAAATATACAAAAAGGACAAGAAAATCTGATCTCATGCACCAGGAAACTCACAACTGCATATTAAACATGTATATCTGGCACTGAAATCCAATCACACGTTCAGGTAAAAGTTTAATTTCCTCTGGGTACACATTAATAGAAGAGCTCAAGGCCAGAAAAATGGTTTAAAAGAACAGTTTAAGAAAGAAAGAATTTTGGAAAATGGCACTCCTTTGCTTTCTGAAAAGCTTTTTTCAAGCATACAGGAGAATAAATATGTATCTTAGTTTCTAACATACCATACATGACAACATTTAACTGAATGTATAATTGCATCCCCTGGATTAGGACATGGGAAGCCAGGGTTCAAATTCTCATTCAACCATGAAGCTCACTAGGAGAGGTCAATTAAAGTACCTCAGCATAAGCTACCCCACACAGTTCTGGTGTGGATAAAATGAGGAGGGGGAGAACTAAGTACACCTTGAGGTAAACTAAGTTGCTTGAGGTATAAAGGCAGTATTTGTATAGGGCTGCCCTACGTCAGGAATTCCCAAAATGGCGTCCTGGCAGAATTTTCTGAAACCTGTTAAAAATGTCCTGGTAAACCCAGGCAGTTTGGCAGCCCATATCCGGAAAAATAGCTATAAAAAACTACAGTGGTACCTCGGGTTAATAACTTAATTCGTTCTGGAGGTCCGTTCTTAACCTGAAACTGTTCTTAACTTGAAGCACCACTTTAGCTAATGGGGCCTCCTGCTGTCGCCATGCCGCCGGAGCATGATTTCTGTTCTCATCCTGAAGCAAAGTTCTTAACCCGAGGTATTATTTCTGGGTTAGCGGAGTCTGTAACCTGAAGTGTCTGTAACCCGAGGTACCACTGTAGTCCCTCGCCTCTCACCTGAGTATGTGTTGATAAGGCTTATTCTGGGTGTGGAGGTGCCACTCTGCTCCACTGCAGACACACAGCTGCTATGTTAGTTTTCCCCAAGGGGCAATGTGCAGTACTGCGGAATTTAAAATGGCAGTCACCTGCTTAATGCAGATATAAGCAGCATCCACACAGCTACACTAAGCACTGTAGCTGAGATAAATGCTTCAAGGGGTAATGAGAATATCACTGACTGGTCAGAGCGGCCACCACTGCATCTGTGGAGGTCTGATGGCAGGAGTGACACTGGACAAGGGTTGGCGCCACACAGGGGCATCTTAGCAGCACCACATCAACTTGCCCACTAAATTTGGGTGCAAACTTTGTCCCGATCTACAGGTTTGGAGCTGGTGCGGGGCTGGAATTTTTCTTTAGTCCTTCTGAGCTAAGATTACCAGATTTTTTTTCCCAATGAATCCGGGGACACTTTTCAACTTCAATGGATTTGGATGGGGACTGATTTGTAAATCCAGGGACTGTCACTGGGAAATGGGGACATCTGGTAGCCTTATTCTGAGCACCTCAGAAGTACCATGCAGCTGCTGGGAAGATCTCATCCCAAGAAGGCTGCTTGCTGTTGCGTTTCAGTATGTGGTGTTTCCCAAAGTGACTGGAGCACCTCTTAAGCACACAGTGGAACAGTGTCTATTCCAACCCCTTACCCAGTTCCAAGATCACCAGAGGAGGCACCGTGGCAAGCACTGCAAGTGAAACTGTGGGCCCTGTTGTTTTTCTTTTTCTTTCATGAAGTCAGTGCTAGGTAAAAGGCTGCTATAAAAGTGTGAATGAGTCACTGAACAGTTCTTCCACTTGGCTTTTATCCCAGTAGATCAAGCCAGCCTACATGGGGGGGGGGGGAGCCTACAAAAACGGTAAAGGTGACTATTTGCAACGCGTCGGTTTTTAAGGACAGTTGAGTTCATGGCAAGCTAAGCCATGGTCAATTAATAGGTTACCCCTTTTTGCATCTGGTCAACTTTTTTTTGCTACTCCAGCTTCAAGCTCCTTGCTTTCTTCAAGGAACAAGAAGCTGAAGCTGCAGAATGGTTTCTGTTTTGAACAGTTTTCCAGCACTCATGACTAGAATACTAAAGTTATACTTGAACATGATGGACATGTTTTGCAAATCTATTAAAGACAAAGGTAACCAAAAGGCTTCTCAAGCAGTTGGGACTCCCCCCCCTCACTGCAGTGTTTCACAATGGGAACAGAACACCTTGTGTATGTTCTGTGAATAGTAGCTTGCATGCCAAAAAGCCACAGGCAACTTCTGTACGGAAACATATGCGCAAATTGTAAAGAGAGTAGCAGGTGGCTGTAGAAGAAACCAACTCTGATGTTTTGGGAGGAGGGGGGAGGCTTCCTAAAAATAGGTTCAGGATAGTTACAGACCAAGAAACGAGAACCAGGCACCTGAAATGATGGGCAAAAAATGTAATGAAGATTTTCCATTTTTTGTCAGTCACATCTTATTTTTGCATTCAAACACCAGTCATTGCAAATAATGAAAAAATGAGGTTAACCAGGGTGTACAGAGCGACATGATGCATATAATAGTTCAACTGAAAACATTTCCATGTTGAAATACTTGATTTTGAAAACACACTGCATTCCAGCTTAACTTTAGCTTTAAACATGCGAAGCCGTTTGCAGATTTGGGGCAGGATCCAATGGGGCCTATAGCCAAATGTTTTGTAGTGAGGGGGACAGGGTAGCACTGAAGCCCCGGCGGGATATACATTCATGTAGCCTATGGCAATAACCAGTGTTGTACTTGGGAGTAAGCCCACTGACATAAGTATGACTTAGTTGGTTTTCACTCTATATATAAAATTGTACTACTTATTATGGAAACTTTTCAGCTATTTTTTTCCAAAGGAGGTAGAAGTAGCTGATTCACTGATGAGGCCTGGAATGCCCTCAAGGAAAAGAGGCTTTACCCTCTCCCTCTAGGTACAACCCTGCTCATGTGTCACATTAATGCACCAAACATGCCTTTCCTTACACACCAGCAGCAGCCACTAGAAATTGGCCTCCATAGGGCACCTGCTTTCTCTGCATCTGATCATACAGGAAAACAGTGCACAGATTTGACCTTCTTTTTCTTTGCTGAAATTCCCATTATATTAAGCAACCAGCAGTTGCAAATCCCTTTCAATTAAATATAATGTACCGATAAGCAAACACCCACCATGTTAATTGCCTAATTCCACGTTTCCACTGATGGCATTGCTCTTACATTTTCCCAAAAAAAGTAAAATGAGAAGGCCTAGGCTGTAAACATTCTCATCTCTATACATGTGCCAGGTTGAGAGGATGGTGGTGATTTAAAGAGAGAAAATTAGTTGTTTCTGATCAATCAAGTTAACATGTTGCAGATCATTTCACACGGATTTTAGAAATGGGAGCAGCTTCTGGGTATGATGACAAAATTATGGTCCTGCAGCAGGCAGTACATGGGGCTCACATGAAGAACAGGTGTGATTGATACACACACACACACACACACACACACACACACACGTGTGTCTTAAAGACCAATACATTTATAGCATAAGCTTTCATGGACTAGTGAGTCCATGTAAGATACAGGAAAAGCACCTAGGTGGTGTCCGGATGTAGCCCGTTTCACTTTCTGCGAACCAAGTCAAAACAAGAGAGTTCATAAAAGGAACCAAGACTTGGGCTCATGCATTTCAACATCCCTTCAAACAAAAAACAGCTGTACAAACGCCTTAGTTATTGGCTTATTGTTCCAATACTACTGTTCTCAATAAACAAGGTCAAGTTTATTCTCAAACTACAAGCGCTGTAGAGCCAGCCAGGAAAACACAAGGACGTTTAATCCATAAAGCAAATGCAGCTGAAGACTTTGCATGTGGGTTTTTTTTAAGTGTTGAAGAAGGTTGAGCAGATGCTGTACACTGCGCATAAATGCAGAGACAGAGTGGTCTCCCTTGCATATCTGATCCAAGCAGCCTATTTGGACAGTTTCTACAGTGGGTGGGTGTTCAGCAACCTTAGCTTTTGTAGGGACCCAGGAGACTTCAGAACTTTTTGCTATAATAGGGAGTAATAGGCACAGCAGACTAGCCTAAAATGGAAAGTCTAAAATCAGGAACCCCTACATTTGTATGCTGCCTTGCCATCAAAACTGAATTCAAGGCTACAACAAAAGAGAGCCCATGCATCACTACTACTACTACAGTGGTACCTCGGGTTACATACGCTTCAGGTTACATACGCTTCAGGCTACAGACTTCGCTAACCCAGAAATAGTGCTTCAGGTTAAGAACTGTGCTTCAGGATGAGAACAGAAATCGTGCTCCAGCAGCACAGCAGCAGCTGGAGGCCCCATTAGCTAAAGTGGTGCTTCAGGTTAAGAACAGTTTCAGGTTAAGAACGGACCTCCGGAACAAATTAATTACTTAACCCGAGGTACCACTGTACTACTACTACTACTACTACTACTACTACTACTAAAAGGTAGAGGGACCCCTGACCATTAGGTCCAGCCGTGACCGACTCTGGGGTTGCAGCGCTCATCTCGCTTTATTGGCCGAGGGAGCTTCTGGGTCATGTGGCCAGCATGACTAAGCCACTTCTGGCGTTTACCTTCCCACTGGAGCGGTACCTATTTATCTACTTGCACTTTGAGGTGCTTTCAAACTGCTAGCTTGGCAGGAGCAGGGACCGAGCAACGGGAGCTCACCCTGTCGTGGGGATTCGAACCGCCAACCTTCTGATCGGCAAGTCCTAGGCTCTGTGCTTTAACCCACAGCGCCACCTGCGTCCCACTACTACTACTACTACTACCACCAAAAATAAAAATTTAAAAAATCCAGCAGCCAAACCATTGACAGACCAACACACAAACAGGACCGAACAAACAAGGCAAAAACTACAATACATCAGTCACCCAGAGAGCGAACTATCCTAAACCTAAAGACATTCCACTCACTGCCTGGAGCATAAGAGAGAGTAATGACGGCACCAGGTGGATCCCCTTTGGGAAACAGTTCCAGATTTAACCGTCCGTTAAGAGTTTGGGTGTAATCTTCAACACCTCCCTTTCCATGGAGGCGCAGATTGCAGCTACAACAAAGGTGGCATTTTTTTCATCTCTGCCAAGCTAAGCAGTTGGCTCCTTACCTCTCTCGCCCTGACCTTGCCACCGTGATCCACTCGACGGTCACCTCCAGACTGGATTATTGTAACTCGCTCTACATGGGGCTGCCCTTGAGACTGACCCAGAAACTCCAGCGGGTGCAGAATGCCGCGGCGAGACTCCTTACGGGGTCCTCGCTGCGAGATCACATTCACCCGGTGCTATACCAGCTGCACTGGCTCCCGGTGGAGTACAGGATCAGGTTTAAGGTGCTGGTCTTAACCTTTAAAGCCCTATACGGCCTAGGACCCTCGTACCTACGGGACAGCCTCTCCTGGTATGTCCCACAGAGGAACTTACGGTCTTCAAGTAAGGTCCCAGGCCACAGAGAGGTTAGGCTGGCCTCAACTAGAGCCAGGGCTTTTTCGGCTGTGGCTCCTATCTGGTGGAACGCTCTGTCACAAGAGATTAGGGCCCTGCAGGACTTGACATCTTTCCGCAGGGCCTGCAAGACGGAGCTGTTCTGCCAGGCCTTTGGTCGGGGTTCAGTCTGACTCCCTCTCCCCTTTCATAAGAACTTGCATGAAAGTGGCCTCCCAATTTTTCTCATAGGCCCATATAAGTTCAGCACAAACAGTTGGGCCTGGTGAGCATTTAAGGTCCCCAACCCTAATCTGCGGGTTGCCATCTGATTGGATTTTATTCTGATCCTGATCTAATTTGAGGATGTATTTTAATTGACTATCTGATTTTATGTTAATGTGTTATACATTTGATGTTAGCCGCTCTGAACCCGGCTCGGCTGGGGAGGGCGGTATATAAATAAAATTTATTATTATTATTATTATTATTATTATTATTATTATTATTATTTCAGGGCACAACCAACAAAGGGGAGCTTGCTTCGGCAAACACTAGCCTACTAGTCTCCACAGTTAATGGCACATGGAAGACAGCACCCAGTGATTAAGTGTGCATATTCAAAATCAGAATGGCAAAAGCAAGAGGGCTGTTTTTTCTCCATTTTCAAGTTTCATCCAAGTCTTCAGTAGAAAATAATAGCACAAGGTCAGTGGGTGTTCGCCTTGTCCAAGACCCACTTGTCAGCTCTGCCACCCCATCCAGAACACTCCATCATCGACCCAAAGAGGTGGTGGAAACCTTATTTCCATGCCGGCTTTCCATAAGCAGGAAGGCAGACCATATGCCACTTTTGTTTTGTTTTTTTAGAACACAAAGTACACTGAACACCATCTCATTCAGGGCTTCTACTGCTGCTCTCTATAAAAAGAAGCAGCATCCAGAACATTTTAATATTGTCACGATACAAAAGCCTACTTCATACAGCACCCAAATGTCATAAAGCCATTAATGGCAGGTCCCACCAGTTACAAAAGTAAGGGAAAATAAGTGAATTCAAGAAATGAAGTGTAACATTTGACATCTCCTATCACTGAAGTAATACAAGCCGCAGTTTTCAAAACAGGGTAAGCAATCATGCCCAGAAGTTAGGACTACCGCCAAGTACGCTTGATATGCAATAGGGAGAAAGAGACTCAATGGGAATATGGCAGGTTTTTAAATTAATGCTTTTTATATGCCTTTAACAGTATCTGACTATTCAGTTTATAGTTTTGGTTTGCATTTGTTTTTTATTGGTCAAATGCCAACTTCTTTACTTGTTTAAAGCTAGTTCTTACCCAATGGTTACCACAAGGTCCCAGGGTAGGTTACAACCACATAATCATAAAATTTCTAAAAACCAATGGAACAATTTGAAACAAACCAAAGAATGCATATCAGAGAGTAGAGTTGATCTATGGGGAAGGAGTTCCACATTTGGGGAAATGCCACAGAGAATTCCATCTTCTGAAGCTACCAAGATGGAACCCTTTGCTGATCTCTGCAAGTAGGAGGGTCTGTATGGAAGGAGGCAGCTCTTCGTAAGTTGCATCGAGCTTTAAACTCCAATATGAAGGTGATAAATTGGGCCCAGAAACTAACTGCCAACCAATGCAGCTGTTTCAAAACAGCTGCGACTTCTAAAAGAAACCCTAACCACTAACCTGATCCACTAACCGCTGCATTTTGGACCAGCTGAAGTTTCTGAATCATCTTCAAGGGCAGCCACAGTACTCCGGAGGCAACTAGCAGCATGGAGTACTTGAAAATCTGGCTAAAATTATTGTTAACAGAGTGCAGTCTCTGAATAAGTAGTGTATACAAATTCTGGCACAGATACCCAGTGCAGAGATTGATTTATTACTTCATAGCAGGAGGAATTGGAGGTTAATTAATTGGAAATAATTAATTAAATTAATTGGAGCAGCAGTTGGTGGCAGATGCTGATTTCTGTGTGTTTTCCAAGGGCTTCAGTCCTACTAAGTAATGGATGAGTAACCGCCCCCAGTGGAAACCTAATTTGCTAGAGGTCTGTAGAAAGAAAGGTGTGAGATATCTGAATGATTTCCAGTTTGATCATAATAGCTCCATGAATTTAAGCTTCTTCTGAAACATTCGTGAAGAAAGTAAAGGACAATGACATGCTTTCAAGATTGCTGTGCCTGTAGAGCACTGAGTCCTGTATTTTTCAAAGGAATGAAACTATGAACTAGGAATGAACTAGGAAAATGCCTCAGGTTTCACCTAGGTCTGTGCCAGAGGTCACCAATATGGTACCTGAGGATGCACCCTTGAGGATTATCCCTGGCACCTAAACCTCCAAATTTTCACTTTGAACTATATCTAAGCTGCTGATGCTCCTTGGAGCACAATAAGACCTGCCCCAACAGCTGGAATTTTATCCTCTGTGAACTTTTTTTTGCTTTGTGCTTGTTTTGTAATACTTTTTTCTGAATTTTTGCTAAATTACTGGGTTTTCTTCTTTGAAGTTATTGAAATGTTTTATAAACTGATTTCTTCACCAACCTACACACACACACACACACATTTTGTATTTCATAATGAGTGGTGTCTGTTCTAAGATGCTTTTGGAACAGTTTACTGTGGAAAAGGCAGAGCCAGTGTTAGAAACTGAGATATGAAAGCTAGGAGCTAAACGGCACCTTAAACATAGGTTATGGGCACAACAACAGAATGTCTAGGTGCGCTTTTTTAATAACAAGAATACAAAGCTGAAAATGAATGAACTGCAGCTAAAATATTACGTTCATTTTTCACATGGTCTAGTAGTCCTTCCCCTGCCCACCCCCCTAATATTCTTCAGAGGCTCTCTTCTCCAGTCTTCAGAGAGTAGCTGGAAGTGGGGAGGCAGAAAAGGGTCCTCCTTTCCTTCCACTCTGCAGTTTTTAACTGCAATCTTAGGTGTAGTACTGTGCCTAGAGCTCAGAAACTGCTCGCACTAATGGAATGCCATGTCGCAAAACAATGCCTAGAACAATGGGAGTTTTGAACACTGGGCAAGAGCAACCAAGGGCAGTAAGAAAAATGGGGAAGGGACAGGAGGGGACAGGACATGGAGGAAAGTAGAGGACAAGAGGAGAGAGAGAATGATGTGCTAGAAGACAATATGCATGTCTGTATACACTAGTTGCATCCAGTGAAACAGAACTTCCTGAAACTGCTTAATTTCTTCATGGATTCCCAGCACACAACTTTTGGCTATGTCCTTTTGCAGTAAGGATACTTACCAGTTCTACAGCAGCAACACCTGAAAATTGCTGGGCTCATTGGGAGCCCTAAAGATCTTCTAGGTGTATGATTCACAAAGAAAGGAGTCAATCCTTGAGACCGTCCTGAAATGGCTTACAATATTTTTTACCCACTTTCTGAAATAACAGAACCAGTTTTTAGAAAGCGTGCGCACAGCCTATGATTCCTCAAGTAGCAATGCAATAAAGATGTACCTCCATTAGGCAGAACAAGATCTACAGCACAATTCAACACTGCAGCGTTGCGCACAAATCTGGTTATGTCTTAAAAAGAGGAAAATTTACTGCAATGCAAAATAAAGGAGTATCAAAAACATGTTTTAAGAAGATATGGATACTAAAGCCAATATGACATGTAATAAAAACCTATTCAAAATAATAAAAGCCACCCATTTGTTTATATCTTCCTTTCTAGTTATTGTCAGATGTTAGATTAGAATAAAAGACAACTCTTAGGACTTGCACCATCCAGGAGGAACATAACTCTTGATAGAGTAACATCTCCTGACAAACGAGGGTAGAGTTAATTCCAGACAGAGCACCTCCTCTCAGTACCGAAATGAGTGACTGCAAAATCTGCCTCCAATGCTGCGGGTAGATTTTCAGATTGAGATGTTTTGCCAAAGGCCCATCATGTAATATTTATGACACATAAATAATGGTCCATATCATTAGACTGAGGGGAAACTCCCAAGATTTATACTTCACTCTTTCCCTCCCTTGAAAGCAGCTCTTTCTACAATGTCACCATGACTTATTTAGCATAATAAGAATAAGTGAATGTGCTTACCTGCAGTGAATACTTGGCTTTTCTGTTTATGGCATGCTTCCAAGTTAAAAGCACAGGCCTTTGCGTAACTTAACCTAAGCCAGAGGTGAAGCTGTTTTGGCCAAGCCACCCCCACCTGCACTACATTTGATGTTGGGGTCTGCAGCTGATCGGCAGTGCCTGCAAAAGCCTGTGCCTTTGCATGCATGGTTGGACTTCAAATCACACAGGCAAAAGAAAATGGCATCACATGACGCCATTACGATGTCAGGTGAGTGTGAATCCTGGAAGACCTGTTCCCTGCCCTGCAGGCCTTTTCCCTCATGGCCTGTCAGGGCAGGACCCCGAATGACACTAACTGCAAAAGCTGAGGCAGCTGAACAGACTCTTGGGATGGGGTGTTGTTAGAGGTTACTCAGGGGGCAGGGCAGGTTATTGCTGCTGGTTTTTTGTATATTTTAAAACTTGTGATTTATGTGGAAATTGCCCAGTTTGGTTGTGTATTTTTTAATGTTTTATTTATTGTTCATAACTATCACTGTTGTTGTTGCTGCTGCTGCTGTTATTCTATATGCCGCCCATTTTACTGGGTTACCCTAGTCACTCTGGGCAGCTTCCAACGAATTAAAACAAATTACGACATTGCGTTGTGTAGCTATGTATTTTTAAACTATGTTGTAGTTATGCATTTTTTCATGTTGCAAGCCACCTTGAGCATGGTTTGAACTGTGGAAAGGCAGCATACAAATAAAAGTATGTATGTATGTATTGACAAGTGACCTATGGCGAAGGTAATTCCCCATATTTGCCATAAACTCTGTAGGTGCTTACATGGGAAGTGACAATTCTCATGTGGCAGAAGTACACACGAGATGGGCTCTGCAGCCACTCAATGTATAGGGCCATACAAGCAGCTGTATGATTCTTCCTTCAAAAAAAGTGGGGGGACTTATATTTTCATGTACATGGACTGTGATATAAAAGACCCACCTCACATGTTCCCCTTTGGAGGATAGGGGCACAGGTATGTGATGACTGCTACTGACCAGCAAAGTCCCAGAACGGAGCCATAGAAAATCATGACATCATCTACTTCAAGCCCAGTCCTTCCAAGCTGTGGTAAACATCATGCTTGCCAAAGAGATGCTGCTTAAAACAGGCTCCTCTTGATAACTCTCACACAAATACGCATATTTCAAAGCTCTTAGTCCTTTGCACATTGTTTCTCTTCACAATCAGCATGATAACACACACACACACACACACACACACACACACACACACACACACACAGCCCAGTAGCCTCCGGAGACATGCAGCATGCTCAAGCACACTGTGCTACAGATGATCCCCACAGCAAGACCTTTTAAAAGCTATGCCAGAGTAGTGAAACACTCTTCACAGGTTTGCCACAGAGTGTGTTCTTAAAATGTTATGCTAGTATGAAAGAAAAGCTCCTCCGAGTATAATTTTTGACAGCATCTCCAAGCATGCACACCAGCTCTCTTGAGTAGGCTAAACACACATCTAATGCAGTCTTTAGGGCAGGGAGAGGAGATTTTTGGCGCTCCAGAAGCTGTTAAGACTCCCCCCAATCATCTTTGATCGCTGGATATGCTGCAACCTTGGCATTATCAGCAACATGCTCTATCCAACTGAGCTATCTGAGTCAGATTTTTTATTTTGCAATAGAAATTTCAACAAAACAGAGAAGGCGCATTCCATCTTTCAAGTTTGAATCACTATGTAATAAGTTCAGAAGCCTAGGATTAAGCAAAATGAAGTCACCTTTATATAATGCCTGGGAAAGGAACGCTGTTGCAACAAAACAATTTTACTCTCAGCTTGCAGCCTTCTTTTCTTTCTTCCCCACCCTACCTTCCAAATGTGTTCTTGTGACCATTGGGGAGAAGGGATGGGGAAAGGTGAGCAGCTGGGGAGAAAATTTGGAGTGGGGGGGGGAGAGAGAAAGGGCTATGTCACCTGTTCCATTTCTTTGCTCCACTACTGCTCCCTCTCAACAACAAAGAGACACATGCTGGGACTGCATTACATTGTGTTTTTGTCTAACAATTAATTAAACCTTTAGGAAGCCTCAACACACCTTTTTGTAATTTAAACTCACTACTTCTTGCACCTCCAGTTATAACAGTCAAGAGCACACACTTTCATCACCATCGGGTTATGTTAAGGCTGCCATTAAGTCCCTGTCTTAATTTTCTATTTTTCAAACGCTGAAAGCATACCTACTTTGTCTAACCTTTTCCTCATAAAAATTGCTGAATAAGCCTTTCCTTTACCTCCCACCCCCACCCCTGCAAATTTGCTCAGTTTTGCCTAACTTCTTCTTAAAGAACTAAGTGGAAGACAGGATTCCTAAACTCAACAAACAGCCAAGTATGTACAGAGGTAGAATACCGATGCAATGCATTTGTGCTGAAGTTGTGCTGCAGTGTAGAATTTTAGAGCACTGGGGAACACCCTCTAAAAAGCCTCTTTTTCCTGCTCTCCAGCTCTCGCTCTCTCCATCTCTCCACAAAACTCTCTCTTCAACTAGAGCTTTGAAGCTCTGGGGCTGGCTGGAGGCTGGACGGGAAAGCGGCGGCAGCTGAGCTACCCCATACCTCAGCTGTTAAGATAGGGAGGCTGAGCAGCCTAAACAAAGCCCTATTGCTCCTCAGGTCTCTTTGGGGCTTCCTCCACCCACACCAACATCCTCTTCAGGCTCCAGGGAGGGTCTCTGGATTCTCCAGCTCCAACCCCACCCCCCAATTTCCTTCTATGATTCTATCATCTATCTATCTATTTCCCAACACATGAGGGTGAGGAGATGCCTGTATATTCAGAACTACTCGCAACAGTGAAGTAACAGTAATGCACCATCCGCTTTGGAGACGCTCCACAACAGGTGTGGGAACCCTTTGGGCCTTCCAATGCTGCTGAACTACAACTCCCAACAGCCCCAGCAAACAAGGCCAATGGATAGGGATGATGGGCACTGTAGTTCAGCAGCATTTGGAGAGCCAACGGTTCCCCACACCGTTCTACAACAAGCAAAGGACCTTAAGTCCAATAAAACATTTGCAGCAAACCTGCTATATTATTTTAAAGAAATCTCAACTCAGAAGAGACTGGTTGTCTGTAGCTTCATTCCAAGCTGTTTTATTTATTTATTACATGGCAAGGTGAGGCGAGCGGGGAATAACTGTTCATACTCTTCAAGAACGTATAGCATGTTTAATGCTATCGACATCTTCCTCACTTTACAGCAAGGAGAGGGAAGTGTCACTCTGCAGATGTTGGGACACCTAATTGCATCAGTCCTAGCCAGCACGACAGGTGCCTCCCCTGGAGAAACATAGTTCCCCCACCCTTGCTTACAGCACAGCAATGCAAAGTGTTTTGAACACTCTAAAAGCACCATATAAATGCTACTGTTCCCTTTACATGATGGTAATTATCAAATGTCGCTGTAAAATGTGTTCATAACTCCTGCTCCTGTTGTTATTACATTCAATTTCTTACTCACCCTTCACCACAAGTTCCCAGGCTGGGTTACAGCAATTTAAAAATACAATATTAAATTTGGTTTAAGACAAATACAATCAAAAGAATATTATGATCATTGACACCAAGTGCCCAATTTTAAAACGTTGATTCTCATCATCACGGGGAAACTGGAATTCACCCAGAGGACAAATACCACATACATCAAGAACATCTCATGCCGAAGACAATTGAGGTCTGATGTGATTTCAGAACATTTGGTGGTTTGATAATACCAGGTTACATATAAAAAGGAAAGCATTGTTCAGAAGCAGCTTTTTATTTTGTGAGAAATTATACACCCACCCACCCCCACCCACTGACACAAATCAGAGCTATAAATGCATGAAAAACCTTGGGTATCAGAGTTTTTAGTGCTGAATATTATGCAACTTTTTGAAAAGAAGTATTAATTGTGCATTAATCATAGAAGCATTTACGCTATTTCAGCACTAATTGATGATTTTCTGGTAACTTTTTATGGATCAAAAATTACATATTGAAAATATAATCCTAAAATAGAGCGCTGTAGAGAAAACTCTCTTGAAGTCTGTTCCATAGTTATAACACAACAGCTTCTGGCTTTACAAATCCCTGGCATTTGAAAAAAAATATATTAAAAAAAAAAAAAACAGATCATAAGCAGGAGCTTTCAAACACCACAATGCATTAAGGCTGCACAAGATATTGTTTTTATTCCTGAATCTGTGCTTTAAATAGTTTGCATTAAGCAAGACATTGAATACTCCAGAAATAGCTCTAGCTGTAGAACTCCTTCCTGGATACCTGCTGATGCTCAGACATCTTTCCAGAAGTGTCAAAAGGGCTTCCCACTTATGTAGCTGGAAGTTGCCAGGCTTAGAATGGTAAGACCATTTTAGAATATAACCTTCCTGTTTTCATGCAATTCTTTACAAGCCCTCAAAACATCCACTAAGGCTGTGAATTTCAAACAACTGCTTGATTCCATGCATGTGGGCTTAGTCAGAAGTTCCCAAACTGTGGCCCACAAGAACTTCATTTATGTGTGCGTGCAGATTTGTGGTTGAAGATGTGAGACGGATGGCACAGCCATACCATTATTTATATTGACTTTCAATTGTATTTTTTATTGCTTATTTCTTATATTGTATTTTTAATTCAAATTATAACACAATAAAATACAATAAAGGTAAAGGTAAAGGGACCCCTGACCATTAGGTCCAGTCGTGGCCGACTCTGGGGTTGCAGCGCTCATCTCGCTTTATTGGCCGAGGGAGCTGGCATCCAGCTTCTGGGTCATGTGGCCAGCATGACTAAGCCGCTTCTGGCGAACCAGAGCAACGCACGGAAACGCCATTTACCTTCCCGCCGGAGTGGTACCTATTTATCTACTTGCACTTTGACATGATTTCGAACTGCTAGGTTGGCAGGAGCAGGGACCGAGCAACGGGAACTCACCCCGTCGCAGGGATTAAAACCGCTGACCTTCTGATCAGCAAGTCCTAGGCTCTGTGGTTTAACGCAATGAAAATACAATGAAAAACCATACAGCGTCTATTGCAGCACATTACAACAGGGGAATAAAGTCATAAAGGGGTCCACCGAGACCCTTGGCAATTTCCAAGTGGTGTGTGTAGTGGTGGGGAATTTGGGTTAAGTAATAAACAAAAATGCCCTGATACTCTTTAAACTCTCAGTTTTTGCAATAAAGTATCACACACCTGACACATAAAAGCATACAAAACCATGGTCTTCATTCCACATGGATACATCTGCCAAAAAAAACCCCTTCCATCCATCTTCCACAGAACCTACTCGTTGCAGAGTATTCTGGGGAATGTATTCTAGGGTGCACACTATTCATGTTGGAATAGCACAGACCTCTTGCAGCCATTGTAACCTCACACGGACTGAGAAGGCACCCCAGAACACATTCACACACACTGCTTCACTATGCTACACAGTTCAATAGCGGTGGAAGTTTGTCCTCTATTCATGCCTTTCTGTGAATCTTGCCCTCAATACAGAAACTCCTAAGAGGTTTCTAAGGAATTCCTGGAGCCCCCAGAACAGTCTGAAAACTGGTGCCTTAAAAACCACACTTTACCTTGAAGTACATGCCATTATCCCAAATTGATGGCACTTAACCAGGCAAGCTGGGACCTATTTTGCTAACAGTAACTGCCCAGGTAAGGCTTAATGAAAATCTGGGACTTCAGTAGTGCATATGATTTCGCAACCAACTTAGCAAAACCCTTGCTGGGAAGACCCTAGGAGGCCATGGTAGCGGCAAGCAATTTCCCTTTCAACAGCTCTTTCAGAAAGTCCAACTTCCTCTGACATTTCTGGTAGAGATGCTGAAATGTGAAAGAACAGCAAAGTCCGACAAGTGTTTTGAACCTCAAGGGAAACCTAACAGTAAGTATAGTAGCCTAGCAGGAGAAACTGCTGAAAGGAAGTTGCTTAAGAGTTAACAGCTATTGGAAATGCAACAGTTGATTCCATCTTGTAGACGAGCAAGCCATGCTCAAAGGGAACCACAGTAGTCACACTCAAGCCACAGATTAGGAGGAAAGTAGTTGCTAAATGGAGGGTGGAGCAGAATGTGCAGACGTTTTTGCTTTTTTTGTGTAAATCCCAAAGAGGCCTTCAAAAAATATCAGAATGCAATGCACCAGATCTGCCTTCTACAACTTCCACTGCAGCACATTGCACTGCAAAGCGCTGGAAATAAGTAATTATAGTTCTTCCTATCCATGTAGACAAAGTGACTTAACTCAAAAGACAGTGCGCGCGCACACACACACACACACACACACACACACCAGTGTTTGAAACTCCCATTGTTCTGAGCGCATTCTGCAACAGGGAATTTCATTAGTGCGAGGAGTTTCTGAGCTCTGGTAGCAGTACTACACCTAACATTTCAGATAAAAACTGCAGAGTGGAAGGAAAGGGGGACTTTTTTCTGCCTCCCCACTTCCAGCTACTCTCTGAAGACTGGAGAAGAGACCCTCTTTAGAATATTAGGTGGGTGGGCAGGGGAAGAACTGAAAAATGAACATGTGAAAAATGAACAAAATATTTTAGCTGCAGTTCATTCATTTTCAGCTTTGTATTCTTGCTATGAAAAAAATGCATCTATACATTCTGTTGTTGCACCCATAACCTAGATTTAAGATGCCATTTGGCTCCTGGCTTTCATATCTCAGTTTCTAACACAAACACACACACACACACACACACACACACACACACAAAATCATAGAGGTAAACTAAGTGGAAAGCAAAGGCTGGGTATAGGATTTTGTTTTTTAAAGAAAGCTAATGAAGAACAATTGGCTAACTTTTTAAAAGAACCTCACAATGTAGAGCTAGATATAAGCTAAACTTTTATAAAGAAGTCTGGGGAGGCTTATACAACAGAGATTAATTTTCAAAAGGCCTAACGACCAAAAGAGCTACAAGTGTCCTTGCTAAATACTCTCAAAATGCTTTACAAAGCATTAATTGTTCACAATCTTTTAGCAAACAGTTCATGTATCAGGTGACTCAAAAGCTTTCTTCATAGCAGGGCCTTCAGCTCAAGCCAAGAGCTAAACAAAACAGGGGGCTGCACCTTTTGTACCAGCAGAGAATTCAGACTATGGCACAATTAGTATTAATAAGCAGCCAGTAAGATATAAAACAAGCTTATAAGATTAAAGACAATCTGGCTAGGGGAGGGGTGATCAGTGACGCCAATAACTTATGTCTACTGATTTCAGTGCTCTTAGTATGACTTAGCTGGATATCACCCAACATCCACAAACCTGCTGATGTCCTGCCATTTAAAAAATAAAACCAAAAAAATGTATATTTATATATATCTGCTCTTTAGCCGTTTGTTTTATGTATCTAATGCTAACAGTCTGAAACTGTAACAAAAAGTACATTCATTCAGTAAACTATGGCTCTTGCTTACCCCCCAAACCAGAATCTAACATTACAGTCGTACCTTGGTTTTTGAACAGCTTAGTTCTCGAACGTTTTGGCCCCAGAACGCTGCAAATCCGGGAGGTGAGTGTTCCGGCTTGCAAACTGTTTTTGGAAGCCGAACGTCCGACGGGGCTTCCAATTGGCTGCAGGAGCTTCCTGCAGCCGATCAGAAGCCGCGTTTTGGAAGTCGAATGGACTTCCGGAATGGATTCCGTTCGACTTCCAAGGTACGACTGTAGTTTGATTGTGATTTGAAACACGGGTTCGGAGGGCAAGTGAATGTAGTGACTGTTGTTGTTGGCATCCGTCGGTCTCAGTTGGCAATGGAGGGGTGTGCCTTTAGGGGTGAAATCAAACTGTTGGAAGATCGCAGCACTTGCTGCGTCGGTAGCAGAGATGCCAGCTTGCGAGGGTGATGGGGGGGCAACATCACACTGCTTCAGCCATCCTCCCCCTCTGCGGAAGGAGAAGAAGCTGACCACTGAAGGCGTGCCGCGCTCAGCTCCACCCATGTGTTCTTTGGACATGGGAGGGGTGCAGCCCCCACCCAAAAATATTGGGAGGGCCCAAAAGGGCTCGGGCCCCCAAGAGCTGGTGCCCCTGGGCTGTAGAAACAGATACAGAAGAGATGTGCTTTGTTGCAGCTGGGACAGATGAAGGCGTCCAGTTGTGCTACACCACGGCATTTCTTCTTTCTGTGCTACGACTAGCTACAAAAGGTGATCCGAACACACTAGAGAATGAAAGCATATGCAAGCCTGAGGCTTATTTACATTACTATCAAACCATGAGTTGCCATCACATGTGAACCATCTCAAAAAATCTCTTACATCTTTGGAACACCCAAGAAAAGTATATCTTTAACATCTCTGGGGGGAAATTACCTGGGAAATATGATTGATTGAGGACTCCATTCTCCGGAGCTGGGACGCTTGGATATCCAGTAGTTGGAGCACATTGTTGGCCAGTGCATTGATCTGATAAGCAACACTGGCCAAAGACTGAGTTGTGTATGCTTTGGTCTCTTCTAATGCTTTCCTTTTGTCTGGAGCCTGAAGGAACGAAGAGAGAGAGATGTATTATTTTTCGAAGTTCAGAGAGAGGGAGAAGAACCTCTTTAATAATTTAGATCACCCAGAAGACCTTATTACTGGATGTGCAGTCTGATAAGGTGGAACCAGAAATCCGCAACACAGAGAGAGCAGAAGGAATAAGCAACTAGCAGAAAATGGTCTTGTTTAAAATTCTGTTGCAGGATCAGTAGGAAACCTCTAATAATTTACTACAGCAACACGTTTATAGCTCTCCTATATATTTTATTCTAGGCAGAGAATGGAGGACGGTGGAATAAAAATTCCCCAATATTCTTGAAGTGTAGAATTTCAGAAATCCTGCGTAAATCAGGAGGGCACATTCCTTCCCTCCCCCCCCCCTTGTGCTAGATGTTCTCTTTCCCACAATCCTCCTAGAAAAAAAACGCCATTGGATCTAGATTGCCTACTAAAACTTTTGGAGAAATGTTGTAAAAGCTTTCCTTACTGCTTAAACCAGTTACATTTCTTATTGTTTTACAAATACAACTTGCTAAACAAGCATCTTCCCAATATTATTCATGAGTTCCACTAAAATTAAAAAGGCGCTCAACATGCTGTTAACTTATTGAATTAACTGTAACAAGAAGTGACTGATGGCCACTATTTTAGGTAAAGGTAAAGGGACCCCTGACCATTAGGTCCAGTCGTGGCCAACTCTGGGGTTGCGGTGCTCATCTCGTTATATTGGCCGAGGGAGCCGGCGTACAGCTTCCAGGTCATGTGGCCAGCATGACTAAGCCACTTTTGGCGAACCAGAGCAGTGAAAGGAAACACTGTTTACCTTCCCACCGGTGCGGTACCTATTTATCTACTTCCACTTTGACATGCTTTCGAACTGCTAGGTTGGCAGGAGCAGGGACCGAGCAATGGGAGCTCACCCCATCACGGGGATTCGAACCGCTGACCTTCTGATCAGCAAGTCCTAGGCTCTGTGGTTTAACCCACAAACCACCCACGTCCTTTGCCACTCTTTTAGATGGCTTTGAAAGTGGATCAGACAGATTCATCAATGGGGCATAGATAGATTAGATAGATAAATGATAGATGATAGAGATAGATAGATGATAGAGATACACACATGTCCTCCAAGTTTAGAATCAATATGCCTCTGAATACCAGTTACTAGGGAGCAACAGACCTTGGCCTACTCCAGCAAAGCTCTTTCCCCCTAAAAGTTGGGACATATATGCCATTACTCCAATAGTACATCAGTCTCAATAATTTCCAGAACTTAAAGGAACCACTCCATCCATTCTTGGAGTGAAGTTCCAATACTACAGAACATAGATCTTTTGCCAGAACTAGAAGATTCCTTAATTGCCCACCACAAAATGTCAGCCTCCAAAATATTCAACAGCAAATTCAAAAGGTTTGAATTCTAAGCTTTGGCTCAGCATTCATAACATTGGACTCACACTGTTAAGGGTGTTGTTTAAGCAAAAGGGCAGCACAACTTTTAATTATGAAAATTAAATTTCCTTGTGCATGTTGGGAAGGGGTAAAGAAAGCATTTCCATTCATGTGTTTCACCCAGCTACATCATTGCTCTATCGCCTTCCTCTGCAACACTAACTACAACTTAATCAAACAAGTCCCATCCTCCTGCCTCCCACAGAACAGCTGTTCCAAACGTGAGTGGAATATTGCAGGGACTTGAGACCTTCAACGGCCTATTGCTAAAATGTTGGAGAGCACATATCTGAGCATCCAGTGCCAGCAGCTATGAACAGCCCGTTTGCAATATAGGGCTGATACATAAGATATACTTTCCTAAGGCTATTAAACAGTTCAGAGCTGGAGTGAGATTTGAATCAGGGATTTTTTGGTTTCCAGATTATATACTGTGCCACAGGATTCTACATCACTTCTCACAAACAGGAGAATGTGGACAAGCAAAAGAAGGGCAAGCAAGAAGAAACAGTGCAAACAGTCAAGATAATGGAGCAACAAAACCTCTAAGCTATCTAGAACCAACGTTCAGCCTGCCTTCTAACAGATAGGTACAGTAAAAATATTTTAGGGCCAAATAAAATTGCTTTATCTTCCTGCAAAGATGGCTAAGCCAGCATTTGGGACTGCTACAGCTGTAACATTCACACACGGCTTCTGGGCTAACCTAAAGGCTTTATGATCTCTAGGTCTCTCTGAATTGTGGCACTTGCAAACTTCCCAAGTCTCCTAATGTCGCTTAGATCGAGAGCATGCTGCAGCTGATCGGCATGCACAGGAAGCCGTATGCAGGAAGAGCAGCCTTTTGCTTTTCCGGAATGATAAGCACATAGTTCAGACAGGTTGCTATCAAAACGCTAAACGAAGCACACCATTTCCGTTTGGCACAGCACTTTATATCCACCAGAGTGCTTCTTTCAAAGGAAGAAATATTGCTATTGACAAACTGAAATGTGCAAACAGGAAGGCACAGAGAAACATACAGACACAGGTTCTATGCAGCCTAAATAGCAAGCTTAGCCAGGAAATGGAGTGTTCAATTGGCACTCAAACCTAGCTTTGTATTTCCTGACTGCAGTGAGTGCAAACCGGAGCTTTCAATGTTGCATCATTAACCCCTCCATCTAAATGTCTTTCCCTACTATTAAAATTGCAGTGGAATCGAAAGACTGGGGCAATAAGGAGGGAGGCATGCAGTAAAAATGCTTCTTCTATTCGCAAAGAAGCAAAAGGAGCTGGGGTGCAGGATTATAGGTCTGCCATCTCTTCTCAACACACCAAACAAGGCTTTTCCATTGGATAACTACATTTCTCTCAATGGCGAATTTAATAAAAGAATGTTTGTGCTGGCTGGGAAAGTTCCAACCAACAAGTAACTGGAAGTCAGGTGTCCTATGAAAGCATTCAAAAGACTTCACAAGGGTTAGAACTAGCGAGTAGAGACAGGTCCACCCACAGACTCTCAACCTTTCTGCATTGAGCAGAAAGATCTGAGAGGGTCTTCTGCTTGAATGCACTTGCAAGTCTCCCAACGGTCAGGGTTCCCGATCACAAGGGGCTTGCAAGTGCGTTCAGTCAAATGCGCTTATTATGAGCCCCCTTCAGACCTTCTAGGAAGGTCAGGGGTAAAGCAGATGTCTTCAGCACATTTGTAGCATTGGAAGTTGAAGCCCTCTAGCAAAATAATGCAGGAGTAAAGCTAGAGAGAAGATAATAGATTTTGTACTTGGAGTCATAGAATTGTAGAGGTGGATGAGACTCTTGAGGATCACCCAACCCCTTGCAATGCAGGAATATGCATTGTCCCATACAGGAATCAAACCTGCAACCCTGGCATTATCAATACCATGCTCTAACCGACTGAACTATCCAGGCATCTACACTATACACCTTCCACATTAACCTCCAGCTTTGATAAGATAAACTGCTGTTGTACTTTGGATGAGGCTTTTACCCCTCACTTCCAAGAGTCCCACAAGGCTTGGATGGGGATATAGTCATGCCTCGCACCTAAGTAGTTCTCCCTCTGGAGGAAACACATTTTTCATTTACTACTTTGTCCCTGGAGGCAACTTTATGAACAAACTAATTAACTGTCTGCTGCAACATACCCCTGTGCTATACTTCCAGCTTGTCACAGATGAAAACAGGGATTTGCTACACTATGAAACTTCTATTCTCAAGTCAAAGATCACTTAGTAAGCTCCACTATGACAAGTCTACAATATTATCACTTGGACGCTATATTCATTTAATTTACAACAGCCCTGTCCTTCACAGGTCCAGCAGCCAAGAGGGCAATGGTTATTATGGTGAAAGTTATAGCCAAAAAAACCCCCCTATCTGTCTACAATACTATCCTCCGTGGTGAAAGAATACTGATTGCAGTGAGTGAAATGGCAAGCTGGTACCTCAATGCCCATGTGGTACGCAATGAGACGCATGTGTTCTAGTCTTCCATGTTTTCAGACCTGGGGCCCACTTTGAACTCAAACATCCATTTGAGGACCTATTTCTTTTTAAAAATTTACCATAGATTTGTATACTGCTGCTGTTCCAGGTTGTGACCCATCTTAGATGACGCTGCAACCCAGCAGCAGATCCTGGTCACTAGTTAAAGATCAATGAACGAGCAGACAAGGTGACTGATAACATTAAGCAACTTACCAACAGCTTACACTAAAAAATACCAAAAGCAAGCATGTTCACATGGCAGAAATGGGGATGGCAGGATAATGGTTTACCAGAAGCAGGGACAAGGAAATAGGGACCTTCTCTGGTAAATACAGAGAGTTGGCCTCTGTAGTAACTTCCTTCCTCTACTTTGGCACTGAGGGATGCCTCCAAACATTGTTGGCAAAAGCCAGCCAGGTGCCATTATCTTTCTAATTATTTAGTTCTAGGAAGAGAAGCCCTGTGTGTCTCAAAAGCTTCCTTTCATCACGTTTAATACCTGTGGGTTCAAATAAATGATTTTGTATATTCTGCTTTTTTAACAAGTCTTTCTTGAAAAGGGTTGCTGTAAAGAGTTACTATAATTCTTGCAACAAGAACTACAATTTAACCTGTATTGGGGCTGTGTAGCTGAAAAGCAGCACAAATGTTCATATGTAAATGTACTGAGGAATCAGTTCAATTGCTGTAAGGAGGGGGGGGGAGCTGCAGCTAAACTTATTTTTTCCAACAACCCCTTGGATAAACAGACCTGTACAATTTTAATGA
Source organism: Podarcis pityusensis (assembly GCF_964106645.2). Lineage (NCBI taxonomy): Eukaryota > Metazoa > Chordata > Lepidosauria > Squamata > Lacertidae > Podarcis > Podarcis pityusensis. Next base: position 21,172,065 of record NC_138037.1, on the reverse strand, counting down.
ATGCAAGCCTACAAAAGATGCCGAATGAATTCCTGCTGAAAAGAAATTCAGAAGTATTGCATTGAGCCCTGCATACGTTTTCATATAGCCCAGTCTACTTAGCACTGGCTGGTGAGAAACAAATTAGATTATTTTAATCCATTTACACATGACTTAAACAATCTGTCCACATCACATTTTACTTAGCACAGGATGCTGTAACCTACAGAACCGTGCCAAGGAAAGACAATGGTCAACGTGCTTTCATTTAAGCAATTCACTTCCGCTAATTCACTTCACTTATTGCTTAAGCTTTCTGAGAAACCTACAGAATTCAATTTACATTTCCTGGCAAGTGAACAGTTTGCTAGTTATGTTTGTCCTCAGGTTGTAGCAGCACTTGCAGTACATTATTTGTAGATTGAGGAATTAAATTCTACTCCCACCAGTTTCAGTATGTGCCAGCTTATTGGACAGGCCTATGTCAATATCAACGTTTCAGTGTAATTCAAGCACCCCCTATCTACATAAAGTGATCCTCATAAGGGCATTGGAAGGGAATATGTTTCCAATCTCAGAACTGTCAAAAGCCTGTATGTTTAGGTGTATGCTGCATACAGCTATATCTTTAAAAAAAAGTACCAGACTTGGAATCCACAGAAACCTAGTACACCTGTTAATACAAAAAGCACTTTCTTAGCCCTCATTGTGGCAAAGAAAGGTTGCAAACACTACGGCAGCATTTGCTGTAGACTCAGAAACCAGAGAGTTCATTGGCCGTGGGCACACAGTTCCCCTTCTCTCTCTCTCTCTCTCTCGTCATTTCCTAGTCTCCATAGGCTTCCTGTTTCCTCAGATATAAGCTTGTAAATAGCCACTTGCCTAGTCTCCTGGAGCAAGCTAAAAACAAGCTCTGGGTCCACAATGCTCCTGCGATGTGGCCTGTCACACACTTCCATGCAGAAAAGGAAAGTGGGGAAATCCCAAGCGACTGAGTGGGCAAGTCTCCCCAGACAGACCGACTTTTGATCTAGGGCAGCGGTGATTCCCAAACTTGTTTTCCCATGGATCACCTGAAAAATGCTGAGTGTCTTGGCAGACTACTTATTGATTTTGCTGCCCGTTGTAGAAACTGTAATGTGCTACATTATTATACTCTATGAATTTTAATTGCTTTTTTACAGATACATCATAGGCCACCAGAATGAAGCTCACGGGCCATACTTTGGAACCCGTGATCTAAGGGCATTTCCCCTCCCCCTACGACTATTATATTGCTAATCACAATATTTAAATTTATTACCTGCCCTTCACCCTAAGGTGCCAGGGTAGGTTATGGCAATTGAAAAATGCAACATTAAAACTGCTTACAATCGCAAAAAAAGAGTGGGTCCCAAAAATGTACACGCCCACTGCCAGGTTAGAGAGGTGCAGCTATGAGCCAAACGTAAGAGCTAAACTCACTCTGTCCAGAACACAGTTCTCTGATCTAACAGCTGGATGCAGAGCTGCCTCCCTCTTCCTTCTGGGCTCGGAGGATGGGGCAAGAAACTGATCATCTTGACCAGGGGAAGGCAACCTAAGGCCCAGGAGCCGGATGCGGCCCAATCGCCTTCTCAATCCAGACTGTGGACAGTTCAGGAATCAGCGTGTTTTTACATGAGCAGAATGCATGCTTTTATTTAAAATGCATCTCTGGGTTATTTGTGGGGCAAAGGAATTCGTTCTTTTTTCCCCTTCAGAATATAGTCCAACCCACCACATGGTCTGAGGGAGGGTGAACTGGCCCACGGCTGGAAAAGGTTGCTGACCCCTGATCTTGACACTTCAAATATGAAGAGCTATCTTAAATCAGGATTCCATTGTACACAGGGTGCCCACCTACTGGATGTGCCTTCATTCTGCCTTTGCAAGGAGGGGCAGGCACTGAAAGCGTGTCTGAGGAGAAGTGGTTTCATTTAGTTCTGTGCTTCTTCTGCAAGAAGAGGATGCAACCAGAGTTGGCTAATTTTGCTTTCTCTCCCCGCCCCCCACCGGCCTCACCCTTGTTAAACTCCATTTGGGAGGCAGCCACAACACCAGTTTCTCCCCATCTCCCTTCCCATGTTTCCCCTCCCCTGACAGACTAGCTTTTTCAATGTCACACTAGGGAGTGTGGCACTCACGTGGCAATGGGCGCGTGCAGCATCTCCTTTACACACGCACCACCACAGAAGCAAGACTGAGGGTAACCGTGAAGGAACAGGCGAGGTGTAGCCAGGCATTTGCAAATGCCGTAACAGGCATGTTTTTCTTGCTAGCCTCAAGTATTGCTTAGCTTCTACACTATCCTGGCTCCCCAGGTTCAGGAGGGAAAAGCGGGGGCACTGTTCTAGACACACTTCTTTTTACCTGAATAGAGTAGGAAGAGAAATGCTGGTGCAGCTGGTGGTAAAGGAAGCCGCAGAAGGCCAGGGCATGGAGAAAAAGCAACGCTTCCCCAATTTGCAAGGCTGCTGTAATGACTTCCATTGTGCCTGACCAGCATATTTTGGAGAAAGCAAAACCTAAGGGTTTGTGAAGCAGTTTAAAAATAAAATGTGCACAACCGAAAGCAATTTTTGGTTTAATGTTCATTCAGGCGTTATTAACAGGCAGAGGGCCTTTTTAGTAGTGGTGCCCACCCTGTGGAATGCCTTCCACCAGATGTTAAGGAGTAATTCGATAACATTTAGGAAACATCTGAAGGCAGCCCTGTATAGGGAAGCTTTTTAAAATTTAATATTTTCTATGTTTTTCTAATATGTTTCTAATATTTTCTATGCTGGAAGCTGCCCAGGGTGGCTGGAGCAACCCAGTCAGATGGGCGGGGTACAAATAAAAAAATATCATCATCATCAACAACAACAAAGCCCAGGACTTTAGTAAGTCTCAGATTACTAACTGAGTGATCCTTCCTGCCTCTAAAGACCTGAACAGGCAGTTTTCGTCACCACCACCTTAGCATGGCTTCACCCAAACTCTCCAGTGTTGAAAGAGTATCAAGGGATTCGTTGTTAGATGGACATTGTGAGTCTAGCAAGGCTGCAAGGAGAAAGGATGCTGAACTCTCCAACTCAGCTGGAGTCGTCTGGTAAGCAGCCAAGGGAAGACTCTTGAAAGAGGAGGGGGAAGAGCAGGAAATAGCAAGAGAGTTGTAGACATTTCATTTGTCATTCCTTCCACAATTTTCAGGCTGCAACTAACTGCCAGTGCCAAAACAGCACCACTAAGGCACAGGAGGGAGGTCTCAGCAAACTTGGGAGAAGCCCAAGGTTTGCAGAAGTAGGAAAGATATTGGATGGCTTCAAAAGCAGGAGGGGGGGTTAACAAATTCATGGAAGATAAGGCTATTGTGATGGCTACTTAAACACAATGGTCATGTTCTAAGCTCCACTGTTGAGAGACACTATGCTTCTAAACACCAGTTGCTGGGAGTCACAGATGGGGAGGGCATTTCCAACATTCCCAGTGGAATTATTTTGAGAAGAAGTTATATTGATTCAGATCACCAACCAGCAATCCTCTGATAATCCCCAATACTCAGCATTAACTTCCTTTATTAATCAGTACCTACATATACAATTAATAATCACTGAAAGAGAGAAAGCCTCGCCCCTATAGTAAGTGGTTAGATAAACTCTATACAGCCAGTTGCTGGCATCTGTCTATCTTGGATGACAATGGACGATTTGTGGCGGAGTCAAACTGTTCGAGAGTTACAGTGCCTGCTGTGGCTGTAGAGCATGGGTAGGCAAACTAAGGCCCGGGGGCTGGATCCAGCCCAATTGCTTTCTGAATCCGGCCCACAGACGGTCTGGGAATCAGCATGTTTTTAATTAATAAATAATAATAATAATAATTTATTATTTATACTCCGCCCATCTGGCTGAGTCTCCCCAGCCACTCTGGGCAGCTCCCAATCAAGTGTTAAAAACAATACAGCATTAAATATTAAAAACTTCCCTAAACATGGCTGCCTTCAGATGTCTTTTAAAGATAGGATAGCTGCTTATTTCCTTCACATCTGAAGGGAGGGTGTTCCACAGGGCAGGTGCCACTACCGAGAAGGCCCTCTGTTTGGTTCCCTGTAACCTCACTTCTCGCAATGAGGGAACCGCCAGAAGCCCCTTGGTGCTGGATCTCAGTGTCCGGGCTGAACGGTGGGGGTGGAGACGCTCCTTCAGGTATGCAGGGCCGAGACATGAGTAGAATGTGTCCTTTTATTTAAAATGCATCTCTGGGTTATTTGTGGGGCCTGCCTGGTGTTTTTACATGAGTAGAATGTGTGCTTTTATTTTAAATGCATCTCTGGGTTATTTGTGGGGCATAGGAATTCGTTCATATTTTTTTTCCTTCAAAATATAGTCTGAGGGACAGTGGACTGGCCCCCTGCTGAAAAAGTTTGCTGGTCCTGCTGTAGAGACTGATATGGGATAAACTTTTTTTGTTGCAGCTGGGGCAGATGAAGGTGTCTGCTTGCGCTACTTGCAGATGCACCATGGCAATTCTTCTCTCTATGCTCCTCCAAAAGGTCATTCCTCCGCTGGTCACTGCTATGGACGCAGGACCTGACTGCTTGTCTCCCAGCAGCAGCCCTATATATGCCCCGACACAAGAGACTCCTTGGTGTCTCTCAGCAGTTTGAAGTAACCCTCTAATGCAGCCTGTGTCAGCCCTGGGTCCCCAGATGACAATGAACTAAAACTCCCATCATGCCTCTCTAGCAGGAGCAATGGCCAGGGATGATGAGAGTTGTAGTCCAACAACACATGGGAACCCAAGGTTGAGAAAGGCTGCTCTAGAGTGTTATCCGTCCACCTCACATATTTGGTGTTTTGTTTTGGGGTTTTTTTTTTAAGAACTTGGAAGGCTGGCCTGCACTTTTAAGGCACTATTCAACTATTTTCGTTATTTGTTGTAGAAACAGGTCGCAGTTTCTCCAGGCTCCCCTCGAGTTCCTGTTCAGCTCAGTCTAAGCCTTCCACACGTGATCTGTGATAATGTGTCCCGGAGGTTTAATTATCCCACTTGCGCTAGCTAATGTTTACAGACTACGAGCCAAGAGTCCAATTTGCAGCAACGATTAAGAACTGTAAATCCAGAGGTCATTTAAAATAATTACGAGAGCGCTACCTATCGAGTGAGGGTTGTGGGTTTTCGTTTTTTGAGGTGGGGGGCTTGAGATATTGCCGGGCGTTTCTTCACGTTTCCACAAAGCTTTTAAGAGGCGCTTAGCAGGAGCCCAGCTCTTGCCATTATGACCCAGGAGCAGGTCCGCCATGACCTCAATACATAAGATAGGAAGGAAGAACGCCAGGTCAGCACTCACTAAGGCAGCAGCCACAGAACTCCTCTGCACCGTGGGGAACAGTCTGGAGATTAATATTTAACAAGGCAGAACAGAAACATAGCTACGTAAGTCTGCTCTTAAAATACTCTGCTCTGTACAGAGGACTACAGATCTAGCCTATAATGGAGAAAGATCTATAGCAGGCGTGCGGAACCTTTGGCCCTCCAGATGTGGCTGAACTACAACTCCAGCAATGCAGTTGGTCAATGGCCAGGAATGATGGGAGTTGTAGTTCATCAATATCAGGAAGTCTCCCCCAGCGGATCTCTGGGGTTGGGGGCATGAGGGATCCAGACAGAAGGCCCTGCCAGCACTGGGAAGCATTACAGAACCTTTCAAACGCTGTTTTGGCTATATAAGAGCAGCAGCTCCTGAGAAAGTCAACTCCACTGCAGCTGTGGTCATGGTTAAATGGCCCAGCCACCCAAACATGGGTGGGGCCCAAAAACAAGACAATGAGCTCAGCATCCTGCTGGGAGGATCCACCAAGTCTGTTGTTTGGGAAAGGCCCACGAGATCAGGTCCTGAGCACATAGCTGCAAGTCAGGATCAAGAGCGAACCGCAGCTTGACCAAGTCAGCCCAAATGAGCAAGGATTGGTTGGATGGGACTGTCATGCAGAGGGAAGTAGGCGAGCCTGAAGCGTTCAGCTACTTTGCAGCTGCGTGAGGATTCAGACCTGGGTCTCCCCAGCCCAGCACCCCACCGAACCAGCCTGTTAGTCCATCTAGTTCCCCACTGTCTCTTCTGACTGATAAGGATCTCTAAGGCCTCAAGCACAGATATTTTTTTTCTAGCTGCCCTACAGAATATTCTTTTTGAAGTGGAAATGCCAGACATAAAAATTTAGCTCCCTGAAAAAGGGGGGGGGGGTGAGATCTGATGAGAGAGACACATTTACACTTTTGGCTTTGCTTTGTTGTGTGTGTGTGTGTGTGTGTGTGTGTGTGTGTGTGTGTTCGCCCCAAGGAATGTGGGAAAGGGTCTCTCAGGATCCTGGGAAAGGAGGAAAGAGGCAACAGGCCAGCTTGGACATTCCTTCTTTTTGCTGCTACAACTGCTTGTAAAATGACCATTAAAATGTGACAGGGGGAAGAATCATTTTGATGTCCACTTGAGGATGAATGTAGATTACAAAATGGTGGTTGCTCAAGGTCCCTTTCCGGCTCTACATTTCTATATTCTTCTGTGCTTAAAATACTATTAATAGTTTAAGGCAGATAGGAAGACAAGGGAAAGGAACAGAAAAGCATGCCAAGTTTGCCTTAGGAAAATGTTTACATTTCAGCTCAGAGTGATTACATTTGCTTAGTCACGCTGATTCATAATAACTGCAATTTTTGAGAGGACTGAAGTTCAGGTCATTAAGCTAAACAATATGCATTTAGACCACAAGAATGTGAAAACAGCGGGTTAACTCCGCACTGGTTAATTTCAGAGAAGTACAGCATTAACCAAGGGAAAGCAAAAGTAATTTTCAAGAATTGTGTGCATGGCTGTTTATGCCCTTCAGCTAATAAAAAGAAAACAACTCGGCACCCAAGTAGAGCAGAATTCTCAATCATGAACCATTAATTATACAATCAGCATAAATTATGTAAATTAACCAACTTGACAACCTCCCCCCTCCCTTACTGTATTATGTTTCTGCCAGTCATGAGAAAAGGGTGGGGGAAATGAGTAGCCTTAAGTTTTAACCCCTGTTAAAACTGGGAATCCTTCCTAGTATCTACTACTATCAAGTATGACTTCAGAGCCATTGGTAACTAGAAACTTGCTTTTATAATGTAAGAAGTCCACAGGATGCAGAATTCTGCACAAAACATCAAATTTGTTGCTTGAACTGCAATGCAAATTACACAGAACATTCTGTTCTGAGGATCTTGGCTTTATCTCCTATTTTGCTGTGTCTTACAATCTCAGCTCCCAAGTTCTTTAACTGTTTGCATTTTTTAGTTAGTAGCAACTCAAGCCTGATAACAAAGCTGGGAGTCTACTGGCCTTATCAGAACAGGAGATGGTAAGCAGGAACTATTAGGCAGGAGTCTCAGTGACAACGTGCACCCACAGAGAACTGGACTGGCACCAAGCCTCACCTACCACCACTGAAATTAGACCACATTCACACCCTTCATTTAAAGCCCTGTGATAGACAACATGGTGTTATGTTAACATATGAGAGTGCTTGAGGTGAAATAGTTAAACAGGTTACCCAATCAGAACCCAGGGGGTGGAGTCAGAGGGACTATAAAACCAGCTCTGGGAGGGGCGAAGGAAGGAGTTCATCGGGAGTTGGGTGGTTGGTTGGAGTGGGAGTGAATTGGGATAGAGTCTGTGGGTAGGTTGAGTTAGTGTAGCAAAATAAGCTGAGTCAGGAACAGTTAGGAACTAGGAAGACAAGTAAATATCTGAGAGGTGGTTTAATGAGAGAGCAGGTAGCAGAAATTATAGGTCTGAACAGGCAACCCATGATTGTAAAGGACCAATACCGTTTATGAAACCACACGCTTGTTAAACTGCAATAAATAAACAAAAGTTTATGTTCCAATTTAACCCTGACTGGACTCAGTACTGTACCAGGTAGGGCCTGGGTGGTGGCAGCAAGAAATAAAGTGGTGGCACAGGGATCAATAGACGGTGAAACCTCCGGGGACCCTGTGTGATCGCCACATATGGCTTCCTCCAAACAATTCTGCTTGTTAAGGGTGCTGAGAGTTGTAGTGTAGACAATCTATTGCAGCCAATACACCTGGTTTACACATGGTGCCTGCAACAGTTTCTCCCATTTGCAAACGTGAACCCCCAAGAAAGTTGGAAACCTCCTGCTATTAACCACCGAGTACATAGCGGTCAATTGGTAAACCCAGAAAGAAACCTCCTAACAGACGTCTTGCGGAATAAAGTAGGTATAGCCAAACTGGCTCAAGGGGCCTACAGCAGCATGGCTATGGAACCATCATCAAATGAGAAGCCAAGGAAATTGAGCCTAGATGGGCGGTTAGGTTTGAGCTTCAGGGCATAAATCCATTGCCCAAAGGCCTTGAAACAATGCCAGAGGCACACCAAAGCCCAGCCAACTTATGGAAAGGTGTTTTTTTTGGGGGGGGGGGGAGAAGACCTCTTCCCAATGCTTGGCAAGCCTATGTGGGGAGAGAGTGGAGCAGCTACAATGGGGTGCCCAGTGGGGAGCAGAAGGCAGAACAGTAACAGATGAAACGGGGTGGGCAGTGTGTTACAGGAGGGGGGACAGGCAGCAAGGGGTTACAGGCAGCAAGGGGGACCTCCAGGGGGTACCTTGCTCAAAGCCCTGTTAAGCCCATCATCAGCGCAGATTTCAAAAATGTTCAAAACATAAGTCAGTCCAGGAAAGCCTGCCCAGGAACAGAACTGCATGTGGGTGGTGAAATATCACAGTTGCTTGGCCATATTCCAGGTCTACTAAGCAAGCCAAGAAGCACCTTTATGTGATTTTTAATGTACCCTTCTCAATATATCATGGTTGCAGGGGGTAGGGAGTTTCTTTTCCAACAGACTATAAGAAGCCATAAATTGCCCAAGGCTCTGGGAAGCTACAAGGTTAGGTTACATACAGCTTTTTTTTTGCTCAAAAACGTACTGACTAAAATGTTGGGACTCAATCTAAAATGCAACATATCCCCTTTCTCCCCCGCCCCCCGCAACTAACTACTGGTAGAGCCGACTAATAAAAATCTAGCAAGCAAGAAAAAATATCAACGCACAGGCAGTCTCCAGTGAAAGCAACGATGGCAGTCTGAAGTGTAAGCTTTTATATTCCAAAGATATAAAGATAGATTTTCAGTAGCCAAGGCCACAAACTTATAAATATAATATATCAAAAAGATAAACAAATTCGGGGGGGAGTGAAGAGAAAGAACTATCTTAGTCACACAGTTATTCAAATAATTAATTTTGGCAGGGGCAACCTGTGCCATTTCTGTGTCCATGGAAATTCAGAGCAAAGAAAATGGCAGGGGATTTTGAAAGTATAACTGAGTTGAGAGACTGCTCTGTTAATTTAGTGGGCCCTTAAAATTGGGACAACGAACTATACATACTCCCCTTTATGTCTTACAAAGGATCATACTGGTATGGATGGAAGGAAAGCCATTAGCCATAAAAAACACGCTTTCAGTTACACAAAGGCCCACCAGCATACACTTGGGGGGGGGGATGGGAGTAATATGGTATGGACTTCAAAGACATGAAAAGGCAATGCTTTTTCTGTTAAAAAAAATAAGGTGCTGGTGCTCTTGATAGAAGTGTTGTGGGTGCCAGCACAAAATGGTTGCTAATAGGTTGGTGTGGGCGTAGCCAGTACTCCATCCTGATAAATACTGTCACCAGATAAGAGCATTGCTTATAGCAGAGCCTTCCAAACTGTGTGTCACGACACGTCAGTGTGTCAGCTACAGTGTGTAGGTGGGTTTTGTGAACGCTCCCTGTGCTCCTCTCGGGGCTGAAAAGGAGTTAGTTTAACCTCCGGTTTGCTAGCAAAACTGAATTACTGTGTTATGAAATGATGCGTATCTAAAAAGTGTGTCACCAACATGAAAAGTTCCCAATAAGAAATTATTCCCAAATAAAATAGGCCTGCTGGTGTCATAATACTAGACCACGGTTAGGTAGAAACCATAGCTTGGTGCCTTAAATGTTGTTGACATCCCAGAACACATGCAGTAACAAGTTTAGCAAAGCCAGCCACCTGCAGATCAGTTCACATCAGAACTGAACAGGGTTAAATTCCTCAGCATCACTCACTTTATATCATGGTTTCCAATCCTAGTTTGAAACCAATGCTTAACCTTAAACCTAACTGTGGTTAAGGGGAAAAACAAACCATGGTTACACAACATTGTGGATCCGTAGCATTTTAATATTGCTACTTCTTTCAGAATGAAGAAGTGCATGAATTTCCTTACTGAATAGCAGAAACTGTACTAAAAAAAATTGGAGAACCCACGTTAGAAAATGAAAGTGAGGACTGTGAAAACAAGGACTAACTCAAGAAAGAAATATAAGTATATTTTTCCAATTGGATAAAGCAGAGCAATCACTTTAGGCTTTTAAAACCACCTCCAAATGACAGAAATGTTTACCACTATATGTGAAGATTCTTCTTGTAGGCAGTGATATACAAGAATAATTTTCACATCTAGTGGTAAACATTTCAGTCATTTGAAAGTGTTTTATCCAATTGGAAATATATATATACACACCGGGGTTCAAACTAAGGTAAGTTGGACTATCTGATGCACACCAGGGACACTTATTACAGGAATATGTCAACATGGTCATTCACCATCATTGCCAAATTACCAAGCAATTACTTGCTTCTGTGTTCAGCCAGTTTATAGACAGATTTGTTCAGCACGACTATCTAGCATCAGACGACACACAAGCCATCAAGAGCAGTCTCAGTGGACTGGAAAGCGAGACACAGACTTACCATGTTTACAATTAGGTCTGGGAAGAAGAGCTAGAGTTATTAAAAGAAGCCTTTTGAGCATGAACAGGTATGTTTATAATAAGCCTATAGTAATTGGGAGACTCAAGGTTGGATTATACGCTGCTAATTATGTATGCATCTACTTTTAATTCTCCATCTGCGATTTCTCAGAGACTATTTACAAAACGGTTTCCCTATAGACTGTCTAGATATTATTGATTATTTTTTTCCCTGTTACCATTGTTGTCTGTTACTAATGGGGCTTGAAATTAAAACAGCTTAATGTTTACTTTGCTTGCAGGTCGCCATCCATAACACAAGATTGTCTCCAGGATCAGAGTCAATCCGGTTTACCATCAGAATCGCAGAGAAATGTAACAAAACACACAAAATACAAACAGAACGTATAAAATGTCTATTAAATTGCAATGTGCCATACAAATAAAAAATAACCATGCCAATTACTATGGAATAACCAGTAATGGTCTATTTCCACTAAATGCAGTCTTTATCATGTTAGTATGACAAAGCCCTAATTTCTTGTGAAAAAATGGACTATGGAGTATTCCATAGCAATTGCTATTATTTATGTATTGTTTATATGGCACTTTGCATCTATAAAAGTATTAAGATTCTCATAAGTTCTGGGGCTTGTTTGTGGAGTTGCAGAAACGACACAGTGTTAGAAACTGGGGTAGAAGAGCTAGGAGCCAAATGACTTCTGGGACCTGGGTTGTGGGTGCCAAAACAGAATGTCTAGTCGCCATGGGACGGGGGTCGACAACACTTTATTTATTATATTGATAAGTATGAATTAATATCCAATTCACATAAGTGGCACATTGTTAATATCACATTTTAAGCAGAAATTGTTAGTGCATGTTTAATGTGGTGTTTACAATAAAAATACTGGCACCATACTTCAGTTTTCCAAACACCCTACTCTTTATTGTTAAACTCCTTAACATATTGTCTATCCTTAACATTTACTTCAGGCTTCAAAGCACGTACATTTCAGTAATCCTTGAGGGTCAGCCAGGCACAAAAAATGGCACCCAGACTTTTTGAGGTGCTTGTAAATGGAGAATCTTTAGGCGCAAAATGCACCTGGCGCCCTGCTAATTTCGAACCCTGATGGCACGGGATTAATAAAAACTTGATTTAAGATTATTCAACTTCTAGTTAACCACAGTGCAACACACTCCCTCCCCCGAAAGAGTACCCAAGTAGCCATCACAAAAACTGGGAACAGCATGAGCTTAGCTATGTTCCGCCATCTTTACGCATGTTAATCTTGGCTGATAATGGAAGACAAACAAAATTTTAAGCCTAGCAGAGCTGACCTGAGTAACAATATATATTATTTAGAGAACACACATCTGGCTAAATTAAAGACTAAAAAATAAAGTTCACTTTTCAAAACCTTGGGTCATAAAACTGCCATTAAACAAGATGTTCAAAGAGGAGTAGCTAAGGATATTGTAAGTTTCCAAAAATAGGGAAATATGGCCCATATCTGTTAATACACCAATTTCTAAACCTATTGAAAGCAATATTCTATGAGTGGTTTATATTCTGCTCTTGAGTCTCCCGTTTCTGTAATTTTAATTACACAATAATAAATATTTTATGTTCTTTGTGCTAAAGGCAAAGCCTTTTGATTTTGTAACTAGTTAACACTACCCACACTCTAATTACCACAACTGCAGTGTCTTGAGAGCAGCTTCCTTCACATGTGCATATGCCCGCAAATAATTGTAATAATAATATAGTAGTAACAATAATTTATTACTGTATTTTTCGCCCTATAAGACGCACTTTTTCCCCTCCAAAAATGAAGGGGAAATGTGTGTGCGTCCTATGGGGTGAATACAGGCTTTCACTGGAGAGTGCGCACCGACCCCTCTCACTCTCCAGGCTTCAGGAAGCTCTGCGCAACCCTCGGGAGCCCGGCGCGAAGCCACGCTGGGCTCCAGAGGGTTGCGCAGAGGTGCCTGCGCTCCCGGGCTCCGCGCAGCTCTGCGCAACACTTGGGAGCCCGGCGGGAAGCCGCGCCGGGCTCCCAAAGGTTGCGCAGAGCTGCCTGCATTCCGAAGCCTCGGGCGTGGTGAAGAGCGCACCCAGGCTTTGCGCAGCTCTCCGCAAGCCTGGGGAGACCGGCACGGCTCCCTAGGCTTGCGGATAGCAGGCTGTGCTGGGGTCGGGGGAAGCTCGGGCTTCCCCTGCGCCAGCCCCGTGCCTGGGGGGGAAATAATTTTTTTTCTTTATTCCCCTCCCCCCAAAAAAGTAGGTGCGTCCTATAGGGCGGTGCGTCCTATGGGGCAAAAAATACGGTACTTGTACCCTGCCCATCTGACTGGGTTGCCTCAGCCACTCAATCCATTACATATAATAGTATTCTGGAGGGGGTCTACAAGCACTTGGCCCAATTTAACTCTACCCTGGGGGTGGATACCCTTTTCAGCTTGAGGGCCGCCTTCCCTTAGTGTGCAACCTTTTGGGGGGCCAGGGATGAAGAGCAAAAAGTGAATGGGACCAGAAGCAAAAGTGAACAGAGCAATAGATGTGGCTCCTGCCTTTGTACAGGAGTCTACATTTCAGCCTTGCAAATTCTACAAACACATACTTCATCAGGCAAGAAAGAGGCAAGCTTAACATGACACAGAGCAGGTGTAGCCTGAGTTGGGGGAAAGGGCCAGACAGAGAAGTCTGGTCTGGAAGGTCACGCCTGGCCCCCGCAAGGTTCCCTTACCTGTGATCTATTCCATTTAATGACAGTTGCAAAGACCACAGCATTACACAGAGCTCAATCAGAAGAGACAGCTACAGCAGACAGAGGTTGGGGGTGGGCAGAGTAGACATGCTGAGAAAGATGTCCTTAAGGCTGCCATGCACTTCCGTAGCCTGCTGGCCCAGCTGAGCCACTGTTAAGAGATTACAGAGCCTCGCAGTGACACTAAGCACATGGCAGGTCACCATTCATTTATCAGCTTCCATCAGAACAGGGCCTTTGATGGCATAAGTGTCAGAACAAGACCTACGCTCATTCGATCATCATCACCGAATGGCATGTTCATCTAAACCAGAACAGTGTTCGATAGACCAAAAGAACAACTTAGTTTCTCTAAGATGAGCCTTAAACACTGAGGGCAGCTATCTTTAAATTCCAGCCAACCTTACATGGTGTGGTAAGAAGAAAAACGAACACGTTCTGCTCCCCACTGATCATCACGGTCACTTTTGTGTACAACAGGTGCATCTAAATTAAAATTAAAAGCTCTCAGTTCAGTGGAGAGGCAGGAAAACTTCAGATTAAGTCCCAACCCAGTACATAAGCACCAAGCAAATACAAATTTCCACTCACAAACAACCACTTGGCAGAAATAAATGGTGTCCCCCCTAAATAACATTCCACCTCTACTTTGTTTCTATCAATGAAGTAGTAAGGATGGTCTATAGCAGTAATTTATGAAATTTGAACCTTACTGTTCCCAAAAATTATTCCCTTGTCATAAAGATGATGGTGCACTTGCCTTTCCATTAGATTTACTGCCTATGTGTCATTATTGGCTATATGGTTCAATTCTTGTAATAATTTAATAAGATACAAGAATATTAAATAATTCATTTCCTTCATCCTCCCTCCCATTTTAGTTCTTTCAGCTGCTTTATTTCCTCTGTTCATCTTTGCAAAATATCTCTAGGTTTTCCATGGCTACGCGGACTATCCTTGCCTGCCTCCCACTTAAGTCAGACTTTTATCCTGTGATCTGACCACAAAGATCCCCAGAAAGGACCACATTAATCTGGCAACCACAAACCTAAAACTGGAAATGCTTGGGCAGGAGGACGAAGTGGGGAAATTAACATGGTGCCTAAATACTAAGTGTTGGTGACTGGCAGGTTTTTCAAGGGAGAGTTTTTCAGAATAGAAAAATGTCTGTCTCTGGTGAGGTAGCAGCCACCACCTCACCTCTAAAGCCAACGCAAACACACACACACACACACACAGAGAGAGAGAGAGAGAGAGAGAGAGCGAGCGCACAGAACATCCTATCCATTGGGTATGTTCACATCATATGGCAGCAATAAGTCCTTATGCCAGTCCCTGAACTTTTTGGGCATTCTGGCTCAAACCAGCACCCTGCATTGTGCTAAGCACTCATAAGACAGCTAACATATTTTGAAACTACTAAAGCTTTCTAACACCAGAGTTGGGGGTATCAGTCTTTCTCCTGCATTTCTAAAATGAATTTATGAGGAAGAGGACAGAGAGCAGAAACCTCTTCTGAGTCCAAATGCCATTTGGCTACTACTCTCCAAAATGTGTCTCCTCTGCGGCCGCTCCAACTGGTCACTATCGGATCAGTTTTTAAGAATCGGTCCCTGTATGTTTGGAATCTAATCTTTCCTCCTGCCTGTTCATTCCTGTTTACTAAGAGTGAAAGCCTGTGGGGGCAGAGATGGTCCCCCCCCCTCATTTATTAAAGCCATTTATATACCACTCTTCCCCTTTTAAAGAAAATTCCATCAGGGCAATATACAAGAAAACAGCAGAAAAAGTACACTGAAATCCAAAGTTAAAATAACATTAATTTTTTTATTAAAAACCCCCACCAAATTACAACAGTAACAATAATCCATGGTAGCAAAACAAGTTCTTAAAAATCCATCACCGGAAGCTGGGTATTATTTTTTTATTAACCCCTCCCCCAGCAATGTGTGGGTGAAGATGTGAATCTTTAATAGTCACTGAAACACTGTCGCGGATACGGGCAAGGGGTTAAATCTCTGTCCAGCACTTTTAGAACTGTTTTGGCACTCAATCACAAATAAAGCAGAAAAACAGGGATGCAGTTATGAGGTCTAGGTGGAATTGCAGGTACGTACTTCATTGTCTCCGATCTTATCCTTCCTCCCCATCCCATTTCGCCATCAGAAATTTGTCATTTTAACTGCCTGGCCCATGGCATTCATTCCGTCATTCCACCCAGTTCCATGTGGCCGTGGCCAGTCTCTGTAACCTTCTCCCTACAATCCTGCCTGTTACATTGTCTATGGAGGTTTCCCTTTCACATCTCCACCACCACTCCCAAAGACGCAACTCCGCTGTAGCCTTTTGCCGTCGCTTAATGGCCCCCGTGAGACACAGGATTTTGTTCTCAATTAGCATTGCTGCTGCACTCCTTCCTTAAAATGTACATCACACCCCACTTGCTCGCCCCCATCACTGAAGTTCAACAAACAGTCTTCTGTTTGCTCCAGGCTCTGCATAACCCTCAGCCTGCAAAGGAAGGTGGGACTTACAGACCCAAAAGCAAAATGTGGATGCATGGAGCCTGACCTACGAGCGAGCGAGCCTATACAACATCCTCACCCCCAGCACAATGCAAAAGTTAATCAGGAGTCCCAATGGACAGGTGTCTGTGTTTTTCCTGCTGTGAGTGTTAAACACACAGTTTGTTTTATCCTAGAATGTGTTGATTTGCTCAAGAGGCATAGATTTCTAAAAGTAGGCAAAACAGTTGCTTTCATACCGACAGCTGTAAACAGCAACTGCTCTCCAAGGGTACTGGGGGGGGGGGCAGGATTCCCAGAGAATCCTATTTAGTCTTCCGTTTAGTTTTGCATTTGTGCCAATATACAAGGCAAAAGGAGCAGAAGAGGTTTAGATTTTCCATTTGACTCCTGCGTGTGTGTTTTTAAAAATGGTATTGCATTTAACTAATAGGGGCAGAGAAAGCCAGGCACCAGGTTGACACATAATCATAGAATTGTAGAACTGGAAGGGACAAGGCTCAACTAGTCCAACTCCCCTGCAATGCAGGAATCTTTTGCCCAACATGGGGCTCAAACCCACGACCCTGAGATTAAGAGTCGCATGCTCGACGAACTGAGCTATCCATCTGAGCCCCGGCAAGGAGTCTTGCCCTCCCGGACAGCCAGCACAACTACTATAGGACCTTCCCAAACTAGACTGGGATGGGGGGTATCCCCAAGGCAGTCATAGGACCAAGAAGTTTACAGGCATATCAGCTGGGTCCTTAAACCAGCAGATAACACCAACTTGCCTTTTCCAAATGATTGCATTGGACAAGACTGGACTGACAGCTCTCAGGTGAGAGGGATATGCTACTACAGTGGTACCTCGGGTTACATACGCTTCAGGTTACATATGCTTCAGGTTACAGACTCCACTAACCCAGAAATAGTGCTTCAGGTTAAGAACTTTGCTTCAGGATGAGAACAGAAATCGTGCTCCGCCGGCACGGCAGCAGCAGGAGGCCCCATTAGCTAAAGTGGTGCTTCAGGTTAAGTACAGTTTCAGGTTAAGTACAGACCTCCGGAACGAATTAAGTACTTAACCCGAGGTACCACTGTAGTTCCAGCCAAGGGCCAGTCAGGTATTAAGGAACAGTAATGGACTAGATGAGGGCAATAAATTGAAACTCAATCCTGAGGAGGCAGAGATGTGCTGGGGGGTGCTTCAACCAGTCCTGGGTGATACCTGCATTCTCCCTAGAGCAGGAGAGATCTCCAGATGTTGCAGGCTGTAACCCTATCATCCACTATCACCCCCAACACCTGTCACAATGAATGGGGGCCTGGTAGGGAGTTGAAGTTCAACAGGGCTACAGGCGAGCCACCTGGCACAAAGGATCAGGTGCTCAGTCTGGAAGCGCTATCAGATCTATCTTTATCACCTGTGGCTACCTCGTAACGGTTTCTATTGAAGGTGCAAAATACAGTGGTACCTCGGGTTACAGATGCTTCAGGTTACAGACGCTTCAGGTTACAGACTCCGCTAACCCAGAAATAGTACTTGGGGTTAAGAACTTTGCTTCAGGATAAGAACAGAAATTGTGCTCTGGCAGTGCAGCAGCAGCGGGAGCCCCTATTAGCTAAAGTGGTGCTTCAGGTTAAGAACAGTTTCAGGTTAAGAACGGACCTCCAGAACAAATTAAGTTCTTAACCCGAGGTACCACTGTATACAAGTTTAGGAAACAAGCAGCAAACAGCATCATGCAACATGCAGGTGCATTTTCTATTGTAAATAACTGTCTTGAAAGTTGCACTCCTCCCCGTCACTCAGAACATCTGCCCATGTTGTGTGCTGCCAATATTACTGCTTCTATACTCAGCGAGAGTGTTCCTGACTAACCCATCCTCTCTTGTTGCACTTCCAATGAAAATAAGTTTTACTACTGTTTATGCTTGCTTTGCTCTGTAGACAAAACAGAGGAGCAGCTGGAAACCTATCTGGGGAGGTGCCTCTTTGAACAGAAAAGGCTAAACTGCATTCCAGCTTCAAAAGTTCTGCTGTCCTGGAAGACTTACAAGGGGGAGGAGAGGATATTTCAACACTTTTAAAGGTTACTTTGTAAGATTTAATTTGTGTTCCAGCATGCACTTGCACTGATGAAGTTACTAATAACAGGCTGCAGAGTGTACGAGCATTGCAGCCTAACACCCACCAGTGATTAGGTAGCGTTTATTACATGTATATATTGCCTCCCATTAAAAGAAGTCTGGAATCAATTCATCACCAAAAAAGAAAAAATCCATGATAAACTCACATAAACAGATTAAAAAAACAGATTACAACAGCACAATATCGTATCATTTGTGCTTCACAAATTCTTGGGGAACTGCAAATGTATTTGCCTGGATCCAAAATGATGGCAAGGTTGGTGCCAGGCAGGCCTCCCTGAGGAGAAATTTCTATAAACAGGGGGCTACTACAGAAAAGACCCATTCTCATACTTCCACCCTCCGGACCTCCCTTGTGGTGGCACACAATGAAATGCCTCGGATTATGATCTCAGGACCCAGGCAGGCCGGGCTCTTGAGGACTGCATTTTGGTCGATCATTTGAGACTGAGTTTTATAGTTCCCTTTTTTTGTACCTAGTAAACACTGGTGGCACACCACACATATACTATGGTTAGTCGTTATTTATATTTTTAAAAGAAACAGTGCAATTGGGATTCTTAGTTATTGCAGGGTTAGCCTTTTTTTAAAGAGAGGGAGAGCACATGTGCAGCATAGTAACAAATTCACATCTCTAGTTCACGATAAGAAATTCCGTAAAACTGTTAATAGCACCGAGAAATTACATTAAGGCAACAGTGAACATTTATTTCCATATTATTCATTCACACAGTCATAAGCCCTACCGTTTGTTGTTCAACCTGGAAAAAAGTATGAATGCCCTTCCCTGACCACCAAAAGGTCCTGTTCCATGAAAAATTAAATCCTTAAGGAGCACCTATCTGTATACTGAATAACGCATTGCAAGTACCATGGCAAACAAGCTATGCTTAGTAAAGTGGCAAATGTCAAAAAGTTCTTTACCTCAGCGAAGTGGGAGGTCAGAGTGGAGAATTTCTGTGAGAATATGTACAAGGTTCAATCGGGCAATATAAAATGGCCAAGATGGCTACAGCATGACTGATTTAGTACAAAGCTTGTTTTTCTAGCGTGATCACTCAAAACAGCAATGATAGTACATTCATTTCCAAATATGAGGCATTTGGAAGAGGAGTAGGAATCAAAAGTTTGGTTCCATTCCCAACCTCAATGACTCACACTTAATCATCAACCTTACCCTTTACTCATCTGGAAATTAATTATAGTACAAGTGATTACACAGAAACATTGGCAGGCCTCACTAGATGACTGGCAAAAATAAGGACACTTTCTACTTCGACTACTATGCCTGTTTGCCCTTCAGGAACCAGCACACCTTGGCTTAGCAACATCACATAGGATCTTCAACTTTAAATTTCGTATCTTCCAGCTTCACCCAGAGGCACACTTACTTGGAAGTAAGCTCAATTAAACCAGTGTGGTGTAGTGGTTTGAGTGCTGAGCTGGGATCTGGGAGAGCAGGGTTCAAATTCCCACTCACTTAGTGAGCTCACTTGATGACTTTGGGTCATGCCCTGTTCTCACACTAACCTTCTTCACAGGGTTATTGTGATGATAAAACAGGGAGAGGGGTACAACATACTCTACCTCTTGGGGGGGGGAGTGGGATAAGTGTAGTGCAGAAAATAAATACATACAATGGGAGTTCGTTCCAAGTAAAAATGCATCAGTTTGCACTGTGACTTTCTGAACACGTGCTTTCCAGGAAAGTCCCATTGTGAATAGTAACGACTACCTTAAGCTCCAATTGGGTTGGTTCTAAACTTATAGTGCAATCCTCCACATTTACTCAGAAGTCCCACTGTGTTCAATTAGGACTTTCTTTCAGATAAACATAAACAGGACAGCATTATAATTTAGACTTGTGATGTTTGTTTGTTTGTTTGCTTGTTTGTTTGGCTGTAAACTGCTGTGGGTAAAATGCTCTTGGGTAAAATAAAGCAACTAACAAATTTAATAAATAATGATGATGACTAAACCTCATTGAGTTCAAAGGGTCCTTTCCTAAGCATGACTAAGTTCCCATTCAACCCACTGATTTGTGTGGGACCAAAATGCAACTACAGTGGTACCTTGGTTCTCAAACTTAATCCGTTCTGGGAGTCCTTTCGACTCCCCAAACCATTTGAAAACCAAGGCGTGGCTTCTGATTGGCTGCAGGAGCTTTCTGCATTCAATCGGACGTTTGGCTTCCGAAAAACATTCGCAAACCAGAACACTCACTTCCCGGTTTGCAGCATTCGGGAGCTGATTTGTTTGGGAGCCAAGCCGTCCGAGTACCGAGATCCCACTGTAATTTGCTCTAGGTCAAACCCAGTCACTTCAGTCTCCCCATCATAATTTCATACTTCTGTATGGTCCTTACTTTAAAACAGGGATAAACCAATATGGTGCCCTCCTGATATCCCTCGACTACAGTTCCCATCAGCCCTAATTCTTATCCTTGGCCGATTGTCAAGGATGATGACAGGTGTAGTCCAACATCACCTGGAGGACACCACATCGCCCACCACTACTTTGAAATGAAGTAGACTAAGTGGAAATGAGGAAAACATCTTAGTCCTTACTCTAAACCCATCATTCCATGCTGTCAAGACAAAATCCTCTATTGCCAGGGCCTACCAGAAGAAAGCCATCAGAACAGTGGTTCTTAGCACACTAGGAATCAGAAGGAATGCCATCTTCTTCAGGAGGCAGCAACACAGCCTGAGTATGGGAACAGTACCAGAATTCTTGACAGGATCTTATGCTCCAGACAAGGGAGGAACAAGATACTTTGATGGGGGGGGGTGATAAAAAAAGCCAAATGAACTTCTCCCATAGCAATTAACATCTACCATCAGGAAGCTGCCTTATGCAAGCCATTACATTAGGCTGTCACAGAGGAAGGGGAGAGAAGGGATGCAAGACCATCATCAGCTCTGCTCCCCCCTCCATCAACTGTTGCCTGGCAACAGCCATTATATCAGGCAGCCACAGAGGAGGGAAGATATACAGGACCATCCCACAGCTGAGAAAACAGCAACTTTTCCTCTCCTTGAACCCCTCCAACCAAGCTGATTATTAGAATTTATAACTAAAAACTCATCCCCTTGTTTGCTTTTTCCTCCACCCTCCTCCTCTTCAACCCATTTTCCTTTTGTGTCATGACATTCTACAGTGTACAGGGACTGGTCTTCTTTTTTCCCTGGTCTGTAAGCTGCTCCAGGAGCCTTGTTGGGTTGAAGAGTTGGATAAATAATTCTTTGATTAAATACATAAGCCTTTATTATCATTATTTGAAATGAGATTATAAGGAAGGGACTACAGATTAGTGGCAAAGCACATGCCTAGCACAGAGAAGGTTCGAGGCTCAGTTGGTGGGGTGTCCAGGTCAGGTAGCGAGTGATGGGAAAGACTGCCTGATACCTTGCAGAGCCAATGCCAGTCAAAGTAGACACAATGGGCTGGATGAAGAAATAGCCCATACTTTATAGCAGGTGTGGGGAAACTTTGGCCCTCCAAATATTGCTGAACTACCCATCATCCTTGGCCACACTTGTTAGGGCTGCTAGGAGTTATAGTTCAAAGGTTCCCAACATTAGAGGATTTCCATATGTTTCCAGGACTTGGGCAAGAGCACCATTATGTTTTTCCAGTGTTTCCATTTCTTTCAAATGGGGCTTGCATAGGATAATGTCCTGATGGCTTGTGACCCACAGGTGACCCCAGCCTGCCAGTCTTCACAGCACCCAAGTCTCTCATTCAAGATGGCCACCTCACCTTGCCTCATGGCAGGGCTCCCTTTGCATTTCAACCCTCACTCATTTGCAACAACCTACACTCCTTTGTGGCACGCTTACGCACACATTTTTATCACCAACTCTTTAACCTCTGCTGAAACTCTAGATGGAATAAACTTTGGGAGATTTTATTTAAAGGATGTGAATAATTTAAGACCATAAAACATGAGGAAGTGCCTAGGAATAATGGAAGATGATGCATCACTTTGTGAATTAGCTAGAGGATTGTTTGCAGAGCTTGCACCAACTTCAGAACACATCAAGTTTTCTAACTGCCACTAAACTATAAACAGACCTTGGGAGTTCATCTGTCATGAGAGTTTTTAAAGTTTGGAATGCAAACACAACTATGGAGCCCTTCATCGCCATGGTAGGTACAGGAGTCAAGCATGCAGAACAGGAACAGGGAACCTGTAGTCCTCCAAATGCTGTTGGACTACAGTTTCTATCAGCCCCAGCCATTGTGGATTATGATGAAGGGAAGAGTCCAACAAGGTTATCACATTGCTGCCACTAGAGTACAGATAGCCAGTGCAGATGCCCAGTGATGCCTTCAAAGTTAGACTCTGATTAATGCTTTAGCCAAACCTAATCAGCTTGGCATGGCTTTCCTTCACCCCTCCCTTGGTTGCCAGTCAGCAATGGGGACCCATAAGAAAATGAACACCCTTCTCCATGCAGAGAGAACTAGATCTAACTTAAAGGAAAAACAACTCCAAAATCACAGGAAGAAGGCAAGTCATTTTTTGGGTGAAGGGGAGACAATGGAGCCCCCCATACCCTGGCCAAAAAAACCAGAAGAAGTGTGCATGTGCATGAAAGCTCATACCAATAACAAGCTTAGTTGGTCTCTAAGGTGCTGCTGGAAGGAATTTGTGTGTGTGTTTCAAACCAGGGATCATCTATGATAGGATAAGGGATGAGATGCCGACTGCACTCATTTTTCACAGACAGCTCATTTGAAAATGAACTGTCACAGATGTACCCTTAATGAACTGCTCTCTTTCAAACTAGCGATAAAACAGTCATTGATACCGAAGGAGGAAAGATCTCGAGTCATACTAAACACAAACGTTGATTTGTTGTTAGAAAGGAAATCTACTGAATGTAGGCTTAGATTAAAATTTTACTATCTTTTGAAGTCTCTTGCTCACTAGTGCACTACAGTCCCTTCCATACTGCTGCACACAGTCCAAGGAGACCTGACCCACGAAAGGGCTCCCCCCCCCCATGAAATTAATGTGTAGGATTCAAAAGTGAAGCGTTTTTAATGCTGCCGGGGGAAATTGGTAAAGAGTTACCTACAAGAATGCGTACCAAAAAAGCCAAGACTTCTACGCTAACATAGTATTCCCTTACATATTCTCTACATCTCTTACATCATGGGTCAGCAGAAGATAGTCTATGGGCAATAACCAGATTCCCTTAGAGCACCGAGTGTTGGGCTAGATTGGTCTTGGCCTGATCCCAAGCCCAAGCCATGTTTTTAAAGCAACAGTACAGGTAGAAGCAAGGATGCTGGCAGTCACTCCCTTATCAGATTACATAATACCTGTTCTGCAAGGGCTATACAGATAACAAATTTGCTTCTAGGCACAGTTCAAAGTGCCTAGAACGATGCCTTTTAAAGGCCTTGATGATGGTTCAGGTCCCAAATAGCTTAGGGACCTACTCCTCCAATACCAGCAGTTGATGGGAAGCCTTTTAGACCTGGCGGGTTACATCTTTATATCCGCCTATCCCTGCAGGCCAAATTTGACAGGTAGGTGGAACCACCTTTTTCTCAATCATATGACTTCATAAGGGGACAGCAATGACTTTCAAGCACCAGGCAGGGCTTGCAAAGAGCCCTGTGCTGTGCTTTGAAGCACTACTGTTCAGCAGGCTTGCCTTCAGCTCCCCACCCATGGTACACAGGCAGGGAGTTCTGCAAAGAATTGCTGCGCAAGTGAGTTCCGTGTGAGGAACTCGCACAGCCAGACCAGGCACGCCCCACACCTGATTTGTTTAAAACATTTTTACCCTGCCTTTCAAACCTTCATTCATAGTCACTGCAAACATAATATTTATTCAGTGATACCCTCCAAGATGGTCTAGCCATACATGCTTCTTTTAAAAGCATGGAGCCAACTGTAAGAGGATAGTACTGTACACCCTCATAAAATGTGAGAAAAAGGCTGGAAGTTGTTGCCCCATCCCCCAAATTCTAATGTTCATTATTTATACAGTGGCCTGGATAAACCTATACCCCATTCATGAACATACACATCCCATACGAGTCAGGGATTCACAAGTTTTAAAGTAGTATTACCAATAACAGCAGTCATTCATGTACTGAGGTTGATCTGTCTACAAGTGTCACATTATTCTAACCCGACTGAAACTAGAATTGAATATGACCCTAAGTTTACATTTGATCTAATTAGTAGATTTTCCTTAGGCAAACTACAAACACTGAAGCAAATAATGCATCTGCCCAGCATGAGAGAGAGAGAGAGAGAGAGAGAGAGAGAGAGAGAAAGAAATGGCAAATGCTTCCTTAAGTCTTTACTTATACTGATATTAATTAGCTCTTAATGAGACTTGTTGCAGGAGGATCCAACATATT
This sequence comes from Podarcis pityusensis, assembly GCF_964106645.2. NCBI lineage: Eukaryota > Metazoa > Chordata > Lepidosauria > Squamata > Lacertidae > Podarcis > Podarcis pityusensis. The sequence continues at coordinate 21,147,427 of NC_138037.1, read as the reverse complement.
ACCCAATCTCCTGCAGCCAGGTGAGACAATACTCAACTGAAAACTGCTATGCAAACCAAGTCATCGTCATAGAATTGTAATTCGCCACCAATCTGATTAATATAATTAAATGGCTATGCTGTTTAGCCATGTCTAAAAAAATCGAGGACCAAAATGATGAATTGTGACTTGTATTTTAAGAGACAGGAATTCCCCGAATTCCCCGATATTCTGCTCACAGATGGAATATCATCTACCATCAACCTTGAGCCTAGAACAAGTCCACACAAGCGGCTCAGTTTCTGGACACTATTTTGCAGCTACATAATGACACACAAGCACCACCTTATTATACAGAAAATCCACTGAGTGCTACACATACTTATACGGGTCCAGCTTCCACCCAGAGCACTCCACAAAATCAGCTGTCTGCCCCGCGCTCCTGGCTGCATACCATAAGGTCGTGAATATAAGCTGCACTTTAACTTTTCACAGTGGGAATTTGGGGGGAAAGTGATGCTTATATTCAGGCCAATATGGTAATAATCCATACAACAGTATATATATATATATATCACAAGCAAAAAGGAGCATAAAGAAGGTCACAAATTCATTCCCCAGCATTTCCATGTAGGGCTGGGAGATCTACTTGTCTGAAACCCTGGAGAGCCACTGCAAGACAGCATGGATGATATTGAGTAAGATGGTCAAATGGTCTGACTGAATATCAGGCTGGGCAGTGTAGAAAAACTGATCAAGACACCCACTTCTCTCTATCTATGTCCATCACAGAAGTAGCAGCTAAGGTTCTCTATTCTAAAGCAGCCTGGTTATAAAATAAATTACCTCACTCCATTTCATCTAGACATGTTTTTATCTCTCTCTCTTTTTTCGCAGCAGTGAAGCCTACAAAACAAGATTTGGAAATTTTAAAGACAGATTTGCAATAATTCAGCTGTGCGATCTTCCCCCCATTAGTCAAATCCTAAAATCCCCGCAGTATTTGCATTAGCTTCCTTTTATTTATATTCCTCATGCCTTCTCTGCATCCAGCAGCTGACACACACTTTTAATTTCCTCCATGCTTTGAACCTCACTGGCTCCTTTCAAGTCTCTTCCACCATCGTCCCCTTTTCATTCCTCTCAGATAAAGTGCTGATTACCTAGAAGGCTTATCTGACCCAGAGGGCTTGGGGAGGCTACTATCTAGAATTCTGTTTGGCTGCTGCTGCTTGCGTCACTGCACATGGTAGCCAGAAGCTTACTTTCCAGTACAATACAATATTGGCAGCTACAGCTTCGGCAGTCGGAGGAAGACAGAAATAGGATTCAAATCCAGAAGATTTGGACGTAGTAGCCCTTTGTCTTTTACAGTGATTAAATTTGGACTTTCACAATGAGAACTGGCAGCCTGGTTTAAGCCACACTTGTCCAAGCACACACACAGAAAAGCAAGATGTCAAATGGCTCTTTCAAGGTTAGGCGTCGCCAGAAGATCCGCATGTGCTCTGATCAAGAGACAGTTGAGAGACAAAACCTGTTCCATATCCGCTCAGCAGTATGGAGGTGGCGACAGAAGACAAGCCAGTCCCTTTCTATAGGATGCACTCCGCACTTTCTTTCTCTTAAAGACGTGTCGTGATTTTGAGAGCTCCAAGGCAGGGAAAGGAAATTACAGCTCTCCAGATGTTGTTGAGGCTACAACTCCGAACATCCCTGACCGCTGGTCATGCTTGCTAAGGCTGCTGGAGGCCCACAGGACCTCATCCCTGCTTTAAGCTTTCATACGTGGAAATTCTTTTGGTAGATTAAGCCAAGAAGTAGAACTAGGATCGCCCAGTGAACTCCACTGACGTGCAAGGATTCAACTGTGGACCTCCCCGATACAAACCCAAACAGTCTAACCACTAAAGCACATGTTATGGTTGTTGCTTTCGTTCTTGTAGGTATACTGGGTGTGGTTTTTTAAAGTGAAGTGGGAGCAAAGCATTTTTCAAAAAAATTAAGCAAACACATCTACAGTGGTACCTCGGGTTAAGTACTTAATTCGTTCTGGAGGTCTGTTCTTAACCTGAAACTGTTCTTAACCTGAAGCACCACTTTAGCTAATGGGGCCTCCTGCTGCTGCACCGCCGGAGCACGATTTCTGTTCTCATCCTGAAGCAAAGTTCTTAACCTGAAGCACTATTTCTGGGTTAGCGGAGTCTGTAACCTGAAGCGTATGTAACCTGAAGCATATGTAACCCGAGGCACCACTGTATTCTTTAACTATGCATCTCCCTCATGCCTCCTTTTTTTTTAGTCATGCATCTTGAGCTGCTACGACTTGCTTTCCACAGGGAAGGAAGTTGGGACAAGAACGTGCAATTCAACAAGCACTGGAAACTCAGTTTGAATCCGATGCAAACACCAACTGCAGAGATTTCTTTCCCAGCCTCCAGCTTGTATGCACACAGGCGCGCACACACACACATAGCCCTACATTGCCCTGTGTGTTACATTCTCTAATCCTGGGGCAGCAGGGCCATAGACATTGACACTACTAGCAAATTCAATCCCCTAGAAAAGTAATCTCTACACTAGTCCAACTGCAGAGCAGATGGCTTTGTACAACTGCTGGTATAACTCTGTCTTACACTAAAAATCAAATCAGTATTATCAACTTGTTTATCACTTTATACTGAATTGGGCTAAATCCACATAAAAGCAGAAAAATTAGGTATTAACCTAAAAAAAAACCCCACAAGTTCTTCCTTCTACACCTTAGCATGGGGAAATACCTTTTCACCCCTCATTCACCCCCAGCTGTTGACATTCACTTCTGTTTTAAAAGCAGGTTATGTGAGCTTATATGAGCGAATGCTAGTTACAATTTTTTTTGGGGGGGGGGAACTTATCCACACTGGGGTAAATGTATTTACAAGCTACTGTATTTGAAAAAAGCACAGTGCTGGACAGGTTTGCCACAACAAGAATGACACACAAACACATACACAAACACCAACCAACAGGTCAAAACATGTGCTGCAGTTACAACACCACAGTATGTGTCATATTTCCCATGAGTAAAACCAAAAGCAACCTCGCCTTTTTCAAGCATTTGTATCAGCAGCTTTCTTTGGGTGGAGCAAGAAAACTCTGAAGCAGGAGGTGGAAGGGGCGGGGGGCAAGGAAACTGCTTAACTCTTACGGTTGTGAAAAGGCAGGTCAAACTTTTAGCTGCTGGCAGTGCCAAGACGTAAAACCTGTTCTCCTCAAGCACTTCATGTGTAAACGCCAGTGTGGTCTAAACAGGAACAACATGCCAAATCATATTCAGGCTACATCTTACTTGGTAAACGAAGAGGAAGACAGCTTTTATGGGGAATTATGGGGGAAACCACTATGAAGGTTCATATAATATTACAAATGTGGGTACATTTGCAAGGATGGTTTGCCCTCAAGGCCTATTGCTGACACAGCCGTACCCCTCTAGGATTCCCACACATCCTAAATTAGACCCAAGTTAAACTAAAGTGGAAAAAATGTGCAGCAAATTCCAAGCAATCCTGAGAGAGATCCATGCTAAGGTCATATGGCAGGCACATCAGCAGCATGAAATAAGTGCTCCCCAAGCTTTTAGTTGATGGATTCGTTAGAAGTTATGAAACCTAATGCAAGAATTGTGGTCTCCTGAGGATTTATAGAAGCAACAGAAAGGGGGGGGGGGGCGACAAATGGTGCAAAGCAATAGCTATCCCAAGAGTCCCAATGCATTGTGAGCTCTTCCTCAGGAGAGTCATGCTTAGTTATAGAAGATTCAGAGCATCATTGCAAAAAGTCTGTTAGCTGCAGAATGGAACACCAGCCATGTATCTGTATGTCACTGTGTAGCTTGACCAGAGAGTCTAGCATCTTTCTTGCTTGGAACTAATGCTTAACTATCTGAGGCAAGGTGACCTACTCTAAGTTTTGTTTTCCCTTTTTATGCAAACTGCTTTGAGCGCAATTTGAATCATGAGTGAAGGGCCCAATTAGCGTTGGTGCATTGCCAAGACCTTGGCACGATATGCACTAGAGCCAATTAGATATCCAAATAAATAATATATTTGTGGGAAATGTGGTATATAAATAAATTGACTAAGACTATAGCCCCTCCTACCACAACTGCACAGGACAGAACAACAGGAATTATATTCAAAATGCATTTCCCCACTTCTATCAATACTAATAGCACTTTTCGTAAGCCTTCCATGTCTTTACAACAGACATGGAAGGTAGGTTAATATTATCCCCATATTACCGGGGGTGGAGGGTTTGGGAAGGGGGTAGAAGAGGCCAAGAAATAGGATTTTACTTAGAACCCAGTGAAGTCACAGCAGAAGTGATCCGGGACATTCCCACTATAGGCTCAGTCACTTGATCCTTGTAGTATGTCAGATGCAGAGTTTCCTACTGAAGTTCCCCTTTAGATGTTACCAACAAGTGCCACAAGCTGATTTTTTATTTTTGGGGGTGGGCGAACACAAACACCAAGCTGGCAGCCCTGATGAGTAACATCTGAAGCCACTCGAGAGTCAGAACTTCCTTTTAGAATATATCACATAGTGTACAGCCTCTAAAACACGGCTAGTCCATGTTTTTCCTGTATCTAAAGAACAAAATATTGAAGACTCAGTGGGAAGCAGAAAATACTTTGCTGCCTATCCTCACTTGACACCAGGTGGTGATGTGGGGGAAGCAGAAAGTTTGGTCACATTAAGGGAGAAAGAGCATTTAATTAATAAACTCACATTTGATTTTTTTCAACTACTGATGACAGCAGATTGATGCGTTTAAGCATAGATCTGACCCAAAAATCTAGAAAGGTGGATTCCTTTTTCATAAAAACAGTGCACGATTACAGAATGACTTCCTGCTTATTTCCCACAGGTAGAAAAGAAATTTTCCAAAAATCTTAATATTGAGCTTATCTGCACACTGTTTCTTTTCCAACTCTCATCCCACTCCTTGATCAGTAAGAAGAGTGGGGTTTTTTATTTTGTGCTTTAAAATATCATGCATTTAATATTTTATGCACTCCAGGCTTCCTAAAGTACACTGTTATATGCAACTGCATAAAAACACACATATTATATACATGCTTCTGTATATAATTTTATATATACTTAGGCTTTTTAGAAAACTGACAATGCACAAGCAGCTTGGGTATAAGTGGTTACTTGTTGCAAAGAGGTGGTCCAAAGCTTGATTGGGTCAGAACTGCCAATTGTGTTTCTAAATCCATTCAAAGCAGATTCCTCCTCCCACCCTACCCCACAGCCTGTCTCTACAGACACTTTTCTTCTAGCCAAGCACACATTGCTACTAGAGTTCAGCTGAGGAGAAAAACACCACAGGAGGACAAACTGTGATGAGGCAGGCAGGCATAGGTTCTGCACTCATCCACGTACTCCATTTGCTGCTCAAACATGAATCCCCAACACCCTTCATTCTGCGCGAATGGGGGAGGTAAGTGTTTAAGCACATAGATCTGCCATAGTCACAACTAATTTGGGCCTTAACTTTTCAATGAAAAATGTTACTTGGATGCAGAGAAATATTCCAAGTAAAGGCAACATGGAGAACATTCAGATAGCGATACCAAACCACTCCCAAATTCAGTGCATGCCATAATAATAATAAAAAATGGGTATGAGAGGGAGAGAAATCTACTGTACAGTCATACCTCGGGTTGAAGTAGCTTCGGGATAAGTATTTTCGGGTTGTGCGCTGCAGCAACCAGGAAGTAACTGAGCGTGTTACTTCCGGGTTTCGTCGCTCGCACATGTGCAGTCAAAATGACGTCACGCGCATGCGCAGAAGCGGCGAATCGCGACCCACGCATGCACAGACACGTGGACGTGGGTTGCGTTCACTTCTGAATGCGAACGGGGCTCCGTAACAGATCCCATTCGCATCCAGAGGTACCACTGAATATACTTATCACCACATAACTTTGCATGCAGAAGCTAGGAAGGGTAGTTAATGCTGGAGGCAAGCCTAAGGAAAGGTCCTTGGGACGAAGCAGCGTGAAGCCTAGATTGTAGCCAGGCAAACATATGCAGCATGCAACAGGTTCCACAGTACTTTTATCTAGATTTTTTTAAAATAGTGAAGTTGCTGTAGCCTTTTCCTAAATATTATCCCCACAGAAATGTGTGAAAATAATCAGTGGGGACAGTGGCTGCAAACCTATGAGCACCTAGCGTAGGACTGCCATTCAACTTAGTGGGGCGCACTCCCAAGTAGACACACACAAAGGATTGTGCTGTTTAAGCCCTTTAGAAGTTACAAAGATCATTTAGACGGGTAGAAATGCATTTGAAGCACGCACACATACGCAAGGCTAGTAGACAGACTGGAAAAAGGAGTAACAAATAAGATTCTTTTCCTGAGTAACGTAAAGGCCCCATCAGAACTATGTATTTAAAAGCAGTATCAAGCCACTTTAAACAGGCATGGCTTCCTGCAAAGAATCATGAGACCTGTATTTTGTTAAGGGTGCTGAGAATTGTTAGGAGACCCCCATTCCCCTCACAGTGTTACATTTCTCAGTGTAGTTTAATAGTCAATCCCTTTCCCTAGGGAACATTGGAAACTGCAGTTCTGGGAGGGGAATAAGGGTCCTCCTAACAGTTCCCAAAATTGTCTGGGAGAAACCATACCTGTTTAAAGTGGTTTGAAGTAGTGCAGATGGGGGCCTTAGACACAGGTTCTCTTTCATGGAGCCTAAATATTTCACTCCAGAATGTATTAATTATATGAAATAAACAGGTCAGCCCATTTTGAGGAGAACCAGTGTATCCTTTTAAAAAAACAATGCTTTACTTTTCCTGGCTGCATACCTGCAGCTCCCTTCTCTCAGAAATTTATCGTTTCAGCAATCTAGCACCATGCCAGGAACACAATTCATTTGGACTCGGTATGAATTACACACCAAATATTAAATAAACAGTGTCCACAGAGAATTCGCTTGCATTATTAAATTACATGAAGTAATTTATAAGTGTGTGCGGCGTGCGCATGCATACACAAGCGTGAGACAGGGGTGGTTTTTCGCCACCCCCACCTCCCTTCCCTTCTTTCACAAATTCAGGATTTCACATTACTACAGTAAACAAGCCAAACAAGTCTCACTTCAAAAGTCATTTCGCTGCATTCATTTCGACATATTTGAAGTGGGGGGGGGGGAGGCATAACCCTCACACCACACCGCTGCCACCCCTCAGAAAAAAAAACCCTGAGAGAAGTCTGATGTAATATACTCTCTCTTTCTACTTCCAGTTTTCTCAATGGCTTTTAAACTACACACAAACACATACAAATTGAGATATGATCAGAACCCCAAAGGGAAACTAATGGAGAGAGGCAGAGAGAGAGAGAGAGAGAGAGAGAGAAGAAGAAGAAGAAGATATATATATATGAGGGGAAGCAGTCTGAAGGTAAACAGGCAGGGCTCTTGCTAAACCCATGAACCATTTCTCCCCCACCCAGCCAGCCACTGCTGCCTCCAGACGTTCACAGAAACACAGGGAGGGCTGTAGAAGAAGATACCCTTACAGACACACCCTCAGATCGGAGCAGACGGGATAGCCACCGTCCATTAACCCCCCCCCACCCCACCCCAGGCGCTTCAAGGGAAACACAGCCCCGAGGTGGAGCTGGGTGGGTGGAAGAGAGGAAGCCCTCGTTTGGTTCAAAAGTTTAAAGGGAAACGCCGAGGGATTGGACTGGGGGAGGGTCGGGGTGGAGGGGAGAAGAGGGCGACACCATGTCTCGCAGCCTGGGCTGGGCGCTACAATGTGCCCGGAGAGGCTTGCCCAGTGTCTGGGCTGGGTGCTTCTCTCCCCTTCACAACAGCCCTTGCCCACTTCCTGTGTGCCTGTGTGCGTGTTTGTGTGTGTGCAAGAGAGCGAGTGTGTGCGAGTGTGTGTGTGTGTGTGTGTGTGTGTGTGTGTGTGTGTCTAGGGGAGGTCCTCCCCCCCCTCTTCCCCCTGCCGTGAAGGCGAAGGGAGGCGACTGGCTTCCCCCTCCGCCGCCCCCCCCCCCCGGAAAAGCAAGCGAGGTCTCCCCGCCGGCGCTGCCTTCCCTCCTGCCTACCTGGATGTAGTTGTTCTCGCAGTAGTCGGCGACCCTGGTGAGGTTCTGGTAGCTCTCGAGCAAAGCCCGCTTGCCAGAAGGGATTTCCTCCTCTAGTAACATCTGCAGCTCTGCCATTTTCCACCCCTCCGCATCGCTTCCTCTTGCATTAAAGAGACAGCGGGAGCTCCGCAAGCTCTCCAGCCAGCCCGCCTGGTATTGTGGGATTCCTCCTCCTTCTCCTCGCCTCGCTCTCGCCACAGAGACTTCGCTTCCCCCCGCCTCCCACCCACACCGAGCCGCTCTCGCTCTCGCCCGTCCCTCGCCTGCCTCCTTTTTCGCCCGCCTTCCTTCTCAGCCGCCGTCCCCCTCCCCCCCCGCCCCGCAGGAAAAGGCGACCGCAAGGCACGCCGGGAGATGTAGTTACGGCTCTTTCGTGCCTCCCTCCCTTCCTCTTTCCCGCTTTGCTCGGTCTATATTAGTAATAGGACGCGGCCGCCGTCATCTCCTTGCGCTCTGGCAGTGGCTTCGTTTCCCTGGGATCCGCGCGGGCGAACCCGGCAGGGTTTCCCAGGGATGGGAGAGTGACTTGGAATGGATCCTGAGGGTCATCCAGTCCAACCCGCTGCAGTGCAGGAATACGCAGCTGTCCCGTGCGGGGATTGAACCTGCAAACCTCGGCATTATCAGCACCGCGCTCTAACCGATTTAAGCTGCCCTTGAGAGGCAGAAAGCTTTGAGTGCTGACATGCGCGTGCCGGAAATACTGTGGTTTCCCCACCCCCCAAGCCTAGCAAAATATAAATATTAGCCTCCAGCCCCATCCCCCCACAAACTGGACACCCGTCAGGAATTCTTTAGCTGTGGTGCCTGCAGTGCAGGGGGGGTTGGGCTAGATGACCCTCTGGGTCTCTTCCGACTCTGTGATTCTGTTGTGAACCGCCCGGAGATCTACGGATGAAAAGAGATACACAAATTTAATAAATAAGAATAATGATGATTCTATATAGAGAAGATATATATATATGATTGGGACACAGGTGGCGCTGTGGGTTAAACCACAGAGCCTAGGACTTGCCAATCAGAAGGTCGGCGCTTCGAATCCCCGCGACAGGGTGAGCGCCTGTTGCTTGGTCCCAGCTCCTGCCAACCTAGCAGTTCAAAAGCACGTCAAAGTGCAAGTAGATAAATAGGTAACGCTCCAGCGGAAAGGTAAATGGCGTTTCCGTGCGCTGCTCTGGTTCGCCAGAAGTGGCTTAGTCATGCTGGCCACATGACCCGGAAACTGTACGCCAGCTCCCTTGGCCAGTAAAGCGAGATGAGCGCCGCAACCCCAGAGTCGTCCATGACTGGACCTAATGGTCAGGGGTCCCTTTACCTTTAGTCCTTATGATTACAGGGGGGGGGGGGGGAACAGCAATGTGTATGATGTAGACAGCCAGGTGCACCCACCCAAACCTCCAAAAGTGAAGTTTCCACAGTACACAAGCGGGTTGGGCAGGACTATGCAGCCATAGTTGCAATTCATAGAGAATTTGATGGGCATAAGCCTCCTGACATCAGTGGGCTTTCAGGACATCTCATTCTGCAACAGAGATGGGAGTACAGCTAAATAAAAATATTTGGGACCTATGAGATAGGTGCCCAGTCAACCACTTTGATCAGCAGTTGGCACTACTATAGGTGCCACATAATATCGGCTCTACGTTTGTGCAAACTTGGTTGTTTGGTGTGGCAACACCCACACTTTGGAACTCCCTGCCTATTGAAATCAAGCAGGTGCCTTCACTACAGTGGTACCTCAGGTTAGGTACTTAATTTGTTCCGGAGGTCCGTACTTAACCTGAAACCGTTCTTAACCTGAAGCACCACTTTAGCTAATAGGGCCTCCTGCTGCTGCCGCGCCGCCGGAGCCCAATTTCTGTTCTTATCCTGAAGCAAAGCTCTTAACCTGAAGCACTATTTCTGAGTTAGCGGAGTGTATAACCTGAAACGTATGTAACCCGAGGTACCACTGTATACTCTTTTCGGTGACATTCCTGTTCAGACAAGCCTACTCATATGCTTAGGAAGTTGAGGTAATTTTAGTCTGTTTAGTAGTTTAACATGTAAGTTTAAAAGTAGAATTGTAATTTTTTCTTGCTTTTACTGGTTTATCTTTTGTAAACCACTCTGTTATTATTATTTTTTACAATCAAACAGTGTACAAATTTTATGAAACAGCTATATACATGTATGTATATGATCTCTGCAGTGGTTTCCAGGCTCGCCCCGCCCCCAGCCACTTGAAAATTGCTGAGAGTCTTGGCAGGTCACAATTTTGCTACTGCTTGTAGCAATTGTAATGCACTGGGCTAGATGCTGTGTGATTTTTAATTGTATTTCTATTGCTACTTTTATTTTTTATAGTGGGTGTCATTGTATTGCAATCTAAATTCCATAGAATTCAAACTGTAATACAATAAAATGCAATATAAAGATAAAAGAATCAATAGAAATGCAGTTAAATAATCAATATGAATATTTATTACAGACACACCGTGGATCACCTGAAAGACACTGTGGATGTACTGCAGAAGGCTAGTATGTGAGAAGGGCAGAAATAATAGTACGAATATGTAAAATGTTATCTTCGTGAAAGAGGAAAGCACTGAGGATTCTGACACTCACATCATTATAGGACTTTATAGCAAAGCATCTCCCTTCTCCATAGCTGGCACAAATGAATTTTAGGATGGAAGCCTTGATTATGAAACCTCACCATCTGCTTTGCTTATGGCTTCATGCTGATTGATTTTCATATGGAAAGAACATCAAAGGGATTGTGACAGGACATTCCGTTTCAAGGCAGTCCCAGAATCCTCTGCTGCTGCTTCTTTTCCTGCAGAAGTCACTAGCAAGAATGCCAATTAGTGCCAACTGCAAAGATGATAATAATGTGTAACATAGAGCTCAATGTACCCTCCTTAAACGTGGCAGTCCTAAAACCAGGAATATCATTTCAAATTGTAGCTGGTAGGTGCCACAGCACCTACTTTAGGGATGGGTGAACAACCTTACTTCCTTCAGATTCACATTTTTCTGATCTTAAGTTTGGTTTTCCACATTTTCACATCAGCCTTGGTTTGTATCTTTTTGGGGGCGGGGGAGGGAAGTTCTAATAAAAATCCAGCAGCATTTTAATGCAAAATTCTCCTAACGTTTGTTTGCAATTTTTCCTACTATACGCATTTTTGCAAAGCTATTTCTCCTACTGTAGTACAGTCTAGTTACAGGTAGGTAGCCGTGTTGGTCTACTGTAGACAAAACAAAATAAAAAAATTCCTTCCAGTAGCACCTTAGAGACCAACTAAGTTTGTCACTGGTATGTGCTTTTGTGTGCATGCACACTTCTTCAGATATCTCTAAGGTGCTACTGGAAGGAATTTTTTTATCTAGTACAGTCTGCATGTTATTTTCACTAATAGATGCACTTATATATTGGAAAACTGCATTACAAAATTCAGACAAGTGTGACTTTGGAACCATGACTGTTTCTGTTCACGTATTGTTTCGGGAAGTGTGACAACTAGGTGGATAAGGTAGGTACAGATTTTGGCAGTGTGCACCTTACCAGCTGCCCAGTAGTGCTGACCCTTAATGCTGACCCAGGGTAGGGGAACATTCGGCCACTCAGAATGTAAAACCAGTGGAATTTTAGAGATACAAATAAGAAGTTGTATCCAGCTATGTTCTGCTCAAAGTAGACCCATTGAAATGAATGGACCTAATTTACTTGTGTCCATTATTCATTACAGTGGGTCTGCTCTGATGATGAGTAACAGCGGATGCAGCCCAAAATTGACAACTTTTGGCTGGACCATGCAGCTTTGCATTTTAAGGGTGGTTGGGATTAGCAATTATGATGCTTGCTTCCAAATTGTAGAAAGCTTCATTGGGAGGGGAGGGGCCAGCCAGGGGGCAGGAAGTTCTGCGGGGCCTCCAAGGAGTCTGCCTGCCTCCTCCAACTCAGCCACCCTACAGCTGAGGGGGAGGCCACGGGCGGACCGTTTGGGGCAGTGTGGAGCCTGCGGGCACCCAAGCCACTGCGTCACTCCCAGGAGAGACGCGTGGCTCGGGCGCACTGCAGGCCCCGCGTTGAGTGCCGCCTGGCATTTTGTCACCCCCCTCAGTGGTGACACCTGGGGCGAACCACCCCCACCCCCCCTTCCTCTGCCCCGATTGTGCCGCAGTTAAAAGCACCACTGTGGGGACTAATGGAAAGGTTGGCAGCCCTGCTAGATATAGGCACTCATGAAGCCTAAGCACAGGTACTGTCTATAGCTACACCCTACTTTGCTTGACAGTTGAAACCACAAACTTTGGTGTGCTCCTGAATTACTGCCACTGAAATATAAAGTCTGGAAAACACAGCAGTAATTGAAAGGTGTGTTGATACCTGCAACTGAACTAATTAATTTCTTACTGTCACAGATCAGTAAGATTTGATCTGTGCAGAACACAAAAAGAATACTAGAGAAATTTACAGGGGGGGTTAAATGGGAGTTCTCAATGCTTTATATTTTCACTCAAGATAGAGGGAATTTAGCTGAATGTTACTAGAATAATAAAGATATCCATGTTTCAGTGGGTCCTCCAGTTAGAGTTCATAATAAATGAAGAATCAGTCTCTTCCCCTAATAATACAAATTGTGAAGCCTTATTTACCTAGGGATCCATCAGCCACGCCATCCCCGGACCTTGGAGGGAACAAAAGTACCAGGAAAGCAAAATCTTCTTTGGAGAAAAAGTTTATTGAAATCTGTGCACAGAGACAATATCTGTACACAGAGACAACCAGCTGGATAGCTCCTGAAAATATACTGGCTGTAAAGCAAGACACTTCAGCAAACTTTCTTATACTCTCTGAGCACTCTCCTCCCTCCCATACCTTCTCAAATTATTCCCTTACATGGCACATCTATATTGCTTGCTAAACACATTCCTCCCCTTTCCTTCGTACACGTGTCTTTTCTCATCTTTGCATTAGTAAGCATAAGACAGGAAAAGGGGCCTCTTTAGCAGGCCTGGTTAAATCTGCACTTTTGACCCGCCAGCCAAATTTAGTAGGTCTGGTTAGTTATTGCTAACAGCAGCGGTTTCTTGCTAGCTGGCTAGGCAGGAAACGAACTTTTGACCTGTCAGCCAAATTTTGCAAGCAGTCACTGGCGGTGTGCTAACTGTCTGGCCAAAATTTGCAGAAGTAAGATTAGCACAGGATTAGCACAGGAATTTACTGCAGATAGTATTTGAGAGCAACCTTTCTTAGGTACAAAGTTCTAAGCACAGAAAATATTGAGAGAAACCTTTTCCCATCTCCCTTTACTCCCTCCTCTTCTTTTGAACAATCTATTACTTAGATTCGTTCTGGGGTAGGGGTCTATATTCTCTCATTACAGCAATCACGCGAGGTCCCATCATGCGAGACATCATCTTTCCCATCATATTCTGCAAGCATTGCATCAAGCAGGGAATACAAAAGCAAAAAAGCAATAGAAGCATTATTGGGCCTATCACCATAGTAAATATCCTCCCCATCCATCCACCATCGGGCAACCAAGAATATAACCAATTCCATGGATCACCTTCTGTAGTTTTTAGCGGGTTTTCAGCTATCATTGTTTCCATGTGGTCAATTGTGGCCGAAATGCTGACATTATTATCTGGGATAAACATACAGCAATGAAAATGAACTAGCACACAAACTCCTCTCTATGTTGAAGATGTTACCAATGGGAATTCCATGTAGCATCAAACCTGGCCATTTAGCATAAGGTGGCATGTGCATACACAGCCAACAATTGGAGAGATTTAACATTGTGGTGAACTTCCTCAAGGGTGAGAGCCTATCGGTGAGCTGATGCTCCCACTATGTGGGTCAACTTTCCTACCAACCCTGTTGGGTGGATTGAACTCTTGTGCTGCCTCCCTACTGACCAGAGCATATGGAAGCTGAAATCCTGGGGTGGCAATTCTTACTGGCACTTGTTTAGCAATTTCAATGCACACCTGGTTAAGGCTCCCACCCCTGCAATACTTGCATTAAGATAGGTTCCGTCCCATCTAACGCCTGGATTAAGATTAGAACCTGGTCCATCAGATGAGGTTGGTATAGTAACCTCATCAAACCCGTTTCCAGTAGTCAATGAGCACGCCATCTCTTACCACCGGCGAGACGAACCAGTCGTAGCAGAGGCCAGCAGGCCAGTAAGGGCGGTATGGCTCGGTAGGGTCAGGGCTGTGGGGCATAGAGCAAATCAATACAGAATATAACAGAAAAAAAAGGAAAAGAGAAAGTCCTTATGAAAGTATTAAATGTCCTGGTGGACTTCCTGGATCAGTCCCGGCACGGGTTTTCACGTTGGGGACGCTGCCCGCGGGCGTCCCTCCCATCCATTTCTTCAGCTGTGTGTTGAGATATCAGCTTCCGGTGTGATATCAGCAGAGCGGTCATCAGCGGAGGGTCTGGAGATGGTCAGCCGAAGGGGTTAATCAGGATTTAACTGCACAGTTCAATCTATAGTGGTCACTCTGGTGTGGTGGACCCAAGGGGTGATGCCGGCGAATTTCACGGCGGTGGGTGTGGAGAGCAGGACGGTATAAGGTTCCAGCACGGTTGTAGCTGCGTCCGTGCCCAATCGTTTACCCACACTTCATCACCTGGCTCGAACTGATGCAGCCAACACACAGGGTTGCGAGCCTGGGTCCACCTGTCGAGACAAAAGAAAACTCGGAAGAATATCTGGACTTAATTATTCAATTGCATATCCTGACCAGCATGTGGGGACAACATTCTGACATATGGGACCGGTCTCCCAAGCACAATTTCAAAGGGTGACAGGTGGGTTCGCTTTGACGGGAGACTGCGGACCCTGAGTAATGCCAAGGGCAACATGGTCACCCAATTAGACCCGGTTTCCTGCGTCAGCTTGGACAGCTGATTCTTTAGAGTCCTGTTCATTCTCTCTACCTTTCCAGAACTCTGGGGTCTATAAGCAGTATGCAGCTTCCAGTTGATCCGGAGCGCTTTTGCCAGTCCCTGTAGGACTGCATGAACAAATGCTGGTCCATTGTCAGATCCTATGGACCTTGGCAATCCATAGCGAGGGATGATTTCCCTAAGCAGGCACCTGGTTACTTCAAATGCCTTTTCAGTCTTTGTTGGCCATGCTTCGGCCCATCCGGTGTAGGTGCACACTGCCACCAGCAGGTAGCGGTGTAGTCCACAACGGGGTAATTCAGTAAAGTCCACGACAAGATCTTCCATAGGTGCAGTTCCACTGTGCTGAATCCCTGGGGGAGCCAGTGGTCCGGCTCTGGGATTATTCTTTTGACATAGCAGGCATTTCCTGGAAACCTGGGCTGCCAGTTGGTAGAGGTGGGCTATATAGAAGCATTTCTCCAGCTGCTTGGTTGTAGCATCTGGTCCTATGTGGGTTGAATCATGGTATCTCTGAGTAACCTGCCGAGAAAGGGACTCTGGAATCCATATCCTGTCATCAGGGGTAAGGTACCATCCTTCTTTGGACAATGTCAGCTCCTGAGCGTCTGCAGTGTCCCTTTCCTGCTTCGTATAAGCTGGCTTGTCAGTGGTGCTTAAAATTTCTTCTGGGACCAGTGCTCCAATAACCGAGGCGGGGGCCAGTTCTTGGGCTGCTTCCTTGGCCACTCTGTCTGCCAATCGGTTTCCTCTGGCCACTTCTCCTGGTCCAGTCTTGTGTCCATAACAATGGATAACTGCCACTGCCTCGGGCTCCCATACAGCATCCAGAAGGTTCAACAAGGCTTGTGGGTGGGCCACCTGGCTTCCTCTGGAGGTAAGCAAACCTCTTTCTTTCCATAAGGCTCCATGGGCATGTAAAGTCAGGAATGCATACTTAGAATCTGTATAAATGTTTATCTTCTGTCCCTTTGCCAGGCTCAGGGCTCTGGTAAGCGCAGTTAGCTCTGCCAGCTGGGCCGATGTTCCAGGCGGGAGTGACTTTGCTTCGATCACCTGGTCTTCCAGGGCTACCACTGCATAACCTGCCTTCCGGTGTCCAGCCTCAATGAAGCTGCTTCCATCCATAAACCATGATGGCCACTGGGGGTCTGCTTCATCTTTAAGGTCAGGCCTGCTAGAATACACCTCATCCATTACTTCAATGCAATCATGCGTGGGCTCCTCACCTACTCCTACCGGTAATAGGGCAGCTGGGTTGAGGGTTGTGGTGACTTGGAATTTCTAACGCGGATGTAGTAGCATCTGACATTTCCTCATTTTAGCCTGGGAGAGGAAATAGGTGCCTTTCGGCAGATGGCACGCTGACTCTTTCCTAAGCAGCCTCGCCCTCCTCTTCTTCTTCTAACGGTGGACCTCCCGTCTTCAGGGCCATCAACTTCTTTGCCTGGTACTTCTCCTTTTTTCTTCTGGGCCTCTTCCTCTCTCTGATTATAAGTGGTTTGGGCTATTTTCTAACATCCATTTCAGGGTGTGGCCCATCTGGATTTTTCGGCAAATATCGGGCGCTGCTTGGGCTACAAAGGCAGTTTTTATGATAGGGGCATGGATATACTGGCGGTAGGCTTCCTTCAGCTTCTTTAAGTAGGCTCCAGGGGCCTCCTCTGTTCCTTGCACTATTTCTCTGGCCTTCACAAAGTTGGTGGGTTTTCTGGCTGCCCTCCTCATGCCATTTAAGACATTCTGGCGATAAGTGGTGAGGGTATTTTGCCCTTCAATGGTCTGATAATCCCAATTCAGTGTAGTTTCAGGATATCCTGTTGCAACAGCTTGATCTCCTGCCCCCTGCGCTCTCATGTGTGCTCGGGCTTCAGCATGAATTCGCCTATCCTCCTCTGTAGCTAGCAGGGCATCCATCAAATATTGCACATCATAAAAAGTGGGGTTGTATGTTTTAAAAAAAATTCCCTCAAACAGCTTAATGATTTTGGCAGGGTTTTCTTCAAATGAAGGGTTTTGGTTCTTCCAATTACAAACATCTGCACTAGAGAAGGGGACATGTTGAACTGTATAAGTTCTATTGGGCACCACCCCGTTAGGTCCCGTGGGGGCCGGAGGGTCATACACTCTATGGAGAGGCATCACTCTGGCCGCGCCCTCCTCCTGTGTTTTATGTGCCCTATGGAGGGTCACTCTTTTCACTGCCTTCCCCACTCTTTCTGCCACTTTCTTCTCTGTTCCCCTACACATCCCGCTGTTTTTAACATATGGGGACTGACGTCCACTTCTCCTGCATAAGGTTCCACATACTTTCTCAAACGTTCTGCCTGTTCTTATTATCACCTATCAACTTAACTAATCTTTTTACAAATTCCTCATCCTCACCATCCTCTTCTCGTTCCTCCCTTTCTCCATCCTCGCCCAGGTCTACCAATGCATTGTCCACGGGATTGGGGGCTGGGCCATCTGTTCCCTGTGGCGGGGGTGGTGCCAGGGCTGTTGCCGGGGCATGAGGTGGTGGGGCATCAAAACTTTTATCTTCTTCCCTCTCTGAATCCTGGAGGACTGGGGGGTTGTCCTCCTGTCTTCCTGACTGAGCAGATACGGCTGCCTGAGACTTTTTGGCAGCATGACTTCAGCCAGGAGGGGGGGGGGTTCTGTTCCACATTGGTCTTCCATGTGGAAATGTAGGGGATTTGATCAGGGTGGACATTCAAAATGTTCTGATATAATGGATTAATGAGTTGCAAATCAAGGGTCCTGATGGACGGCCAATTTGTTATTTTGGGGTGGGCCAATCTAATTTACACAATGTCCTCATCCTCCCCTCTCATCAGCTTGAATCCCCAAAAGCATTTCAAAGGGGTACTTTTACTTTGGCCAGAACCCATTTCTTCCAGATACTTCACACACAACAGACCTACAATCGCTCGGCCAAGGGGACACTAAGCCCTGGCCCACACTTGACAATTCAGCCACTAGAGTATCTTGACATGCAACATACAACATACAAAACACACCAATATAATTTCAACATGTAACACACTAAACACACCAAAATAATTTCAGCATGCAATACTCAAAACACACCAAAATAGTTTTCCCTCCTTCTTCTGTTCCAAATTTTTGCTGGTGGCACTCTCCTGCACAACCAGTCCCCTTTATTCCTGGTGGCTGGCACTCTACTGCACAACCAATCCCCTTATTCCTGGTGGCTGGCACTCTACTGCGCAACCAATCCCCTTATTCCTGGTGGCTGGCACTCTACTGCCCAACCAGGTGAGGCTGATCAGACCTCGCCCCCCTTTTCCTTGGGGGCCCACGCCCTTTCCCTTGGGCTTACCTTTTTCCGCTGCGGACCTGTCCCCTCGGCGCCGTCCTCTTTGTTTTTCTCCCTCAACAAGATGTCTCCACTGCAGGACAGTGTGGCTGGCTCCCCCCACGAAACAGGTGGGGTGCGCACGGGAGCCTGCAAACGCTGCTGAGCTGTTCACCTTGGTTGAGCCTGGCCCTCCGGTCCGTATTGGGGAGAGGGCTTATCCCGGACGAGCCCCCAAAGAAATGAAGCCTTATTTACCTAGGGATCCATCAGCCACGCCATCCCCGGACCTTGGAGGGAACAAAAGTACCAGGAAAGCAAAATCTTCTTTGGAGAAAAAGTTTATTGAAATCTGTGCACAGAGACAATATCTGTACACAGAGACAACCAGCTGGATAGCTCCTGAAAATATACTGGCTGTAAAGCAAGACACTTCAGCAAACTTTCTTATACTCTCTGAGCACTCTCCTCCCTCCCATACCTTCTCAAATTATTCCCTTACATGGCACATCTATATTGCTTGCTAAACACATTCCTCCCCTTTCCTTCGTACACGTGTCTTTTCTCATCTTTGCATTAGTAAGCATAAGACAGGAAAAGGGGCCTCTTTAGCAGGCCTGGTTAAATCTGCACTTTTGACCCGCCAGCCAAATTTAGTAGGTCTGGTTAGTTATTGCTAACAGCAGCGGTTTCTTGCTAGCTGGCTAGGCAGGAAACGAACTTTTGACCTGTCAGCCAAATTTTGCAAGCAGTCACTGGCGGTGTGCTAACTGTCTGGCCAAAATTTGCAGAAGTAAGATTAGCACAGGATTAGCACAGGAATTTACTGCAGATAGTATTTGAGAGCAACCTTTCTTAGGTACAAAGTTCTAAGCACAGAAAATATTGAGAGAAACCTTTTCCCATCTCCCTTTAATTGCAGTATAAGAGGGCATGAATAACAGATATAGCTCCAGTTTCACAACAATGAAGGTCACTTCCAGATGACCTGTTTATTGAGTGTTCATTCTGATTAGTTTGTGCAAAGTTTGTGGGGAGGTTAGATGAGATTGGCTATTTGTTGAACATTCATTCTTATTTGCTTGGGGGAAGCGGATACGATGTTGCATCTTTTCATCCAATAAATGCTGCAGAACAGGTATGTATTGGTAAGGCAATCAGTTCCGTCTGTCTCGTGTGTGTGTGTCTCCAGCCCCAGGGCTTTAGTGTACAGAGATTTGGGTTCTAGTTCAGTAAAAAGCTTCCGCTTATTCAAGGTGAGTCGCCAGCCTGGGAAGGAAAGGAGCCCACCTTTTCTGACTTCCTGCTGGGTGTGCTTTCTAAATGGGCAACGCAGCCCACTCTGATTGCCTGTTGCTAGGCAGCCTGTAGCATTTTGCAGTAGCAGGAGCAAGCATACTCCAGCCAGGCATTGCTAGGCAGCCAAAGCTGGTGGGGAGCCCAAAAATAAATGCAAGATTGCTGGTCTGAGAAGGAACAAAAAACAGAAAGGACAAAAATAAGCTGTGTGACAGCGCTTCATTATGTAACTTGCCCTATCTCCCCTAATCAATGAATACTGCAATTGTTTGCCATCTCTGTACCAATCTTTCCTTTTCCTATCTTTTCTCTTCTATATTCATGCCTTAAAATAAATAAATATAAGTCTAGACACTTCTGGGTCTTCTTCCACCCCCCTTTTCAAATATGCTGTGTGGAGGAATGTTATCTGTCTACAAACGCCATGTCAAGAAGCGGATGAGGTTCCATGCTTTATTACAAAACAGGGACAGTGAACCATCCCCCCCCCATGTTGATGGACTCCAATTCCCATCAGCCCCAGCCAGCACAGCCAGTGGTGAGGGATGATGGGAGTTGCAGTCCAACAAAATTCTGGAGGTCAACAGGTTCTCTGTGCCAGTAAGTCAGATATAGAGGAAAACAGAGATTAAGGATTCGTTTTTATCAGAGGTAAATGGGTTGTTGTTTTTTAAATAAATTGGCATTTCTGAATCATGCTTCTGCCAGGTTGAAGGAATTTGGTAAGTTTAGACTGGATAAGAGACAAGTAATATTGCATATTCATAAGGGATTTGATTTAGATTGTATCTTACTGGCCCAGTGATTTTTTCTACTTTCTTCAGTTTAAGCTTGAATTTTGCTATAAGAAGCTGATGATCTGAGCCACAGTCAGCTCCAGGTCTTGTTTTTGCTGACTGTATAGAGCTTCTCCATCTTTGGCTGCAGAGTTGTCTCTTGTGTTGTTGGAAAAGAGTGTTTGTGATGACCAGCCTGTTCTCTTGACAGAACTCTATTAGCCTTTGCCCTGCTTTGTTTTGAACTCCAAGACCCAACTTGCCAGTTGTTCCTTTTATCTCTTGACTCCCTACTTTAGCATTGCAATCCCCTATAATGAGAAGAACATCCTTCTTTGGTGTCATTTCTAGAAGGTGTTGTAAGTCTTAATAGAATTGGTCAATTTCAGTTTCTTCAGCACCAGGAGTTGGTGCATAAATTTGGATTACTGTGATGTTAAAAGGTCTGCCTTAGATTCATATCAAGATCATTCTATCATTTTTGAGATTGCATCCCAGTACAGCTTTCGCCACTCTTTTGTTGACTATGAGGGCCACTCCATTTCTTTAATGGGATTCTTGCCCACAGTAGTAGATAATGATGGTCATCCGAACTGAATTTGCCCATTCCCATCCATTTTAGTTCAGTGATGCCCAGGATGTTGCCATCTCATTTTTGACCACATCCAGCTTACCAAGGTTCATGGTTCTTACATTCTAGGTTCCTATGCAATATTTTTCTTTACAGCATTGGACTTTCCTTTCGCTTCCAGGCATATCCGCAACTGAGCGACCTTTCGGCTTTGGCCCAGCCGCTTCATCAGCTCTGAATCTACTTGTACTTGTCCTCTGCTCTTCCTCAGTAGCATGTTGGATGCCTTCCGACCTAAGGGGCTCTTCTTCCAGTGTCATAACTTTTATATGCCTGTTGTCTTTGTCCATGGAGTTTTCTTGGCAGGTATACACAGTGGAAGTGAGGAACAGGTTTAAGGATTTAGATTTGGTGGACAGAGTGCCTGAAGAACTATGGATGGAGGCTCATAACATTATACAGGAGGCAGCAACGAAAACCATCCCAATGAAAAGGAAATGCAAGAAAGCAAAGTGGCTGTCCAACGAGGCCTTACAAATAGCGGGGGAGAGAAGGCAAGCAAAATGCGAGGGAGATAATGAAAGATACAGGAAATTTAATGCAGATCTCCGAAAAATAGCAAGGAGAGACAAGAGGGCCTTCGTAAATGAGCAATGCAAAGAAATAGAGGAAAATAATAGAATGGGAAAAACCAGAGATCTGTTCAAGAAAATTGGAGATATGAAAGCATGAGTCTGACCAAACTATGGGAGGCAGCGGAAGACACGAGTGCCTGGTGTGCTCTGGTCCATGGGGTCACGAAGAGTGGGACATGACTAAACGACTAAACAACAATAAAATATTGCATATTCATTGCATATCCATGTAGGTCACCATTATGCACCTTCAGCAGTACTGGAGACCTTGCAAGAAATATCTGAAGTGGATTTTCAGAAGAATGTGTGTGTGTGTGTGTGTGTGTGCCTTTTTTATCCCACTTTCCATCCAAAAGAGGCTTCTAGAGTGGCTTGTAATTGCCAGTTATATGGCAGTTCCTGCCCTCTGGCTTACAGTCTAAAAGACATCACACAAAAGGAAAAAGGAATGGGAGAGAGGAGGAAGAAGAAATAAAGCTCACACCCGGTATCTTTGTTACAGAGTGCACTTCTTGCAATGACCAGCGGGAATGGAAATATTTCAAGATGAGGCGGAACCAAAAGTTGCTTGTCTTTCAGCATTTTTCCCAAGCACCTTATGATCATAAACAGTTACTAAGCAGAACAAGAAAAACAAAGGAGGCCAACTGGTAGAATACAAAGGAACGAATCTCTCTTGTGTTTGTGTTTTGCTGTAGTTGTATAATAAAGACACTCATTTGTTTCAGAATTCAGCTTCTCATCTCGGCCAATATTGCTTCTTACAGCACAGTGTGAAAGTTAGAGCTCTTGTCTTAATTACCATGAAAGGATTCCTTGTGCTTAAAAGGTTTATGGCTCCCTGGGGAAAATATAATGGTTGTGGGGAAGCAGAAGACTCTGGTTCATTCCTCAGATCACATCCATTTCTTCAATACTTTTTTATGGTGACTAGCCAAGGGCATTTTGATACCTGAAGCACAGAATCCTAAAGTCAATCCTTCCCACTAATAAAAATTTCCATTCTTTGGAAATAATTTGTGTTTCCTCTCCTGTGCAAGGGTAACACATATAGCTGCTTTTTAAAGGGGTTCAAGAGCAGCATGGCTATCCTTTCCCCCCATATTGATGGAACATTGCTACTGGGCCAAGAATACAAGGGATTAAGCTGGACTTCAAGTGATAATGCAAAAGCGGCCTTTTAGTATAACAGTTCTACATTCCAGCTTCTCTTCTTTCACCAACGCTATCTGCATTTTAAGCATACACTGTGGTATCTGATCATCAGCACAAGATATCTTTGGCAGTCATGTATATTTATTAGAAATACCTCTGCAATACTTGATTAATGCAGCAGGTTTAGATTTCAGTTTCGGTATAAGTATGAAAGGGAATTGGATAATGTTGATATAGCATAGAAAATGCTTGTGTTTGGATATGAACAAACAAGTTAATATGCTTGAGAACAGCTCCTGTTTATCAGTCAGCCTCGATTTCCTGTCTTTGTTCCTAGTAAATAACTTTCTCTGTTTTGTTGCTAAGGATGACTTGTTTTAATGTTTGTGTGAGTTGCTGGAGTTATAATTCTACAGGCTTAAGTTCCCTCCCTCGGGGTCTCCAGAAGTTAAATCTTGGAGAGGAATAGATGGCTGGATGCCTCTTGTCTAAAGTGCACACATGCCTATTTACCAATGTACAAGCATGAACACTAAGCGTATAGCTTTGCTATTTCACAAACTGCAGGTGCTAAGCTGTTGATGATAGTGCAATGATTATTTGTTTAGAAAACTTATACACTGCCTTTCCAATGCAACTGCTTTGCTCAAGGCTGCGTACAATTAAAAATAAAATGATCCTACAAAGAAATAAAGCAACAGTATAAAAATGGAAACAGGCTCAACAAATGCAAACCTTCTAAAATGAGGGTCTCCTACTTTTAAATTTTTGTTTTTTTTAATCTGCCTGGTAATGTTTTTAACCAGTTAGTACAATTGCTAATTGAGAGCCAGTGGCCATGCCGATCTCTGGCTGGCTTTAGATTCACTCCACTAACCTTCATCCATCCCATAACCACCTTCAGACATTTGGTTGTGGATATCAACAGCTTCCCTCATATCAGAGAAAAAGGAGAAATTATGTTTCCTTAGAATTTCTTAATAAAAACAAACACCTAGCTTTTTTTAAAAAAGCAGGTGAGAAACAAGCTATTATACACTTTATAATGAAGACACACTTATATGTGGAGTTACCTTATTTTTACAATTCCATATTTGCTGTATCTTATTGATTTAACCAAAGTATAATCAGATCATACAAGTAAAATGTATCTGAAATGTTCTATTAATATTTAAATTGTGTGACTTCTCTTAGTGTTGCCATCGTTAAGCACAAAAAGCCACAATGTACCCATAATGAGGTCTTTTAAGTTTTACAGTGTGAGAGGTGAAAGGGTATGAGAGAAAACCAATTAACTCCGAGAACAGATTCATTCTCCAGCTGCATTTGCTCCTCAAAGCCACTTGGTGGCGCTTCAATCTTAAAGTGTACCAACAAGTAAAGGCCTTGGACAATTCCTGTAATTCCAGAAGACGCCCCAAACAAGATGCATTGATGTGGATTTCATCTTGTCTTGAGAAATGCTCTAAGAAGCGGGAAAGAGAAGATCTGACAGGTTGCAAAATACAGGCATCTCATCTGCTCTTAGCACATGGACGTTGCTAGGCAATAAGAAAAGGTCTAGGACCATGACACAAGTTTGCCACTGGCAAATTAAAGATGGCCTGTGGCTGGGATCTCAGTAGCGCTGCATTCTGCAGCACATTCAGTCACCCTGGGTGAGTACAGTTTAAAGAAACTGTGGTTAAAGGGGGGGAGAGGTATGTCCCACCCCCAAAACACCTCTGAGTACTCACCTTATTTTGCTACCACCTGTAGCTTACAGAATCAAAAGGCAGAGATTCTCACAAGGAACAACTTTTTATTCAGCAGCCTTCTTTGACTATTTTTTACCCAGAAAGAATGGAAGATAGTGGTCCAAGCAGCAGATCCCTCCTGGTAGGGAGAAAAGCATTTAGACATGAGAAACAGCACCATGCCACAGCGCATGAGCTAGGAAGCAGAAAGTGCCTAGTTCAAATGTCACGTCATTCAGCCCTTCTCTCAGCTGGTGTCACAAAGCACATTGCAGTTTTCAATGGTAGAAAGCAGTAGAATTCCAGACTATATCTCTTATATAGAGATCATCTTATTTATAGCCATCTGTGTATACGGTAGGGACGCGGGTGGCGCTGTGGGTTAAACCACAGAGCCTAGGACTTGCCGATCAGAAGGTCGGCGGTTCGAATCCTGTTGCTCAGTCCCTGTTCCTGCCAACCTAGCAGTTCGAAAGCACGTCAAAGTGCAAGTAGATAAATAGGTACCGCTCCGGCGGGAAGGTAAATGGCATTTCTGTGCGCTGCTCTGGTTCGCCAGAAGTGGCTTAGTCATGCTGGCCACATGACCCAGAAGCTCTACGTCAGCTCCCTTGAGATGAGCGCCGCAACCCCAGAGTCGGCCACGAATGGACCTAATGGTCAGGGGTCCCTTTACCTATGTATACGGTAGGGACGCGGGTGGCGCTGTGGGTTAAACCACAGAGCCTAGGACTTGCCGATCAGAAGGTCAGCAGTTTGAATCCCCGCGATGGGGTGAGCTCCCGTTGCTCAGTCCCTGCTCCTGCCAACCTAGCAGTTCAAAAGCACATCAAAGTGCAAATAGATAAATAGGTACCACTCCGGCGGGAAGGTAAACGGCGTTTCCGTGCACTGCTCTGGTTCGCCAGAAGCAGCTTAGTCATACTGGCCACATGACCCGGAAGCTGTACGCCGGCTCCCTCAGCCAATAAAGCGAGATGAGCACTGCAACCCCACAGTCGGTCATGACTGGACCTAATCGTCAGGGGTCCCTTTACCTTTACCTATGTATACGGTACTTTGGAAAAAAACAGGTATTTAACATTCCCATCTTTCCCAAGTTCAAGGTGGCTTATGAAAATTACAAAAGCACATTGGAACACAATATGAAAAACAAACAATTACCCAACAACTAGCTGCTGAAACTAAGTAAGAGCACAAGAAAAGCTCTGCTTGATCAGGCCAAAGCTCCACCTAGACCAGAATCCTGATCTCATTCTCATAGTAGCTAATGCCTATCAGGAATTAAGTGCAACAACACTCACACCAATTCACAGTAATTGGTATTACAGTCTCCAACAATGAAAGTGAAACATAGTCATCATGATAGCCTCATCCTCCGTTAATTTGAAAAATTCTCCCAAAAGCTAGCAAAGAAGGGGGTGGCTATTGATATTTTGTTTTATTAACCACCTTCACCACCCTAAAGTTCCAAAGTAAATAACAGCATTTTAAAACACAACATTAAAAACGGTTTAAAATAAATTACCAATCAGAATAATAGGGTGGGTCCTAAATGTGTGTGTGTTCTCTAGTTGTAAAGAGCTGCATCTTCAGATTACCACAAAAATTGTATAATTCCTCGGGGGGGGGGGGGCAAATTGCAAAACTAGGAGGCTGCCAGAGAATGCTCTCTCCTGGGCCACCCCCCCCAGCCTCCTCTGTTGATCTTAACGCCTAAAATGGTATGAATTAGGACCAGAAGTGAACTGCCAACCAATGCAGCTGTTTTAAAGGTTAGATGACTTCTAAATGGAAACCTAGCCAGTAATCTGCATTTTTGGACAGTTGAGGTTTCTAAATAGTCTTCAAGGGCAGCCCCACGCAGGACACATTGCAGCAATCCAGTCTGGAAGTTACATGGCATGAGTGGAGAGAGGTACCATCTCACAGCTTTTGAATGCCCTCTTCCACATGAGCCTGCTGTTAAATCCCCCATCATCTTTAGAAACCCTTCTCTGATTGTCCATGGCTCTCTCAGAGATCAGGCAGCTGGCAACTGTGACGCTTGCTTTTATGTTTTGTGGCTCACTCGACACCCACTCTTATGCCATTCCAATGTTAAGTAAACACAAAGGTCATTACCTCATTTTCCAAGGCCTTTTCGGAAACTGTTTAAATATTTTTTACTTTATTTCTCTGACATTTATGTTTCCAGTGCTCTGCTGTTCATATTGTTTGATACATCATTTTATTTTTTAAAGAAACCTTTTGTATATGATAGCTAGCCATCCCAGGAGGAGCAGTTCTAAACAGTGTGGTCCGATTTATTTAAAACAAACTGCTGTAAAGGCCCTGACAGAGCAGACCTTGCTGATACTTAGGAACATAGGAAGCTGCCTTATCAGAGCATTAGTGCCATCAAGCTCACTGTTTGTGCGCTGACCAATAGTAGCAATGCAGAGTTTCAGATGGGGTCTGTTCCATCCCTACTTAGAGGTGTTGGGGTTTGAAACTGAGACAAAACAGATGCTCTAGCATTGAACATGCTCCTGTTTTAGTTGAAAATGGTTAGGCATAGGTTTTTTAAGATGCCTTTGGCAAATCTTTATCTGGAAAGGTAGCATGTAATTCTTGAACATAAATGTACTAAATATAATTTTCTATAGTAGAGATTCTAAGGGTTGTTTTTAGATGGGAGTAGCAGGTGTGCAAATGTGAAAAATAATACAGAACATATAATATGAATATGAACATTCAATAACTAATCCCTGAAGTATTGCCTTGATGATTTTAAGTGTGTGTGTGGTAGTAGCTGTGTTTTGATCATTTTGAATAAAACCCTGATGTTTCTACCTATTGCGATAAGAGTATAAATCATTACTATTCCCAAAGGAGTCTAAAACTGGTATGTTTATTCACTGAAAACAGAAAGAGCAAGGTTGAGCAGGAGGAGGGAGAATTCTTTCTTCTTCTTCTGGTGAGCCACATTTAATGTTCCAGCAGTGAATTACTGCCTCCCCTCCCCACACCCCTGACTTTAACCTGTGAGAGTTTCTTCCTGAGAGAGGAGGCGGAGGAAGAGGAGGAGGAGGAGGAGGAAGGTGGCTGGAGGAGAGTGAAGAGCTCCCCAGCACTATTTGCAGGTGCTCTCAAGAGGCGGAGGAGGCCGAGAAGGGCAGAGAGGAGGACGACGAGGAGGCCATTAGGCTAGTAGCCGTGTTTCCTCATGATCATCAGAAACTCCTGCTCGCTCACTTCCCCGTCTCCATTCAGGTCCGCTTCGGTGATCATTTCCTGCAGTTCCTCGTCCGTCAGCTTCTCCCCAATCTCGGAGGCGACGCGCTTGAGGTCTTTAAAGGCGATCTTGCCCCTTTCCGGGTCCTCGAACAGCTTGAAGGATTTCAGGATCTCCTCTTTGGGATCCGTTTCGGACATCTTCTTGGTCATCACGGAGTAAAAAGCGTCGAAGCCGATCTTCCCCGAACCTTCTTTATCCACTTCGCCCACGATCCTCTTGATCTCTTCTCTGGTGGGTTCAAAGCCCAGGGCCCGTATGGACACCTTCAGGTCTTTCACGTCGATGGTCCCGGTGCCGTCGGAATCCAGCAGGTCGAAGGCATCGCGCATCTGCTGCTTCTGAGCGGGGCTGAGCTCAAGCTTAGGGCCTTTCTTCTTCCTCTGGGACCACTTGCTCGTATAAGCCATCCTTCGGGGCCCTCAAGGCAGCGCCGACCGGGCTCCTCAAGCTGTTCTGCCCGTTGCTACTGGCTGCTCCTCGCAAACGCCCGGAGGGAGAATGCTTCTGCCGATGGGGAGAAAACAGTTGCAGGTTGCCATGGCAGGGAGGATCATGGATGTCAGAGACCGGAAGTAGTAGAGGGACGGACTACATTTCCCAGCATGCTCCTCGAGGAGGCGGGGCAAGAATGAGCTGATCGCTGCTGTTGGGAGACATTTAATAGGAGAAGCCTGAGCCCTGGGCAAAAAAAGGTGAGCGAACCTGTCACGGAAGGTAGGAGCGGGGAACAACTTGTGCTGTTTGTTCTGTTTTGTTATTTGGGAAATGAGGCGGAAGGTCAGCTGTTCTTCGGCGCCGCCAGCCTTCTAGGCCGTGCTTAGGGATGACGCTTTGCTCTCAAAAAGTTGGAGGAGAAAAAACATTGTATTGTTATTTTTGTCCTTGCAGCTGTCAGGTTCTGTCTGTAATTGAGGAAATTGGGACTAGATATGTGTTGCTGGAAAGTCTCGCCCCCGATCCCCACCCCAAGAGTATGTAATAATAGATGCCTAGTAATAATGGGTGGGTGTATATCGTTGTGTACTGGGAACAGGAAATCACTGGCGCTGAGGCTGGCTTTGCAAAGCTTATCTAAAAGCCCCCTGTGAGTGAGGATGGGGTGAGTGTAGATAAAAGTTGTTGGGAAGTTTTGAATTGCTTGTTTAGCTGTTCGCCAGGGGTGCGTGATGTCGCACTTGTCAGGTCACAACAGACGTCTAAGAAAGGAAATGACAGGTGCTGTTAAGTCCTGGGAAATAGCAATGGGATGGCCTGGAAAAAGTGGAATTTAACGGAGGACTGGTGTACGAGTGAATTCAGTGTATACCAGCAGTTACTCCAATACAGTCTTTTAAAATCGCTTGTTCGAACTTCCTGATCAGGCTGGCGAAAGTAGGGTGAAACGATTAACCCCCATCCGTCCAAATCCCTTTTCTTTTAGCGCATGTTGCTAATGACACCTCTCATCCACTTTGAAGACGAGAGTACAAAATCTAGAGGATATGACCCATTTAGGCTGCAATTCTGTGCATGCATATATGGGAGTAAGCCCCTCTGAACCCAGTGGCATGAGCGCAGCCAGGATTTTTTTTGGGGGGGGGGAGGTGCTTTTGTTAGTGGGTGCAGGACCTCAGTTTGCTATGTATTTTAATTTATTTTTATTGATGGGGGGGGGCAGCTGCCCCTCTCTACCCCCCCCCCCGCTACGCCCATGCCTAGTAGTATTTACTTCTGTGTCAGCATTGGGTTACGAATCGTTAACCCCCCTAAGTATAATGATTTCGGAGCAAGCCCCATTGACTTCTTTGGGGGTCGGGCTTAAAAACATTCAGAAGGACAGGTCACGCGAGCTATGTAATTGGGCCGTAATTGGGAGATGAACCTACACAAGACTTGAGCGAAAGGAGGGTAGTAAACACCCCTTTCCATGGCGCCTTTGGCACAGCCCTTTACTCCCAATTCCATACTGTAACTGGGGGAAAAATAGTTTATTATTCCCCGTTGATCCTTCCTCCCCTTCCTGTTCGCTGCCTCGCGTCTTTCATATTGTAAGCCTCTCGGGGCAGGGACCTGTCTTCTTTCCAAAGCTGACATTATATAAATCAATAAAGATTAAACCGACAAGTTGTGTGCTGTAGAAGGGTGAAGCCGGGGCACTGTAAGGAGTGACAATCCAGGGTGGACTTTGGGTTTAGTTAGTTTACTTATTTCTTTTCCACCACCACGCCAGAGTGGAACCAAAATAGGCAAGCCTCAAAACCACAGGCGTACGCCTTATTATTATTATTATTCCTTCACTTCGGGCTGTTTTACGAGGGAGCGAACACCGTCGCCTCCACGACTCCTTCACGAGGCGACCGAGGGGCGACTGGGGCCGAGGGGAGCCCATCTTCTGTGGGGCTGGGGCGACTGGGGCTGTGAGGGGAGCCGCAAAGGCCTGTCCCGGCTTTCCTGCCTCTCCTTGGCTGAAGGGGGCGGAGGCAGCCGCGGCCCTCGCGTCCCCTCCGCCACCGCCTCCTTCGACAGACCCCCGTTATGTCCTGCGTTCACTCGGTTACAGGGAACTCCTGGGCGAAGGGAAGAAGCGGCGGCGGCGGCGGCGGCGGCAGCGCGATTCCGGCGGCCGACGCGACAAGGGGCCCATTGGAGGGAAGAGGCGGGACATGGCGGAGACGGAGGAGAGAGGCGGCGGCGGCTCGCTGCACGAGACGCGCTTCGAGGCGGCCGTCAAGGTGATCCAGAGCCTGCCCAAAAACGGTGAGTGAAGCCCGGGAGGAGCGAGGAGACGGTTCGAGGGCCAGGAACCGGGAAGGTGGGGCAGCGAAGGCGACAGAGACCCCGAGGAGAGGGTGGGAAGCGCCGCCTCATTTCTGTGCCTCTTCGGGGGGCGAGGAGAAGGGTCCCCCTGAATTGGGGTTTTTCTCCATCCCAGCCACGCCACACCCACAGGAGCCGCTGCGAAAGACCTGCATCTTTTCTCTCCCTCCGCCACCCCCCTGCCTTCTCCTGCCAACCAGCTCTATTATGAATTCAGTGGCCAAGCTTGAAAATTTGCCATTTAAAAGACGGTTAAAACTGTTTGGAAAAACCGGCACAATATATTGGGGAATGGCCTTTCCTGGCAAAAGCATTTCTTTAGCAAAGAACTCTAGTGCTCCTGGCTCTTTTTTTTCTACCTAGGCAACCATTTTAACTTGTTTACCTTATTATTTGGAGGATTTGTATTCCACCCCTTGGGCCAGCTGACTGGCAGAACAGCTAGCTTAAGATTTCTCTAAAAGTCTTTATAGTACAGTAGTTGGCTATTTAAAAGCAGGGGGAAGAACCTGTAGTCGGATAAAAAGGCATGCATGCAATACCAAGAATCTAAAAGCAGGGAAGGTTGTCCCTTAGCACTGGTAAGGAGCAGTTGGAGCCAGGCAAACATCTCTGGAAAGTACATTCTGGCTACCGCAACTCAGAAGGCCTTATCGTAGGCCTCTTCCCACCTTGCCTTCTAAAGGTATCAGACAAATTTTAATAGCCTGTTGGGTTGCTGAGGGAATAGGTGGTCCTTGCAGTTCTATACATCCCTACTCTGAAGCCAAATTTGAGTACTTATACACACTTATGTCTATATAGAACTGCTGCCTTGATGCTCTTTGTGCATATTAAGTTCCATACAACAATTGTTCCTCTCCCCAGAATGAAACATTCTGCAATCTCTGTGTGTAATCCTGATACGTAGTTTAATATTTACAATGAAAAGTTAAATTGAGAGCAGGACTAAAAATAGTATGTCCAAAAAGAAAAGCTTCCATCTCTATTTAAGAGAGCCAAATACTCAGCCAACTCTGCTCCAGAGATTATTTTTTTTAATGCCTTCAACTATTTTCTTTTTTTTAAAAAAACCAACAACCATGTTATCCCAAGCACTGCAAGCAAGGAGGGGTTTGCCTTGAGCGTGTTATGTTCATACTTGATTTTGCATTGGTAACAGCTTGTGGGTGTAAATGGTGTGATTTTCAAATCCCTTCTCTTTCCCACCCCACCCTTCTGTGAAATTGGCGGAGTCGCATAACACTGGAAAACTTAAGCTGCATTCGCTTCATACTTAAGAATGGTGTGAACATTTGAGACAGCCGTTGCACATGTGCAGATGACAGTTTCATGAATAGGAGCTTGGGGGATGGGGTTGCAGGGATGGGGAAATCAAAATGGGCATGCACACATTGAGTGAATACACCCTGCTCTAATGTTAACAACACTATGCAAATGTGGCCTGAAGCATAGTGGGATGAAATGACCTCACTGTGTTTTAAGTCGCCAATATGAACATACCCATAATATTAGAAAATGAGAGGTATCCTTCATGGTGTGCATGCTATAAATACTTTTCTGTCTCACTTTAGTAACAGAATCTTTAAAAAATGTATCAATCTAAAATTTTGAGCTTGTGCAAGTTCCATTCTAAGAGCTAAGGATTGGCTGGTGGTCAGGCACACCAGCCATGTATAAAGTGGTAGCATAAGCAGTCAATAAATCTCCTTACCTGGTTTTCCGTTGGGCAGATAGTATTGGGGTAGCCATGGGAGCAGGGCCTATGATAGAAACTGCTTGAAGCAGTTTGACTGGAATAACCTAACCATCGATTTAGGTAACCATAGTGGGGTAAAATAACTTTGGGGGGTTTTGTCACAGGAGGATCTGCTGTGGTATTTTGATCCTTGACAGGGCTTTGAATTTCCATAGCTTTTTTCCAGTACTGCAATATGTCTTCAACACAGGATGTGTGTGAGCTGCACCACAGTAGGGACAATTCTACCATAAAGCTAGCATGAGAAGTATCAGCAGTCATGTTTTTTTTCTGTTTGTTTGGACATGTTACTTTCATTAATAGGAGAATCAACAACAGGGATGATATCATTACTTGAAATATAAAGGTGACTATGTTCCTTTGCACAAGTATACTTTACTCACTGGAGTATCCTTTCTGATTATAGAATGAAAATAAACATAGACCGAAGGTGCAATTATTTGATTTTTTAAAATCAGAAATTGGTGTGCATAAAGTCTTGAGTTTAGTCCTTGTTATGGGTGTACTTAGTTCCCAGTACCCTGGTGCTGCAAGTCATGCAGTCATATTCTATTTATTTTGGACTGGATCTTTAACTTTGGACTGGATGCCAAAGTTGAACTTTGGTCTCATTGAATTCAGTGCGAACAATAAGTCATGGTTTAAGTTATGGCCCCTTGATTTCAGTGGAACTTCAGTTAAATTAACCACGTGTGAATCTAACCCTTTGAGTTGGTACAGAAATTAGGTGTTTAAAAATATCTGTCATTTATGGTGTTTCTCACTTTAAGATTATTTTCTCTAGGTTCATTCCAGCCAACAAATGAAATGATGCTCAAGTTCTATAGCTTTTATAAGCAAGCAACTCAAGGACCCTGCAGTAGTCCAAGACCTGGATTCTGGGATCCTATTGGTAGATACAAATGGTAAATATGATATGCAATAGGTGTTTTAAGTTTGTATGTACACAAGCCCTGCTGTAGTGGGGGGCAGCAGGAAGGATGAATTACTGTCTACTTTTTTTTTTTCATGGGACACTGCTACAACTCACCAAAGGGTAGACCAAAGGGTTTGCATGCAGAACGTCCAGGTTCATTTTCCTACATCTCTAGGTAGGACTGGGAAAGACATCTCAAACTCCAGAGGACCACAGCCAATCATGGTAGACAATATTGAGCTAGATGGACCAGTAGTGTGACACTGTATAAGGCAGCTTCCTGTGACAACTTGCATATGGAGAAAAGCCTTAGTTATAAAGAATATAAATGTGCACCAGATCACTGGTAGTAGGGGATGTTCTCAGCCTCTCTTTTTAAAAAACCAAGGCCTGGTATCATTTCTGAGATTTATGTTCCAGCTATTTTGCCTTTGTTACCTGGGGAATTGACATGTGCATCCTGCTCTGCCTAGCACGCCATGATTACCTGAGCACTGCCACCTTCCCAGCTATTTCTGTTTAAAAATGTACCTAGTTCAGGAAAGAACTCCGTAGCTGTGAGGGTGCAGGCAAGATTAAGATAGAGATAATAATTGCACAAAGAGACTTTCGGTACAGAAAATGTTTTTTTCTGAATCTTGAAGACGGTTCATTGACAATTGTCTACCAGCAGCCTGCAAACTGACTTTTAGCAGACTGTCTCTGCTCCTCATTCTGGTCTCCCACTATTAGGAAATATCTTAATAAAGATGGTGGCAATGTACATGTAAAATTGGTGGTCAAGCTGATGGAAGTGCAATGTTGCCCCCATTCTTGTGAAGCATATGTTGGAGGTGGAGGTAGCCGGGTTAGACTCTGCAGTTTGGCTCTCCCTAACAGAGACATTGTTGCCTGTAAGCACATGTAATAATTTCTCTCAGTTTACAGAGGTTTCTTGTCAAACAAGTTCTGCATGTTTTTGAAGCTCAAGCATTTTTACCCATTAGCTATAATAGGGCAGAAATAAAAAATATGTATATGTAAGAGGAATCTGTATTTTTTTTAGTGACTTTTGGGAAGTATTATAGAGCTATACAGACCTCAGTAAAAAACAACGACGAAAGGGTTGATATTTGTTTTTTAGTTGCTGTTATTCTCAGTGCAACCCTCCAGAGGTGTTCTTTTTTAAAAACTTGTGTTATAATTGATATTCACAGCAGATTAGCAAAGTACACTTTTTATTCAGGCAAAGGTTAAATCAAATTAAGTGCTCATTCTTGTCTTTGGAAAGGGGAAATAATAAAGATAATAATAAAGATAATAACAATAATACCAGGAAGTAAGGTATTGTGGGAAGAGTGCTGCATGAAGACAATGCAATCTTGTGAACTAATATTTCTCTTAATTTTTTTTTAAGCTTCAGGAAATCACTTGCAGGGATATTTGGCTATTTTAAGAAGTAAACAAAACAAAACCCCAAATTCTAAAACTGTATTTTTGGGGGGAAGGCAAAATAAGTCAGAGGAGTGTGTCATAGGTCCTTGATACATCTGGAAGGTTTCTGTGACACTTGTGCAGCTATAGTGTACAGGAGAATAGGAAAATGCAGTTTGAGGCAGGGAATAGGTATTGGGCAATTGCATTTTTGCAGCAGCAGCAGCAGTGTTTTTTGCTCCAGAGCTGGATAATTGTGCCCCCCCCCCCCGGTGACTGCTATGCTGGCTGTGACTTTCCCACACAGAGATTTGACTATGCACACAATAGACAAACTTATTTGAAAAGGCCATCTGGGTTATTGGATCCAGCTATTTATTTACTTGTTTCTGTTTTATATCTTTGACTTACCTGTTTCTCAAGCCTATTGCAAAGAGTTAGTATAAGTTATATATTCTGCAAAATGTTGTGCATTTTGAACTGGGCACACAAGCCGAGTATAAATTACTCATAACTGTGGCCTACCGTCAGACAAAAAGTGAGAAGGAAAAGATGGAAACGAGGCCATTTATTAAATATTAAAAAGCACATTGTTTGAAGACTGAGAAACCAAGCCTATGTTAAATCTCAATCTTAGAATTTGTGTTACTCTACAGACAATGAGCACATATTTATGTACACAAAACTAGATAGATTGTAGCGAGTTCTGTCACTGTAGAATCAAGGGCTCAGTAAGAATGAGCCTGTTGAATCTTATAGGAATTATAATTTTAAATGTCTTGAGGATATTTGTGATATTTATTGTAGGGATGCATGGAGCGCTTTAGGTGATATGCCCAAAGAAGATGCTATGATTGCCTATGTTGAAGAAATGAAAAAGGTAAGAGTTGCTAGGTATGTCGAAGAAAGCAAATATTCCATAATAATTTCATTTCTAGGCACATGAAGCTTGAAACTTGATTAGCTTCTAGCCAAGCTTCAAAAGGAATTGCTGCAAATTATTTGATGGACTTTACCCTAGGCAGCCTAGCTG
Source organism: Podarcis pityusensis (assembly GCF_964106645.2). Classification (NCBI taxonomy): domain Eukaryota; kingdom Metazoa; phylum Chordata; class Lepidosauria; order Squamata; family Lacertidae; genus Podarcis; species Podarcis pityusensis. The sequence goes on along the minus strand of NC_138037.1, from coordinate 21,111,681 downwards.
TCAAAATGCTGAGAGCTTTAGGGATATTGCTGCCATGAAAGAGAAGTGAGCAACGCTTATGCAGTGCATTATGGAAGTTTATGGTAAGCAGCCTGCAGTGAATCACTGGAACTGGAGCTAATTCACAGCAAAAACAGAGATGGAGAGAGGCAATGGGCTGTGCAGGCTCTTTTAAAAAACACTTGTACTGTAATATCAGTTGGAAGAGTTTCAGCTCTTCTGAGTATTTGATAAAAGGAATGCATTACAAGAGTACTAGATGACTCAGAACTGAAACATGCAAAAAGCTAAACCTTGGGTACTTGTATACAGCTTGCACCAATATTTCCATTTTGCTGTGTATTTTTGATTATGTGGGGTTAGGATAGATGACAGTACTCTTTATATATTGGAAATCAATAGAACTATCTATCTGTCAATCTATAAATACTTCATAATAGCTAACAAAAATAAAAACACTGAAAACCTGCTTAGAGTACAAAGTCAGAATTTAATATTTATGCTAATATTATAGTGAACAGTAAACCCTAGTGTTAAGGCCATTGGAGGGTGTAGGAAGGTTAACAGAGATGGCAATCCTCATATGGGGTGAAGGTGCTGGATTGAGGACATAAGGAAAGGAAATTTCTGATGGGGAGAAAGAAGAGAGCAGAAAGCACGGGGAGAGCATGTGTAGGATAGGAGAAGGAAGGAAGGGCCCATGAGCGATGAAGGGGTGCCTAGAAGAGGTGCTGCAATAGCCTGGCAAAGGATCTAGCTTGAGGCTGATGGAAGCTCATCAGTGAGATACTCATTAGAGGAGATTGCGGTGTGGATTACACAGAGTCTAGAATGTTAAGGTGTTGGCAAATTCTGATTAATTTGGAGATTTGCATGGGAGCTTTAAATATTCTTTAGGGCATTGTGCAGTTCATATTTAACTTCAACATGTGATTTGGTAGTATCCCAAAGCACATAATAAAAAGAAAATATACACACTGTTGTTGTTTTTTGCCATGGTAAATGTATTACTATTTCTTCATATCTGAATCATATCATCCACTTTTGGTAATCAGTATTGCTACTCTGAAGTAAGTAGGCTGGGTATTGGAGTAAGCTGGTTAGAATAGAAATTGAGTAGGCTTGAGCCTAAAATGAAAAGAAACATACTATACTTAAACTACTAAATGTAATTTGGGGCGTTGTTAGGATTAATGTAATACCACATGTGTTGAAGGAGCTTCTGATGAAATCATTCCAGTTAATGTGTTAAATGTTTCCAAATAATTGTTGCTACAATATTATATATTGCCTAATTTTTCTTTTGGGAAAGCATCTTTCATGCATAGATTTAACAGGCTTAAGCAAGATAAAGCTGAACCTCTGCCTGCCTTTCTGAGAGTAGTAGATAATAGAATGGAAGACAGCAAGAAAATATATCAGAATACTCTTATCTGCTGATGAATTTAGTTTCTCTGTATTTCCTGTACTGCCTGTTTTGTGGCGTCTTTATTCTGATAAATGTATTCATTTTGTAAAGGAGTTATAAATTATGAAAGAATATGCTAAGAAAATGTTGTAATATTTTTATTCTCAAACAAATTCTGCTTTTGGCACAAAACCATGTGCAGAGTTACTTGAAAGTAAGTCCTACATTTGGTGGAACTTGCTTGTGAGTAAACAAGGATGGAATTTGGTATTTAAGTTGTTTAACATGTTTGAGCCTAGAAGTTATTTGGATAAGCTCTTTGCTGCAGTGGCAAACATGATTCGCCATGCAGAGTTATTGGGAGAAACAATAGGAGTTTTGTTGTAGTAGTATTGCCTTTCTCATTTTCTTCAAAGGAAATTTATTTTAATAATTATGAGTGTAGCTTCCTTAGCCAGCAGTCTGCATTCTCGCTTAGTATTCATATCCTTTACACAAACACATAAAAATGACAAATCAAGCCTGTTTATATTTGTGAGATTGGGCTGAATATACATAAAGAGAGGCAGTGATATTTGATAATGATATTTATTTATTTAAGGATTTATAAACTGCTTCCCAATGAATGTTTCTAAAGTAGTGCAATGTAGAAATACCGAAAGAACAACACATATAGTAAAAATTAAGTATACTTAACAATCTATAAAACACTATCTTAAAAGCACTAAATTACAAGGTTCTGCATAGTATAAAGAGGCAGTCTTCAGGGAAAGGCTTCTTAAATAGATACGTTTTCAAACAGCTGCCTAAAAGTTAAAATGCTAGTTGCTTGACTAAGTTCACTGGGAAGCTGATTCTATGGAGCTACAATCAAAATGCTAAATGTTTGGTTTGATGCCAGACATACCTATGGAGCATACAGAACAACACCCTATCAGAGCAGAGGAACAGTTCTCAGACAGACAGCTGTATGGGGCAAAGCAGTCCCTCGGGTAAAGTTGATGTTGCAATTAAAGGGTTTCAAAATCCTCTTCTTCTTTGGCGATCACTCGTAGCCGAGTAAGATTGCCTTCCATGAACATGGTCTTCTTAACAGTGAGTCCATAAGTGACTGTGGAGGCCAGTTCTGGATCCACACGTCCTTCCACAGTGGGGACATAGGTTTCCATGAGGGAGTTGATCGCAGTGAGGGTTTGCCGAACATGCCTTCCTCTTAGCACGTTTCTCCCTTTCATCCTGAGTTTGAGCATCTTCAAAGTCCATGATGCCTTTGGTAAGGCTGTTCTCCAGTTGGAGCGCTTGCAAGCCAGTGTAGGTGGTGCAGAATTTTTTTATTTATTGTGATGCTGTGTTCTTGTGAAGTATTGCAATATTATTAACTGATAAGCAATTCATAAATGTTTTGTATTCCTACAGATTCTTGAAACTATGCCAATGACAGACAAGGTTGAAGAACTCCTACATGTAATAGGCCCATTCTATGAAATTGTTGAGGATAAAAAGAGCAGAGGATCTGGCATAATAGCAGGTTGGGATATAAACTCTACTTATCTTAATTAACTGCAGGTTATATTAAGCTATGGTTTTGCAATTTGTTCAGCTTCTGTGAATAATTTTAATGGTAATTGCACTAATTGTTGCAAAGCCCCTCAGAGCCAGGAGCAAGAAAGCTCTTGCACAAAACACCTCTCTCCATTTTCCTGACATGCTCTAACTTCCATGCAAACGTGTTGCAAGTCTGACTTGCCACAGCTTTCATAATATTAAAACACCTGCATGTCCTCAATTAATCCTGTTGGCTTAAGGTTGGCTGGTTTCACATAAACCACAATGAAGGTTAACCTGTTTCTTGGTTTGGACACTCCATCAACCCATGGTTACACAAACTGGAAGCAAAAGCTTCTGAGCTGGTGGAATGCACAAGGTCATGGTTCTGGGGCTCATTCACATCAGTGTTTAGTGTAGGGTGTGAGAAACCTAAGGCTTGTTGTTGGACTCAAAATTCCATAAATCCCAGCCAGCTTGGCCAGTGGCAATGGGGGAGTGTTGTTGTTTTGCTTGTTTGTCTAAAACACACATATCGGTGATATGGAACCTTTGGCCCACATACCTAATGTGGACTGCCAGGCCTTCCCATTTGGCTCCCAGTGCTATTTCAGCAAAGTCATGCCTGCCTGTCCCACACATTACCAGATGTGGGGCAGGTAAAGGTGGGACTTGGTCAAAAGGGCAGTGCCTGCAAAAGCCTTTGCATGGTAGTTTTTCCCAAGGACCCAATAACCAGCAGATTGTCAGATGTTTGGGAGCTGCTGCACGAAGCGCTTTGCAAACCCTGTGCTCAGCCAAGCTCTGTGCTCGACCTGCTTAGGAAGCGCTGCAAAAGTGGCTCTGCAAGTTCTTTTTGCATTTCCCTCCCGAAAAGGGAGCAAGTTTTTCCCAAAGCACTTCCCCCAGCCCTTTGAATAGAAACTGCATTCTTGGCAGAGGGAAAGATGCTCCAGTCTTAGCATTTCCGCCTCTGCAGAGCCATCAAAGGGTCTCCATCTAGCCAACTGTTAGCTGATCATCGGTGAAAAAGAGCCTCTTTGATTGGCACTGGAAGCACATCTTCAAAGGCTGCGCTACAGTAACCTTTTAATTTTAACAGGCGTCTATCACTTGATGCTATTATAATGTTTGATGATTGACAGATGGGTTCTCTCACCTGTGAAAATGGCTCCCTAGTGGGTGAGGAGATAAAGATCCGGCCCACTGGGCTACTCCTGATTTATATTCTTTAGCCAAAAAAGGATCCCAGAGTAGTTCACAGAAATCAGTAGTGAAGTAATCCCTATTCTCAGGTTTACAATCTGAAAGAGATGAGCGTATGAAGAAGAAGGGGTGGGCAGAGAAGAAGAGAAAAAAGAAAGCTCAAACACCAGTCCAATAATATCTGGAGGACTTTAGGTTCCCCTTCCTTGGTTTAGTATAATGTCTGAACATCTCTTCTATTGATTCTGGCTTCCCACTGCATGTACTGTACATGTAGCAAAATACATGTGTTTATCTATTTAGCATATTCAAAGTACTGACATGTCAAGTAGCCCTTACTGGTCAAGTGGTCAGTACTGAGCACCTCTGGCATACTGGGCTCTGCACTTAAGGTACAGCTGATGCAGTCTACACCCAGAACTACATTATTATGCAAATAGCCCGACATCAATTGGTTTAAAATATTGTCTCTGTGTATGTATTTGTGTTTGTGTATATTTATATGTCTATATATATATCTAGTAGGTTCTCTAAAATTACATTTCTTGTCACTTGGCACAGAATGCCAAACACTACTGGCACATTTTAAAGACTTATTCCAGTCAAAGTACTACTCTTAAGAAGAAAAATAATAATTATGTAGCATGCAAATATTCACTGGCGTTAGCAACATTGCAGTGAGTTAGGCATAAATAGGTTTTCCACTATTTCCATTCCATTTTCATGCAAATGTGCAATAACAGATGTTAAAAATCTTTACCAGTAACTGATTATTTTCTTTCAATGGACAAAATATATGTGTCTCTGTTGCAACAAGCCAGCAGCAAAATTCAGAGCACATGTATTTGGTTCTTTGTGAATGCTAATATCCTGTGGTTTTGGAACATGTGATGGCCTCAATTGATAGCCAAGTCTAGTACAACATTTTATTATGTAGTCCATTTCTCCATTCCAATGGGTATTCTACTGTTTACCTCCGAACTGCTATACCACTTGAATATTTTGCTTACAAAATGTGCTTGAATCATTTCCCAGTTATGGTTTTTTCTTATTGTAGATTTAATATGCATATCCTAAATTCATACAGGAAAATTCAGTATCAAACAATGGAACCGCTACGTAAAGTATTTAGGTCAGTGGGAGAAGGAAAACAGAGGCTGCTATAAGTGTTGTGGTGTATTAATAACTGAGATTACATACAATACTATACTATATATGCCTACGCATAAATAATTCCCATTGAGTTCAAAAGGACTTACTCCTGAGTAAGTGGGTATAGGATTATAGCCTTGGGTCCCACTAACATAGGACTTACTTCTGAGTAGACACATATAGCATTGCATTGTTAGTCGTCTTCTTGTTCTCCTTGTTCTGAATAAGTCAGTTTTGTTAAATTTTCCTTACCAAAGTGCCAAACAACCTCATAGCTCTCTAGGTAATCTCTGTCTCGTTTATTATTTTAAGGCACCTACTATAAAGGTTCTAAATTGAAACCAAACATTACTGTGCCAGGTTGATTTCTGACTGTTATAAACAATTTATACAGATAATTTATAGACTCTTCTTTTGGTTCTTATTATGCAAAATGTACAAAACCTAGATACCAGAAGAGAAAACGAAAAAAGGGAACATGTGAGATTAGTCTCTGTCTAGGAAAGTGTGAGGAGAGTTCTTTCATGGAGGCCCTTTGCTGCTAGAGAAAGAGCTAGCTCTGTTTCCATCGGGCATTTTTAAAAGTGCTTGTAAGGGCTATAGTCTGCAGGTGCATTTAAATGTATCCTTGTCCCACTGATGTGCAAAGTTACGTGGTAGTCCTGATTTTAAAAAGCAAATGTGGTACTCATATGGGACATGCTAAATCCACACCTACCCATGGTTTCCTCCTTGCAGAATATATCCCGAAGGCTGTTTTCTATCAGCCTTGTTCTAATTTGAGATAAAAGGTGAGCTGAAATTAAAGTGTGGGAAAGATAAGCACTGGACATGCAAAGGGGAATCTATATATCACTTGCATAGTTGCTAAAGGTAAAGGTAAAGGACCCTTGACAGTTAAGTCCAGTCGTGAACGACTCTCAGGTTGCGGCGCTCATCTTGCTTTACTGGCCGAGGGAGCCGGGATTTGTCCACAGACAGTTTTTCCGGGTCATGTGGCCAGCATGACTAAGCCGCTTCTGGCAAAACCAGAGCAGCGCGTGGAAACACTGTTTACCTTCCCGCTGGAGCGATACCTATTTATCTACTTGCACTTTTTGGGCATGCTTTCGAACTGCGAGGTCGGCAGGAGCTGGGACTGAGCAACGGTAGCTCACTCCATTGTGGGGATTCGAACTGCCAACCTGCTGATCGGCAAGTCCTAGGCTCTGTGGTTTAAACCACAGTGCTACCTACATCCCGTACATAACCTACTGGCTACTTGCTGTTTAAATCAGATTCTCCCAGGCTAGTTTGGCCCTAAATTCCACATTGTTGCCCAGGCAGTCCTGCTCACCCTGGAAACAAAACTGAAAAGATGACCAAAAAAGCAACAAAAGCTCCAACCAGTAATTGTATGGTCATGGCAGAGTGGAGATCTCCATTATCATCTGTGTAGCCACAGGTGCTATCCAGTAGGTGCATTTGAGAATTGCACCTTCACATACACAGCTTATCCTAGCAGCAGTGAAAACCCTACTTGCAAATTGAACGTTCAGCTCTCTGTGATAGAGCTGTGACCTTGGGGGAAGACATAAGTATTTCCAAGAAGAATTAAAAAAATAAACAACATGTGCACAGCCTCATTTATGCTCGGCATAGGGACAGTGATGTATTTAATTGGGTCAGGTTTTGCTCATGAGAATCAGTATGCTTTTGAGAGGCACAAAAGTCTTCTAATTCCGGTGCAAAATGAATTTACAAAGCTAAACTTTTAGATAAAAAATAATGCTCCTAAGGGAAACATTTGAGGTGGGGTGCAGAAAAGTATGTGGAAGTTTAGAGGCTTGTTGATACTTACAGCCAGAACTTAATGCAACAGAAAGCATTATTTACCATGTTAAGTAATTTTTTAAAAGCCTCTTAACTAAAGCCAGTTATTTCAGTGTGCTGACATACCACAGAGGAATGAAATACTGCTCACAGTTTATATCCTTGGATTGCCATCTGTGTAACATGTGCGAGAGTGGACAAGAGAAGCTTAGGAAATTACTTTCTTGTTGCTAATGTTTTGAAGGCTTGGTCTGATGCACTTCTGTTTTCAAAGCAAAGGAGCGCAATCTGTTCTGCAAGGGACGAACCCACTCTTAATCAGTAGCTGACCAAAATATTATTTTCAGGTTCGTAAAAAACACTAGACTCGAAAGAAGAATGTGGCTTCTACATCCAGCGCAAGAGGCCTGGCCTGCCTGCATGAACTTAGGGTAGGCTTGGAAGAGGCATGTGGAGCACTGTGTTTGCATTATCTGGGCTCTGCAGAAGGGAATTGGGCAACTTTTTGCTTGAAGCGCTTGGGGCATTGAAGGGTTCAAGGGCCTTATTCTTTCTGGGGAAGCTAAACTGCATTGCTTTCTAAAAAAAAATGTGTTGCTGCTCAAAATGGAGCCAGGCTTTCAGAAACATTTTCGTGGTGGTATTTTATGTGCCTTCAATTTCAGCTGCACTGAAGAGAATGAAGGGAAATATCAACATGGACTTGTGTGCTCATAGGGCTGTGTATAAATAAAGAGGCCAAGTGTAGGTGTCAGAGTATAAGCAAGTGACTTTTTCCAAGTCTTTCTTTAAAAGCATGCTTATGAGATTTTAAATAAATGAATTAAGCTATACCATTCATTGGGACTATTTTGTTTCCCCCTTCACTGGTTTCAGTGCTGCTTTTTATTATGATGATAGTTATATGTTGGATTTATGACAATCTGTTTTTTTTGTATTGATTGATTTTTCATTTGGATTGTATTTATATTTTATTTATTATGAGGACTTGATTAATTAGGCAGCATATAACTGGAAAAACTAAGCAAAATAAATCCAGAGTACCATAGTTCCATGAGCCCAAAGAGACTTTGGAGTTGTTTTTCTCGATTAGCAGCAACCCCAACCCCTGGCCATGCCAGATGGCAAAGCATGTAATTGGAATGAAATGCGAAGAAAAAAGCCAACTGTCTCTTGCATAAGCCCAAGTAGCATTTTTTGTTCTGACCATTATTTGCGTAAGATCTGTGTATTCATCCAGAAACTGTGTCTTAAAGTAACAGCCTTCAGTATAGCTTCTTACAAACAACAAAAATACCTATACTTATTTTTGCAGCTTCCAGATGTTATATGTGGAAGTTTAGTATTAAGGTTGTATTATAGAAAATATGAAGAAATACTCATCACATGCTGCAACTTCCCAAATAGTGGTACTGTGTGTTTTAATACTCCAAATCCCCTTATCAGGGTAGCACCTCATTTGCTGGGAATTTGTCCCAGTTTCTAGCACCAACGTAACTGGACTTCTTTCTGTCCCCCCCCCCTTTTTTAATGGATATTCTGTTCTGATACTGTGTTTGCATGTTGCATGGACCAAGAGCGTAGTTGTATTGGGAATGGTTTGGAAGAGGGACTGTTGTGACAAGGGAAGTTGTAATCCTGTTCTTCTTTTTTGTATTATTGCTATAAAAAACTTAAATTTAAAAAAAATTGATTTGGTTTTCTGGTAATTAGTAAATGTGTGTCTGTTTCCTTTATGAATATTTCTTACCCATTCCAATAAGAACCTATTCCAATAAATAGGTTTTCCGCATGTTACGTATTTCCTCCATGGAGAGTCCTTGCATTGCAAGAAGAGATTTTCTAGCAGAGGAGACTTGTTTCTGTCAAAGGAATGTTTGCTATTCTACAATAGTTCAGTGAAGTTCTGAAGCTGCAGAAAACTTGTAACATCTTATTTTGAAAATGTATCCCATGTTAGCTTTGAAACTTATTAGTTTAATTTCTAGGCTTGTGTGCTCGTAATACTGCACTGTCTGTTTTCTTTGTTTAGCTTGGTTTATCTCACTTGGAGGGACGGAGGAGAAATTCACTTTTGTATTATTGTTGTTTGTTATTTATTAAATTTGTATACCGCCTTTCATTCGAAGATCACAGGGCAGTTCACAACATTAAATTGCAAAATGCATAGTAAAGAACAAACAAAATCAAACCAATAACCCCCATCCCACAAACACATGCATTTAAAGCTGAATCTATCAAACAAAATAATAATAATAATAATAATAATAATAATAATAATAATAATATTAAGCCACTCTGGGCGGCTTCCAAAAGAATATTAAAATACTGTGATACATCAAACATTAAAAGCTGTCCAGAATAATAATCAAACTGAAACACAGCTATCCTTTGAAATGTGCACTTATCTGAATTTTGTGATGCAGTCCTCCAGCCAACTGATGTATATAAAATGCTTTTACCAGGGAAAAGTATGTATAAAAATGAAGACAGTGGTGAAAACAACCAACATAAATGCACTGTATTAGGGGAAATTGCTTGCCAAAGTGTGTACATTAGTCAAAACTACATATAACATGTTTTTATTAAGAGAAATTAGCACTAAAATGGTGATGAATTTTCATGAGATTTTTTAAAAATTGCAAATTGCTGCAAAATGCGGAGAATGGGGGGAAATTAGAAACTGGGAGAATGAAAATAGACAGATCCTTCCAGCTCTACTCACTGGTCACTACTTGAAGATTCCCCTTTTTGCCTTCTTGGGTCCTGCCTATGAAAAATATTGCCTGAATAGTTTGACAACATGTTTTCCCCATTTTTCTATAATGTAGAAACTGGTTTGTGGTCCTGCAAACTCCTTTTGTTAATCTAGTTCTGCTTTCACTTGTTGTATAATCAGCAACTTCAATACAGATTACTTATTTAATAGTAAATAATAAATAAATGCCTGTTCCGTGTTAAACACAATCACATGTGCAAAGTTGTTTCTGTCGACACAAAACTACTTAGAAATAGGAAAGACTCCTATTCACTCTGTGAAAGAACTATATGAAAACGCCAATGCAAAACTGGTTACTGGAAAGAGTTTTATGGTTTCTCAGAGCCATTTCTATTCCTGCACTCACTAGCAAATATTCTACGCTATTGGTTTTCAACTAGCAGGTTGAACTGAACTGAGTCACAGCCTGGGGGTGGGGGTCATCTGGGGGGTGACACCAGCAGCACTACCACCAGACACAAACATGGTAAAATTAGAAGCTGGGGCCCATAATGCATACTTATGTGAAAGTGAACAGCAGGTCTGAAAAAAGTTGAATTCTACTGTTGTTCTAAACTTTATGTAGACCAGAAAAAATTACAAAGATTATTAGAACCTTATAAAGCAAATATTAAGTGGTTTAGAAATACTTTTTAAATGATAGATTGGAAGCAGAAAAACCCAAAGCAGATTACTAAACTGTGAGATAACATATTTTATAAAATGAATAAGATCCTCCATACATTTAAAGCACATCCAACCCATATTCAAAGCCCATTACTTCCCCCTTTGAATACTGGGAGCTGTAGTTTTCCCATCACATAATTCCCAGCATCCTTAATAAACTACAGTTCCCATGATTCTTTGTATGGTGTGGATCTGTGCAAAGACTGCTTTGAAGCTGAAATCAAAATATTGGGCAACAGAAAAAGATTAGGTACTCTTCTTCCAGTGCATTGGAGAGGCTAAATATCTTGCATTACTACACACGATTTACTTGCGTGCTACCACATATACGTGTGGGGCCAGGAAATAAATCAATAAATCAATTCAAACATGGAAATGGCGGGAGAGAGCTGGTGTCAGGAGTAGGTCAGCAATAAAAAACACTGGCGTAAGTAAAATTAACTCTATATTTAAAGAATCCAAAACTGCACAGACCTAGTGATCACAGAAACTCTTCCCAGCAGGACTTGCCCCAATGAGGCAGTTGCGAGGACTGAAGGTCCCCGCCCTCCCACCGCCCTCTAAGGCTCCTCCTCTGGTTCCTTCCCCAGCAACCTAAGGGTCATTTGTTTCGTCTCTGCTCTGCTCTCTTCAGTTTTCTGTGTGTTCTGGGAGACCACAGGAAGCTTCCCTGGCTTCTTCAGAAGCCTACTTCCATCCAGTCTTTAGATCCTGCTCTGTTTCTGCTTCTGTGTCTGGGCTCTGCCACAGCCTCTTCCTGCTCACTAAACCCTGTTACCTCTTCAGGTTCCAACACTTCCTCCTCCCAGTCTGCTCCCTCTTCTCCCTCCGACCATTCATCGTCCCACCACCAATCCCCTGGCTCTGAGCTTTCTTCCCTTGGGGGGTTCCTTAGGGGGTTCCCCAACTGGTGCTTCCTCTGCATCCAGCCAGACCCTCTCCAGAGTCTGAAGAGGGCAGAGGAAGCCCCAAAGAGTCTGGAGGCACAGCAGGGCTTCGCTTTGGCCTCTCAGCCTCTCTACTTAACAGCCGATGAACGTGGTAGCATCCTCCAGCCTCCTGCCGGCCCCAGAGCTTTAATTCCAGTTGTGGATATTTTTGGATACAGTATTTTTGGTCTAGGTTGGAGAGAGAGAACGGTGGAGAGGGCATTTAGAGGGTACTTCTGACTACTCAATTTTTACTTACGCACGTGGCGGCCTGGAACATAACTCCTGCATAAGTGGGGGGGGGGAACATCTGTATGCCAAGGCACATATGATTAAATTAGGGAACTATTATTTAATGAACACCATTTGTCAACTTCACCTAAGTGGGTGGTAATATGATTGCACCTCATGCTTTGTCTTCGTCTGCTGTTTTAAATTTTGTTCCCAAAACTACTGAGAGAGGGTGCGACATGAAAGTAGTAGTATAGTAGTAAGAAGGGATATCAGAGGTCAAGGATAGTGAAGAGAGGATGGGGAGAGAGTCAAAACTGGTACAGGTGGGTTTTTGTTTAACTGTATTCTATGACTTTGTTTCTTCTGCAACCTATGGAGGTTTGAGCCTTTCTCAAAGAAGGGTTCTGATTGGACTTTATAGCAGAGTTCTTGCATCCGTGAAAGATAGTTCAGTTGGTAGAGCATGAGACTCTCAGGGTTGTGGGTTTGAGCCCCACATTGTGTGAAAGATTCCTGCATTGCAGCAGGTTGGACTAGATGACCCTCGTGGTCCCTTCCAACACTACGAGTCTTTGATTCTGTGATCCATTGAATTGAACATAATCCTATTGTCTTCCTCTTCAGTCCATATGTAGCTAGGTAGGGAATGTGCTGATGCTTCATAGGGAAGCCATATTGATCATATATCCTAACTAAAGTTCTGCAAGCCATATTTATGAGTGATCCAGCAAATAAAAATACCGTAGTCGTTTTCCTTAAACATCATCAAAATGGTTATTATTTGGGAATCATATCAATTTGGGGAGCTACTGTATTGCACTTGGACTGCTTTGTTTATCAAACAAATTTCCTTGTCTGAAACATTAGTCGACTCTGTTGCGAAAACGATCCACTCTTGTCACAGTGCCTGGAACAAAAGTATGGAAACTAATCTGCCTCGTCACCCTTTAATTTATCATATAGATCTGAGTAGCAAAGTCCCTTGCAGACAAAGGGAAGCAGTAAAACATGTTTAACAAGTCCCAGCTATTGATTTGCACAACAAGCAACTTGAATCAAAAGATTAAACATGCTAAAGTTTTTGGCACCCCAAGTAAAAGTTATGCTAATACCGATCACACTCTTCTTGCCTCTGTTGTTTCACTGTTGCTCCGTTGGTAGACCTCCCCAAATCAGACTGAAATTAGTAATGAAAAAGAATCTTATTGAATTGAAGTGGCATAGGTGCATACATACTTCTGTTATTTAAGGCCAGAACTAAATAATTCATCCCTCGAGTCAAAAAGTGACCAATTTTAATACCCTCACAGACTGATTATTATATATATAATGTTATGTTGGTACAAATACCGTATTGGCCTGAATATAAGCATCACTTTTTTCCAAATTCCAACCGTGGAAAAGTTAAAGTATGGCTTAAATTTGCGACCTTACAAAAATTGGCTTTTACGATTTCGCTGCCGAAGCAGACATACGGTAAAATGGAACGGGTGTGAGTGGCTGCAGAATTTTAAGAGAGCGGCTTATATTTGGGTATTGCCTTTTTTTCTTTCTCCCCCTTGAATTTAAAAGGTGTGGCTTCTATTTGGGCCAATACAGTAATAGTGTTTCAGGAAGACGTTGAATTTTCTTCTGGTTTCAAAATAGAGAATATATGACTGAATACTGAAGGCTTGCTTGACATTTAAAATTGTTGGCTTTGATAGTGACAGCCTATCTTGCATTCCTGTATCTGTAGCCATGTAATAATAATACAAAACTATAAGTTCTTTATTGACATAAATTTAGTTGATATAAAAGCTGAAGCATATCTATATCTGCTCTTCTCACACAACACTTTGCATTGAATACTTTTATAATGAAGTATGCCATTGCTAAAAGAAGCTTTCTAAGCCATGGAGAAGTTTGGCTTCTGAATAGTATTGGCGTACCTACAGTTTCTTGCCTAAGCAATGGATTCTGAACCAATAGCAAATAGTTAATGGTGTGTTTTGCCCGAGAGTAGAGAGCCTGTGGCCTTCCAGTTGTTGCTGGACTCCCAACTCTCATCAGCCCTAGACAACAAAGTTCATGGCCAGGCATTATGAGACCTCAAGTCCAGCAACATTGGCAAGGTCACATTCCCTGCCCTTGAAAACCCTAAAAAATCCAAGTCTGGTTTCAAGCTATGATAAGGAATTTTCACTTACCAGTACAGATGCTGTGAGCCAAAGGAGGGAAAGTTTGGGGAAAATATATATAATATATGAGAATTATATTTAAGGACAAGAGGTAGAAATTGCCTTGAATTGATTTATTTTTTAAAAAACAAATATTTAATAACTACACAATTATTTTAAATCTCCTATAGTAAATATTCATTTTCTGAACTTACTTTTAGACCTTGGATATTCCATAACGTCTATGCCAGCTGTGAATGGCAAATCTGAAAGCAGCGACAGCGGAGCAGAGTCGGAGGAGGAACCCCATCAGGAAGAAATAACAGAGCTAAAGCAGGTTGAGAAAGGTACAGCTTTATTTCTGAACCGCACCCACCTTTTCATAGCTGTGCTTCTTTCCAGTCTTGCTCAATCAGACTGTGGCTGCTGTGGAACACAAAAAAGCAATGGTCCCGTGTCTCTCTGCCCTACATTATTTTGTAAGAGTGAGCCCTGTTTGGAAACTTCAGATTTCAGAAGAGGCTTGGGAATCTGATTATCAAGATGTAATCCTGCCCCCACTTACCTAGGAGCAAATTCTGAACATGATGGAAAAACATGTGTTGTTGGGATGTAAGCTTTTGTGTACAATTGTGGTTTTTTTTTTTTTAATGGAAAGATCTTTAATAGATTGGTAATAGGAGTGATGAGTGAATGCAGGACATGTAACTGCAGAGATGGAATGCGTGCCCACAATTTAAATACAAAGTAAGACACACAAAAAGTCAAAAGCAACATGCAGGTAGTTGGACTATGGGTGGTTCAGCTTTTCTTCCTTTTCTTTATTATTTTGTAACCAATGGAAACATTGCATAATGAATTGTGTAGTACAAGTAACTTAACATTGCAATCCAAACCTTAAGTAAAGGTAAAGGGACCCCTGACCATTAGGTCCAGTCATGACCGACTCTGGGGTTGCGGCGCTCATCTCGCTTTATTGGCCGAGGGAGCCGGCATACAGCTTCTGGGTCATGTGGCCAGCAGGACTATGCCGCTTCTGGAGAACCAGAGCAGCGCACGGAAACACTGTTTACCTTCCCGCCAGAGTGGTACCTATTTATCTACTTGCACTTTGAGGTGCTTTCGAACTGCTAGGTTGGCAGGAGCTGGGACCGAGCAACAGGAGCTCACCCCGTCACGGGGATTCGAACCGCTGACCTTCTGATCGGCAACTCCTAGGGTTAAACCACAGAGCTACCCATGTCCCTTGGTCGGGGCTTAACTGGCTATCGGGCCCAGAGCCACATCCATAGCTCAGCTACTCTCACAGCCTGGTGCAGAAGAGGAAGGGGAACACTTTGAATTGTTACAGCAACGAGGCCCACATTAGGCCCAGTGCTGACATGTCATTGCAGTGGGGCTGGCTTGATATCCAGCAGATCCTGTGCTAGCTCAGCCCCTTACTGTTTTAGGACTTTCCGTAGGCTTTCACCAGTTGGGATCCTGGCAGTGGGGCTTCCACACATTTAGTTGGAGGCGTCCATACCAGTGGAGTAATGCTGCCCACTTCATGGACAGAGACTGTCAGAGATGAGTAGAGTCAGTGCTGGATTTACGTATAAGCTAAACAAAAGCTATAGCTTAGGGCCCCCACTCTTGTGGGGACCCCCCAAAAAATTAAAGGGAAAAAAACCTGGATGTACAGTTCCAAAATATAATATAAAAAATAAAAAATAAAACCTACATACAGCAACAGTATTTTGTGTTGTGTAGGCTTCTATGATGTAAGTAAAGGGCCCTGCCTGCTAGGCTGCTCCCTAAAATATCACTGGTTTGCTCATTTCCATATATAGGGTGCCTACATTCTGCATAGACTGGTTGCATGGCAACATGTGCAAATGTCTTTAGATACCTATTAGGTCCACAAATTACCATATAGCATATATTCGGCACAAAAAACAGTGGCAATTTGTTGTTGACAAAGGACAGCTGGAGATAGAAAGGGCCCCATTACCTTCAGTAATTTAGGGCCTCATCAAACCTAAATCTGGCCCTGAGTAGAGTTCATTAAATCTATGAACAAATAAAAAAAGCACATTTGTAAAAACTAGTACCGGTATATTTCATAGTATAAGTCTATTTGAAATGTTGTCCCCTTATTTATTGGTTTTACAGAAAGTGAGAGTCTGGGACCAGATTTGACGCCTGCTCAGGAGTTGGACTGTGTTGTCGCCAACGGTTGCTGTGAAGATGTCCCGAATACTGACATTCACAATGGCATACAGACTAAATCTGCTCTGAATGGTATAAATGTGGATGAAGAAGTAAAGAAGAGAGACAAGCGCCTTGAACTACCTCTAATTTCTAATTTTGGGTCTTCTCACCAAGGTGCTTTCCTCACGTGCATTTTTCCAAATTAGTCTATATGTTTGTCAAGCAGAATTTTCCAGTGGTGAAGACTATCCTGGGAATTTGCTGTCTGGTTTGTAAAGATTATTTCCTCACTTTTACCAAGCTGTAGTGGAAATGATTGCAGATTTAAACTTTGGTATGCTTTATAATATATTCTGTAAACTTGTTAATTTTTTTATGCCATATTTACTCGAGTCTAATGCGCCATCGAATCTAATGCGCACCTCAGTTTTCAGAACCTTGAAAAAAAAAGTATTTGCTGGCGAATGTAAATGTGCCATTGAATCTAATGCACACCTTAATTTTTGCAATGTAATTTCGCCAAAAAAGGTACGGATTAGATTTGAGTAAATACAGTATTTGACTGTTGTGTGCCCTCCATTCATATACTTACTGTGTCTTTGTGTGATGGAGAATCAAAGTAAACTCCTCCGTGTACAGTAAATGACACTGAGGCTTCTTCTCTTCTGACTGACAGGTTTCTTCCTCCTCCTCCCAAAGTGGTTGGGAGATTCATGCAAATAAAGTGCTTACACAAAGGGCATCCATGTGGAAAATATAATTGAGAGAGGTGGGGTTCAAAGTAATTAGGATAAATTAACCTCAACAATCACATCTAACGATATTGCCCCATTGTGAATAGCTATTGCAAGCAGTGCTTTCACCTGCTTTATCTTAAGCAGACAACTTACATAATAAGCTTTTTAATATTTGAAGTGTGATCATGTGCTCACTGTTTAAACCAGCCTTTCTTAACCTTGGGTTACCAGATGTTGTTGGACTACAATTCCCATCATCCCTGACCAGTGGTCTTGCTAGCTAGGGATGATGGGAGTTGTAGTCCAAAATCTGGGGACCCAAGATTGAGAGAGGCAAGTTTAGACTGATGAAATATTTATACGTGGACTTTTGCACTGTCATTGTTTTATTCTTGCCCAAATTGGCCTGTTTGCACTTATTAAGTGTTTGGTCATATACCTGTGCACACAGGTGCAAATGAAGATACCGCTGAAGAGGTCTCTGGCATTCAGCACTTGACAAGCGATTCGGATAGTGAAATATACTGTGATTCCATGGAGCAGTTTGGACAAGAAGAGGTACAGTTTATCAAGTTTTGTACTGAATGTGAAAAGGTAACATAAAGTGACCAGAATCCAAAGAGACATGAAATTAGTTCTTTGAACCTACAAAGGTTCTTTAAACTTGTTTGCTTGAACAGCAATCCTCTCATGCTGCAAGGCAGACTGATGAAATCAGTTCCTGATATAGCGTGAAGATAACTGCTCAAAGCCCAAAATTCCAGGGGTCTCACATAACTGCCTTCTGTAAGCCTAAGCAGCTCTTTAGATTCTGCTAAACGGATGAAGGGTTAGAATCTGGAAGAAATAATAGAATGTACCGTATTTTTCGTTCTATAGGACGCACATTTCCCCCTCCAAAAATTAAGGGGAAATGTGTGTGCGTCCTATAGAGCGAATGCAGGCTGCGCCGCTAAGCCCAAAGCCAGAACAGGAAGACGGAGCACTGCGGAGCGCTCCGTCTCGCTGCTCTAGCTTGGGGACGGCTGCGCGCAAACCTCTCCAGGGAAGCGGGGTGCCTTCACCCCGCTGTCCTGCAGAAGCTAGCAAGGCTGTTCCCAAGCCAGAACAGCGAGACGGAGGGCTCCGTTTCGCTGCTCTAGCTTGGGGACGGCTGCGCGCAAACCTGTGCAGGGCAGCGGGGCGCTGCGCTCCAAAGGCTTCAGGGATCTTTGCGGCTGGCGGTGGGGGAAAGCAGCGCTTCCCCCCACCGCCAGCCCCACAAGCTCTGGTGAATGTACCTTGAACGCACCTTGTTTTAGAGGGGGAGAACAAGAAAAAAAATTTTTCCCCTGTTCTCCCCCTCCTATGATCCGGTGCGTCCTATGGTCCAGTGCGTCCAATGGAGCGAAAAATACGGTACATCTAATACAACACTTCCACAGTCTGTATAATGGTCAGCCTAGGTGTGGTTTTAAATGTGTCTATTGCTTTTAGCATGCTTTTAAAATATATATGCTCCTAGGGGAGCTGATAACTACTCTGTTTGCAGCAAATGAGAAAGGAGAGTTTAACTCTTTCTTACCCTGCTGAGGTCCTTTCAAGCTGCTATTTACTTTAGAAAGAAATCTACGTTTTCCACAACATGCATATTAAATGCAGAGGTGCCCCTGGACCACAACAATAGCCCACAAAAGACTCTAACATAGGTGGTATGTTAGGTATATTAGGTATCCCAGCTTTATGGGAAATACTTTAAGGAAAATATAATAGCTAATTCTCTTAACTTGTAGATATTGGAGTCAACGAAAGGATTTTCAAAACATCCATTACATTTCTCAGAAGTAGACCACAGCAGTCTGCTGGGTGCTTCTGGTTTTCTTGAACTTGGAAACTACAAGACAGACGGTATAATGGTGGCTGCAATTGAAGGAAAAGGTGAAGTCAAGTGTGGTGGTGAGGATGGCAAGGCAAGTGATGGAGGCCCTCACAAAGAAAAGAAAGGTGGTGAAAAGGTGGATTTCTATGGAATCAGAAGAGGGAGAGGTACTGCTGGAATATTTGTTTTGTTCTTATGTAGATAAGCAAGTCTAGTGCCATACTTTTTATTTTATTTTTGTAATTTACAAAACAAATGTTTTCATAGTCTGATTTTTATATGGATTAAAAATCATGCCTTACTTCTCAATGCTTTCTCTTTCCCCTAAATTTAGGTCATAGAATGCACCCTTTGGGTGATGGCGCCCAAGGTGGACAAATGGGTAGTGGTGGAGATGGAGAACGATGGGGGTCAGATAGAGGACCAAGAAGTGGCCTCAATGAACAAATTGCAGTAGTGCTTATACGATTACAAGAAGACATGCAAAATGTCCTTCAGAGATTGCATGCATTGGAAACACTGACAACTTCACAGGTAAGATGTGCTTGTATTCTATAAAGGGATGTCCAGTGCTAGTCCGACTTTACCTCAGTGCTCCTACTCGGAGCATGACTTAGTTGGAGATCATCCTTATTCTTTATTTTAAAAAGCTTGATTATTGGAGTAATGTATGTAAGCATGTGTGTAATGTAGTGGAGTTTGTATGTAAGCAGGCTTAATTGCAAAGGATGGATGGCAGGGAAGAGGTGGCAAAATCATCACTCCAGGCAGAAGTGTTCCATTTCATGATGTGAGCAACAATGTTACGTTGCAATGTTTCAGAAACCACAGTAGGAATATAATGTGAAGCTGTGAGTATAAATTTGAAACATAATTTGTCACTGTGTTAAATTTGTGTTTTATTTGCAGGCAGGAACTGCAACCGTACATTCAAATAATCAGACTCCCTCACCTGCTAAGGTAAGATCTTACCTACTTTCAACAGAGCAGCTTTGATTTTTATGTTGGCTTTCCTTTGACTGTATGTAGATTAAAATGGAACTTTTCATAACACAATTATCTTAAAAAGAGGTCAAAAAGCAGCGTTTTAAATGCTGTTGCCTTTTGTCTCCTGTTAATTTGATCCATTTGTTTTAGTTATTACCCTGATTAATCTCAAATATTTTTTGCAAGACAGATCTACAGGAGGAAATTTTAAAGCAGTTCTAAATGTAGAGACTAGGGAGGAATATACAAGTGACACAGTGCCCATTTGGGGCAGAACATACAGGTTCCAAATATATAATCTTAGATAGTTCTATGTCTATGCAGACATTTACCAACATCTTACATAACTGGAGAAATTATTTTTTTATGTGTTATTTTAGAGACCTTCCTGGTGGCCGTTTGAGATTTCTCCTGGTACTTTAGTCTTTGCTGTTTTCTGGCCATTTGTTGCCCAGTGGCTGGTACATGTGTATCTTCAAAGGAGAAGGAGGTAAGACTGTCAATCCTGTTAGATTTGCTAATTTACTCTGCTAATGCACGAGTCCATGCTGCCCTTTGGATCTTTGGCCTCTCCCTCTCAATTTCCTTTCTTGATTGTGTATAATCTTATCAGCACACAAGGATTTTTTTCACAAGGACCATAAAGATTCCATTTTATATTAGGGATATATCTTTTCACACAGATAGTGTTTTGCTGGAATAGAACACCAGTCAAAGCAGAATCTTATGCCAAGCTGCCTCATGTGTTGCACTTGCATAGTTTGTTGAGTAGTCAGTGCTGTCCAGTGGTCGAGTCTTAACTTTTTTCTGAAGAAAATAATGAAGACATCAGGCTTATTAGGTATGAGAGTAATGGACAGACAAATGGAAGATTTGTCCTGATATCACTTGAATTTGGGGGATACGTCTCTTGTTTGGTAGGAATTTAGAAGCGCAAGCTTAATGTGAAATACGTTTTGCCATGAATGTATTCAAACTATTAACAGTAAGTATTTTTTTGTTGAAAATTTTCCACTAAAGTTTTTCGCCAAGCCAAGCCTTGTATATATATTATATATAAAAGGGACCCCTGACTGCTAGGTCCAGTCACGAACGACTCTGGGGTTCCAAGTAAAGCTCATCTCGCTTTACTGGCCGAGGGAGCCGGTGTACAGCTTCCAGGTCATGTGGCCAGCATGACAAAGCCGCTTCTGGCGAACCAGAGCAGTGCACGGAAACGCCGTTTACCTTCCCGCTGGAGCGGTACCTATTTATCTACTTGCACTTTGACGTGCTTTCAAACTGCTATGTTGACAGGAGCAGGGACCAAACAATGGGAACTCACCCCATCGCAGGGATTCGAACCACCGACCTTCTGATCGGCAAGCCCTAGGCTCTGTGGGGCTCTGTGTTTAGACCACAGCACCACCCGCGTACATATAATGGAGTTGAAGAGCCTTTGTATCTGCTGAATTTCTGGACATTTCACCAACAACGGTCATGTTACAGAAATGTGTAAAGCAGCTTATTCATTTTAGTATTAAAATGAATAAAGTAAAACAGTAAATGGTATTAATCAGGGATGGTGTAATTCTAAGCATTTTAAGGCTTAGAACAAGAATATTGTAAAATGTTTATGGGTAAATGAAAGTGTTGGGGTAGCAATTTTGCATGCAATTTCATCAAAGTCGACAGACTGCTAAGAAGAAATACTTAGGATGGCATTTCAAGTTGGTGTTTTCTTCTCCCCTTCTCAGAAAACAAAACTGAGGATTCAATTCCTGATTTTACTTAAGGACTGCTAACATGGAGACTCTGGAAGGTGAAGTAATTTAAGAGACCTGCAAGAACTGCAGATGCCGGGATGGCTACATCTTTCTTCTATTTTTTTCCTTTTGCACTACCTGGCATACCATACATGAATGGTCCCTTTCTCTTAGGTTACAAATAAATACAACTATCCCATCCAGCAATCACATGAACCCTAAATTAATTGTTTTGGAATGTACTTTTTGGATGAACAGTCTGTAGAGTTGAAGGCTATTACTGCAGCATCTACTGAGAGTGTTTCTTCTTCCCAAAGCTGGAATGAAGAAGTTCCTTCAATTAATGAAAAACAACAAAACAATAATGAAAGCCTGTGAATTGTTACTTTTAACATGATTTATTTTATTATGCCGCAGAAGACTTTCCACATAGCATACAAAACATACAATAAGCTGAGGAAACTTTAAAGTCTGGAATAATCCAAGTATCTGGATTGTATGACTGCAATTAACATTGTAGCTCTGGGAGATCTAATATATAAATTGCTGCTACATAGATGAGGTAGTTTTTTAGGAAACAAATCAAGGGTTTGAAGCTGTAGATTGTACTTCCATGGGGACCATCAGTGCTTCTTTAAAAAACAAGTCAAGCATCTTAATTTGTTAGAACAGCAGTCAGAGTTTGAATATGGCACGATAGAGTCAGAACTCAGTACACAGAATAAAGTACATAAAATGGCCCTGGCACCCCCTAACGTATATTGTCTTATTGAAATTAATGGAACAAGAATGTAAGTACAGTTTATTGTAAATAGTCCTTAATGTTCAGTTTCAGAAGTTGCATAATATTAATTTAGAAGGTGTTCAAAATGCATGTTAAAAACTTACACTGCTGTCCCAGGAAATGTATAGAAACAGGCTGTTGTGAATGGATTGGCTCCAGTGCTAGGGCAATAGGAAGCTGCTGCTGCAGGAAAATCCTGCATCCAATACCTTAAAGGTGACTAAGCTGTGTTACATGTGCAGGCTAGACCTGGTAAAAGGGCCTCCATTATATATTTTCTCACTAGGGTTATAAACCTATGACTATTACCAAATACAGCAGGTGAGGCTTGTATGATTGACTGTTCCTCCATACCAGAAATTCCACATTATTTTAAATAAAAAAAAGAGAGCTTTTCCCTACCATGTTTCTGTGTGGAGGATTTTTTTAAAAATTGGGACAAGCATTCAGTCTTCCCATCTTCTGTTAGAAGTAGTGACAGTCCTGGCACAGATTCAGCTGGTGTCAGTGTAATTTTGCCCCTCGACTCAAGCCAGTTAGCCCCTTCCTGCTCCCATGGCTAATCAGCACTGTCAGCTTAGACCACTGTGTGTGTGTCTGCATGTGCACACATGCACATGTGAATACTCTAAAGCAGCAGTTGGCACCCAAACTTTTGTTGCATTTGCAGCTTAGGGCCATTGCTTTTTAAAACTTTAGGGCAATATTTCTATTGTTTTAATATTTTTTACATACCTAATTGCTGCGGCATTTTCTCATACCCAGGCCCTTTACAAGTGCAAGTCTCTTTCCTTTAAACACTTTCAAGACAATTTTAGCATTGTCACTTTATTAGATTTCTACTTGATTAGATACCTATTTGAATATAACAGCCTGATAATTTCAGTAGTAACATCTCAGACTACAACTAGAAGGGACTTTTCTATAGCAAACGAGAAAGCTAGCAATTAACTAACATTACATTTCGTTATATGATGTTATAAAAATCAACCTAAAGTGATTGCTTTTCAGTTTGTGTATTGAAAAAATAGAAAAACGTATTCTAGACCTGTGAAAAGAGCAGCAACTCCACAGCTGCTTACTCCTTCATGAACCTACTGCAGTCAACTGATCTACTTTAATTTCTGGACTGTGACATTTTTTGCACTGTGTAACTCTTCCGAGTGATGCATTACAGAAAGCTCATGGGCAGTGTTGCATCTGCTCTGATGGCAAGGTCTTGAAGAAAAGCACCTTCATACCTGTTATATGCTATATAAATAATGTAATTACAGGAGTTAGAATTTCTGCCTTGTTTACTAGAACATGATTTTGAAGTTTAGTTTTAAAAGTTAGTTCATCTTAATCTACTGTAAATAACATTTAATAAAGAATGACAGGAGCATTATCAAAGGACATTTTATAACTGAAAGAGTGATTGAATGAATGTAACATAGGCCTGTTTGAAGTTTAAGATTTCAAGGTTCTCAAAACAGTGACCGGGTTGGAATATGACAATAAGAATACTCTTGTCCTAATTGTTCCAAGTTGCTTTATTCTCATCAAGGATGAAGGGGATCAGCTTCAGAAAATACGCTTTCTTAAAAAGAACAGTCTTCTGCTGTTTCACAGCTGGTTTTCACCAGAACGTGAGGGCACAGCTTAAGGGAGGGGAAGTAGGAGAGCAGTTGTGGAAATAACAAAACTTTCAGTCTTCCCCAAAGGGTGGAGGGTGACAGCAGCATGTAAACTAGGTAGTGTGTCTTCAGAACAGGTAAGTACTCCAGCAGATTGTCAGGTTTTGAGACTCTTTTCTCTAATAAGCCATTGGGGTTCAACTGGTGGGTTGAGAATCACTAGTGGGTCACGGCCTGACCCAGGGTGGGTCACAACAGGAGCGCTGTCACCATGCAAATATATGGTAAAAGATGAAGAAATGGGCCTCCATGTCTGGGTTAAAAGTGGGTCCTGGGCCTGAAAAGGTTGAATATACCTGAAGATACCATCACCACTGATTATATGAAGGAGGAAACTAACTGGGAATTGCAAAGTAGGTAGGCTCTGAGAGCAAGCTAGCTCACAGTTCTCATTTTATTCATTTGCACTGACAGCTCAGTTGTTTCAAAGCATTGCTCCATACATCTTACAGAATACCAGTACACCTGCTGAAAATATTGTGTAATCATTTATTCTGGGCTGTTAAGATCAATGAATAACTTCACACCTTTATCATTTATTAATTGCATTTACTGGCAGCAGTATGTAGGAAGGTGTTAATTGCTGAATTACTCATATTGCCTACAGGTAGAAAACTGGCATTATACAGGTGGGATAACCTCTGTAATGACTGCTAGATAATTCAGATGATAGTTTCATTTTGAACATGATAATATTTTGAATTAAAGATAGGTAACAACACCAAAAATAAAATGACAGTTGACTAGATAGGTAATAGGCTGATTGATGGCATTGGTGAGGACCTAAACAATGTTCATAGGTAAGGTGGGTGGGAGAAACAGACCTTGACAATGACATTAGAGATAATTTAGTACATTGGCAGTTTAAGCATCAGGGCAGGCAGTATACAAATTACCTAAAGTATGTGGGATAGGAGCATCTTCGGGCTTCTCTATAGGCACAGCTTGAAAAGTCAGAAAACAGTTTTGAATTCAGTCTGTAAAGTGGCTGAATTGGAGGCACCAAAATAATCACTATGCACTTAACCTCCCAGGTATGTTCAACAACAAAGCAGCTCTTCCTCCCAACGTTTGACATTTTGTTCAGTGTCACTGTGTTATACCACCATTAAATACGTAATACTTAAAGACTTACATAAGGTGCTGTAAGTAGACTAAAAATATAGTTCAGAAGCTGTTTGGAATGAATGGTTTCAATACAGCTTGTAAGAAATATATATAAATATATATGCAGAGTTAAAAGCAAATCAGGTTTTTAAAAAAACTTAGGTGCGTTAGAAAATAGAGAGTAAAACTTATGTTAAGGAAGCTTCTTAAATGTGCCGTTCGCTGGAAAATAATTCCATTTTCCCGTACTACAAGCTGAATCCAGATACTGTTAGATGCTGAGCATTATTCCTAGCTTCAAAATAGGAAGTATCTGTTTCATCATTTGGCTGTGGTATGAAGGGCATGGTCTGATTATGCAGATTATCCCAGTCCACACCATGAAAGAGGGGGTGAAGTTTCAGCTCTGGAATAAATTTTTTAACAAAGGTTAGATTTCTTTGCATGAACATCTTGCACTTTCCAGGTTCTTTCTCTGATTCTGGATGTCTGCAATGTATTTTTTCTTAAATTTGTCTGACTGTATTTAGAGTCATAAGACTGAAATTAAATGTCTTAGTAAGGGTTTGCCAACGTACTCCTGCCCTTATAGATTTAAAATGTTTTTGCAATGCATTAATCAAAGTTCTCTTTCTACAGTAGGTAGCCCTAAGCCAGCACTTTGTTCCCAGAACTTGCATACTCTAGACAATATGAAGCAGTCTCTAGACAGCAACTCCATGATGTGTGGATTTGATAAACCAGATTCACACTAACAGGAAAAAACAGAAGTAATAAGGCAGTGTGGTGTAGTGGGTAGAATGTGAGGCTGGCTCAGGGAATCTGGGATTCAAACCACTGCTCAACCATGAAGCTGACTAAACAAGCCATGGCTGTATCTCAGCCTATCCTACTCTTTTGAATTGCTACAAGGGTAGAAGAGAGGCAAGAACCACATACACTGCTATGGGCTCCATGGAAGAATAAATAAAACGGTTCTTGCCTTTCACTGGATTTTCATCTTGTGTTGCGATTTTTGTAACCTGGCAGCTACAGTGTTGGGCTGACCATCTTCATGCATAATAACTAGAAAAGGCTATAGCAGATAGTCTTCCCTCCAATAGCATATGTACTCAAACTGCAGGTTTCTAAATTGCTAAAGAAAAATCATAATGGTAACATTAAAGAGATAACTAACATATACTAACCCTTGAGTCCAGCTCGCTTACTGCTCTCAATCGTTAAAAGAACTTCTATGGCATTCTGAGCACCATCTGACAATTTCTCTTCATCTTCAGGCCACGGAATATCTAGAAACACACACAAAACATCTCTGTACTTATGCTGGACCAACAACCTTTGAAATTAATTTTGCTCGAAAGTAAGGTAATTTACCCCTTTTCAGAATATTCTGGAATACTTGTTGTGGTGTTTCGTCATTGAATGGTGGAATTCCAGTTAAAAACTCATACAAGCAAACTCCAAGTGCCCACCAGTCTACTGCAGGACCTGAAGTGAAGAAAGTCGACATAAATTGACCACCATGAGAGGTATTATGCAAAGGTGTATTGCCTGGGAAGATACCGAGCGCCCAAACACCTGTTATTCATGAAAGCAGCATACAAGGCAGAAATTGTTTTCTAATCACCTTTCCTTTTCCCTTCTGCTATTCTCAATATGTTAATGTTTCCTTAAAACGACGGAAGGCAGAGCAAAGCAAGTCACCTCCCCTTCTAAACCACCCTGGGACTTTCAAAGACCAGTTGTGTAAGCAAACAAAAACTCAAAGGTCTGTATTTCCTAGGTTTTAAAAAGGAACCAAGCACATCATTTAGAGCAGTGGTGGGCAAACTTGTCTCTCCAGCTGTTTTTTGACTACAACTCCCATCATCCCTAGCTAACAGGACCAGTGGTCAGGGATGATGGGAACTGTAGTTCCAAAACAGCTGGAGGGACAAGTTTGGCTACCACTGATTTAGGGCCACATATTCAAAATAAATTCTGAGTTGACTAATGATTGCAGAGAACAAGTCATTAGTATAAAAATACTGTACTTTTCTGTGTATAAGACTAGGTTTTTTTAACTTAAAAATTACGTTTAAAATGGGGGGGGGGGGGAACGTCTTATACATGGATAGTGCATGGGGGGGACGGGACGTGGGATTGGTTTATACCACGAGCCGGAGATTGTCAGCAGCATGTCATTGGTGGCTGCGGCAAGGGGTGGTGTGGATTGGCTGTCGCTGCGGTAATTGGGCAGGCAATTGGCTGCTTCTGCCAGCGAGGAGACATATGTTAGGAGGGGCAATCCTCTCCCCAAAAAGCTCAACGACTCTGGGCAATCTCTCCCCATTTTCTTAATTTTTAGTCCCCCCAAATTGGGGGCGTCTTATACAGGGGCTTGTTATCCATGGAAAAGTACAGTAAACCTTTATGTGAATATCTAGTGTAGAAATAGGCACCACAGAAGCTCAGACTCAACAGGAAGTTCTCTCTGCAGTGCTAATAGGACAGCATATGGCGAACTTCCACTTACTTGCTCTTTGACAGCTTTAAGGTTTACAAAATTACGCCTAGCATGGAGAAGGTGGACAGAAAAAAGCCCCACCCCCTTTTCATAACACTCGTGGACATCCAATGAAGGAGAATGTTGGAAGAATTAGGACAAATAAAAAATACTTCTTCACTCAGCTCCCCCAGGAGGGCAGTGATGGCCACCACCTTGGATGGCTTTAAAAGAGGATTAGACAAGTTCATGGAAGAGATGGGTATCTGTGGCTACTAGCCATGATCGCTTTGCTCTACCAACCATAGCTGGAGGCAACAATACATCCAACCACCAGTTGCTGGAAACTACCCGAGGGGAGAGGGTTCTTGTGCTCATGTTCTGCTTCCTGGTTTCCCACAGGCATCTGGTTGGCCCCTGTGAGAACGGGACACTGGACTAGATGGGCCACTGGCCTGATCTTAACAGGCTATTGGTATGCTCTTAATGAAACTGAATACTGATCAAGTGCAGTCCAAGACCAAGCAGGCAAAGCTGTTGAGACACCACAAGCCATTAAAAAGCAACATGCATCCTGCAGCTGCTGCACAGCTAAAGCTCCAGACAGCCCATCATGTCAGGAAGGAAAGATGCACTTGCTGTGAAAACTTGCTTGCACTGCAGATGCTGGTACATTTTCCTGCTGTTTCACCCACCCCCACTGTCCAATGGGTTCTCAGTACACAGCGGTGAAACCACCCAAGAGTATGTGCTTGTGTGCACGAATACAACAGGTGAACTGAATGACCCCAGTCATCAGACCTCAGCAACTTTGGTAATTGCAGAAGTTTCTGCCAGCTGGTAACAAATTGTTTGGTTCATACATTCTATCTGTATTTGAATACTCAATGGCAGATAGTCAGGAGCATACACATGAGAAACCAGCCCATTCATTTAATCAATATGGTAGTTTTCATATGAAATAAAAACTAGGTGTATCAAGTTACCGAAAGCCTCTTTCTACAATTCAGTTTAGCACTTGATTTCTAATAAATATATATCCAGCAATCAGTGAAGCAAGTAGCATTTAATAATGTGAGAGGATTTTTTTGGGGGGGGGGGAGTAGGAATATGCATAAAGCTGTCAAAGTCTAATAAGATCACATCCTATAGGAAGTGTTGAGAAAACTGTATTTCATATTTGATAAAATGGCCACATTTTTCAAGACAAGTTTCCTGATTTTCACTACAAGACAACCTTATATGGTTAAAAGTCTAATGGCACACAATTCCCACACTTCTCCATTTATAAATGACACTGTGGCCATAACTCCCAGCATTATTACTTTTCTTCCTGTCCTTTCTATCCTTAGACTCTGCTTCTATATATCCTCAAGCTGTCCTTCTCCCCCGATGGATCTGTGCAGATTACACCAACTTCTTTATCCCAATCTTAAGTGCCAGTGTAGATGGATGCCTCTTGGTATCCCTGACTAGACAAGGAGCTGCAGACAGCACAGGACCCAGTTTGCCCACCTCAGCTCTAGTTTAGTACGTGTTTTGCTGAAACCAGATTGTCCTATTATAGGGAAACTATGTTCAAAAGAAGGATTGTAACTTGGGTATGTTGGTTTCCCCCCGTGAGAAGCCAACATTAATTCCACAGATTTTTCCAGATGATAAGTTATGTGCTATTGCTACTGCATGTTAACCTTTGCAGGACAGACCTCCTAACTGCAATTAAGAGTGGTAAAAGGAATTAGTATGTTTCCACCCTCCACATTAGATTTGTTCTTTAAAATATCACCACCATCTCTATGCAGCAGGCTTCAGAAAACAAAAGAATGGAGCACTCTACTAGGATTACAACACGGCATTTGTAAGCAAGAAAAGAAGGACAAGGAAATGTTTTACTTATTGCCAGTATGGTCAGGAAAGAACAATGGAATTCAAGATCTTCCATGGAATGGGTCTTATGCCGTATTAAATGTGCTGGACATTAAGATGCCACAGTGTTTTTATTGCTTCTTGTTGCTGCTGCTGTATAGTTATTTATTTCTGCCCCACCCCTTTCCCTGACGGAACAGGGAAAAGATGCAGCAGCAGAAGCTGATACAGCTATATGCCAAGTCATGCGGATCTCTCACTTTCTTTCATCTTAAACAGTGTGATCAAATTATGCTTTGACTGTTCTGTTAAGTGCTATAATCAAACTTACCAGTGACCTGAACTCCTGTGTGTAAAAAAAAACCAAAAACACACCAGGGAAACATTTTGATAAATATATAAAAAAAACTTCATTACATTGCACTCAGTTTTTACATTTTTCTAACGAGTAACTTTTTTACAAATTCACCAACACATGGTATTTTTATAAAGACAAGTATCCTAGCTTTGCTTCCTTAAAATGGTTAACTTAATATATAAACACACAATGAATATTTTGCTACATTGTCTATTTATCACATACTAGCAGAGATTAGAGGACGGTTTATAAATTTTGCAGGATCAAATGGCAATACTTGCAAACTATATTGCTCCAGGGTGCAACTCAAGGGTTTTATGTATGAATGCACCTGCTTAAGTTAAGAGTGCACATACAAAAAGCAGCTAGTTAAGGATAACCATATTTTCTTATGCACTTGTTTCTCTCGCATTGGGTCATACCATTTTTCTTCCTGTCATTCTGAACTGGTGCAAATCCAGAAAAACCTAGCCAGGAGAACAAACCAAACTATTAACCCATGGTTTGATCCTGTTTTGTTCCACCCCAATGTGGGAATAAATCATAGTTCAAAATCATCTGCAATGGAATTTAGACCATCCATAATTGTGATTTAATGAAACACTGAAAGCAAAAACTTTCACTTTCCTTCCCACCTGTGCAAAGAAAATTGAATTTAGGAAACTTTTAGGATAATAGGGCAATGAAAGACTAAATAAGGAAAAGAAAACACCCTTAACCTTTAGGAACTTCTAAGGTTAAACACAGATTCCAGTAATGTCTAACAACAAAGTGCTCTCAACTGCAGTGAGCCAGATCTCACTACAAAAATGAGGAAATGTGTGTAACAGATACATGAAATTATACTGCAGTTTGCTTACCATGAGCCTTTGCTAAGAGGAGCTCGGGTGCCAAGTAGTCAGGGGTTCCTAAAATGCGTTCTCTTTCTACTGGAGTAGCTCCTCTTCGGACACTCTTGGGGGTCCTGTATGGTGTACCACTGTTTCCTTGAGGGGTCTGATGTCCAAGAATAGATATATCAAACACAGTTATCAAACAAGCTATACGTTTATACTTTCACACTGGCTGTAGGCTCAATTACTTGAACTGTGGAGCTGAAAAAGCATCCAGCAATGATGGCCCCTCTGAATCTAAGCCTCCTAATGAGGACTTCTCAAGCAAAAAGGTTTTCCAATTGCCTCCTTTTTGTGCCAAGTCTTTCTCACATTCCATTAAGAAATGCCTTCACTGAATATGACCATTTTAAATTGTTTTTAGTAATAAATGACATTTGTCTTATCAAGGCCTCTTGCTACACATGAACAGTGAGTGTGAAAGGAATGAGAGATTCTGAATCTTTATTTCTACAATCCATTATGAAACTAGGCCAACCACTCAAGGACAATGATGAAGCTATGGATGTGTCAAATCTCTAGAAGAAATGCACTCATGAAGACTGAAAGATGTGCCTGGGAACTGCATCTCTCCCATAAGATCTACTCTTGGGAACTTCTCACCCTTCTTCAAAGAGTCCACCAGCAACTCTTATTAATTAGTCTTAACCCAAAGACTTCCAGGGATGTATTTTTCAACAATGCCCTCTATGATCAGTTTTATATGCAGCTTTTAGCAGTAATTATAGTTATTATAAAAACATAGGAGGCACTGTTTATGTATCCAGAAAGTAAAACATGTTCATTTTTAAGGCATGAACATCACTAAGACTAAACTGCACCATTTGACCAAGATGCTCTTCCTAAAACAGCACTGAAGAAAATGCACAACAGCCACAGAGAGAATCTGTCAACAAAACAGATTTACATACATATATAATTGTATTCGGATGCCGCCTTTCCACAGTTCAAACCATGCTCAAGGTGGCTTGCAACATTTAAGAAATAAGTAACTGCAACATAACAAAAGTGGTCATAAACAATAAATACAACATCAAGAACACACAACCAAACTGAATAATTTCCACATAAACCATAAGATCTAAAATCAAGATACAGAAACCTCCAACAACAAAAATCCCCAAATAACACGCCAGCCCAAGAGTCTGTTCAGCAGCCTCAGCTTTTGTAGTTGGAGTTAAGTCAGGGCCCTGCCCTCCCAGACCAGGTAGAAAAGGCCTACAAGGCAGTGACCAGGTCTTCCAGGACTCACAGAAGTATAAGCATGTGAAAGGGATCGTGCATAAATGGACTAACTCCACCCTCTAGATACTAACATGCATGGTTGACATGTACCACTACCCCAGCCAATGCACAACTGACATCAGTCCAAAAGGAGCTCTGCATAGATGCACATGCATTGGGCTCCCCATATTGAAACATAAATTATGATTGACAACAGTTCATGTTCCCATGGAAAGATCACTATATGTGTACATCATAAAGGGCTGGGGGTTTGGCCATTGTGTGCATTAGCATACAGTGGTACCTCGGGTTAAGAACTTAATTCGTTCTGGAGGTCCATTCTTAACCTGAAATTGTTCTTAACCTGAGGTACCACTTTAGCT
This sequence comes from Podarcis pityusensis, assembly GCF_964106645.2. Taxonomy (NCBI): domain Eukaryota; kingdom Metazoa; phylum Chordata; class Lepidosauria; order Squamata; family Lacertidae; genus Podarcis; species Podarcis pityusensis. The sequence continues at coordinate 21,079,495 of NC_138037.1, read as the reverse complement.
AATGGGGCCTCCCGCCGCCGTGCAATTTCTGTTCTCATCCTGAAGCAAAGTTCTTAACCCGAGGTACTATTTCTGGGTTTGCGGAGTCTGTAACCTGAAGCGTCTGTAACCCGAGGTACCACTGTATAAAGCTGAGTTAGCCCATTTAAGATCAGAAAGCCTCATCGTGTTCATACGTAAGAAGAGGACTTTGCTTAGTTGCACCCACTGATTTGTCATTTATGTAAATGGAATCTACATTCAACTAAACTGTCACCAAATGAAAAGAAGAAATGTGTACCCTCTTCTTCAAGTTAACTGCTTCCTTCAGAACCTCCCACAAAGCCTACAACCATTTCACACATAATGACTTTCCTGCGCGGGAAATTATACTGTAATACACAAAACCTATTTCAACACATAAGTGGCGCCCATTGACTGGCAGTAAATTCCCCATGGTGTGGTCATACACATTTTCACCAAAGTACAGACAAGGTACTCACAACTTCTAAATCTGTGTAGGAATGAGTTAGATGTGGAATGGCTAGAGCCTGTTCCTTCTGCCAAGAAATATCACCAGTGATGTATCCATTTTTCTCAATATTTTCATATTGCAAAGTATTGGGGGGGGGAGTTAATTTTTTCTAAATCACGTTGGTTATTTGCCTTATAATCAAGTATTATGTTCAAATACACCATTATGAATCAAATGTTGTTGGAAGAGGAAGGAGGAGGGAGGATCAGGCTAAAGAGCCTGCGGTCTGTCCGCCCCTTTGGGGAAGCTGGATCTGCTGGCCACCTAGCAGCATTGTCCCTGCTGGGGGAAGTGGAGGAGGCAGGCGAGACGAAGCGACACTCTTCAGTGAAGCGGGAGGAGGAGGAAAGGAAGGGAGCCCTTACGGAGCCCCTTCCTTTCCTCCTCCTGCTTCGCTGATGAGGCGCTGCGCTGCGCTGCGCTGCTCTGCTGAACCCAGCAGAGCAAGAGGGAGAGCTGTGCAGCACCTCTTGGTCTGCTGGCTTCCCAGCGAAGCAGGATGAGGGATGGAAGGATAAGGGCTCCCTTCCGTCCCTCATTGTGCATCGCTCTGAAGGCATCACAACAAGAGGTGCCGTGCAGCTCTCCCTCTTGCTCTGCTGGCTTCAGCGATAGCTGCGCAGCCTGCATTCGCTCCATAAGACGCACACACATTTCCCCTTACTTTTTTGGAGGAAAAAAGTGCATCTTATAGAGCGAAAAATATGGTAACTCAAAAGGCAGCTCTAATTCTGTCCCTTCAATAAGGGCATTTGACTTGTATCAAGTGGCCCTTTGATACTGCACAATGTTCAATAAGCCTGTTTCGTACCTACCTGAAATACGTTGTAAGGTGCTCCCTTTTGTGCAGGTGTAACAGTCATGGGATAAGAGCCACTGCAAGCAGAGATATCCATTCCTTCTACAGTCATCCAGCTAATTCTCGAAGGCTCAGATGTATTAGACACACTGATCTGACTGTTGTAACTCCGAAAAGCAACCACATTTTTCTTTAAGAGTTTCAGTGCCTTCATCTCCACAGATGAAGAGCAGTTATTATCAGTGTGCATTTCAGTGACACCTTTCAGGTTTTTGTCCTGCTCATGATACAATGGTTTGCTCTCCTGGACAGCATGTACTTCTTCACTTCTTGGCAAGGCATCTGGGCAATAAGGTGATGTTGTTGACATGTTCTCTGTTTTTAGCTCCTCAAAGGTGAGATCTTTAATGCTTCCATCGAAATCGGAAAGGCGCTTTTCCAAGTGACTCTCTGCAGTAGATACTTCTCGAAGGGACAGATCCGAGTCTACACTCATGCTTGCTAAAGGCTTTTCATCATCAATGCACAAGAAACTGGAATTCATGTGTTCCTTTTTCTCATTTTTTTCACAATCTGCATCTAGATCATGCATGAGATTCTTTGCTATTAGAGGATTGGCTGGTTTGCAACCCATGTTTTGTTCAGTGTAACAGCAGTCTTTTGCTTGAGCTTCATTTGTACAGGTCTCTTGCAGGTGTCCATCAAGTTTTAAAGAACAGATTTCAGTTGTTAAACCCGTGCTTTGTTTCTCTGGAATTTTACAGCCCCGTTTGTATTCTGAATTGCTTTTTTTGGCAAGGATCCGTTCTTGTGAAGGGCTGGTGTCAATTGATTCAAAAGATCTTTTGACACCTCGCATCTCCAACATTGTCTCCTTATCTCCCAAAAGGGACAAGTGGTAACTAGATTTTGCAACCTTTTTAGTCAGAGCAGGTTGTTCTGTACAGCCCTTTTCTTCCCATTCTTTATATTCTGAAAGACATTTTCGGCCGAGGTCTTTAATAGCGCTAGTCCTTATAGAAATATCACATGAGTCAAAATGTCCAATCCGTCCTTTGCGCCTGTTCCCAGAGTCATTGCTGCTAATAGGAGAGATGACAGACTCCAGTATTTTCTGCTTTAAGCCTTTAGCATCATTGACAAGCAGAAAATTTGTATCCTTGGCCTTCTCTGGTACATTCTCTTTGCCTGGGGCAGATGAGAGTATATCTTCTGCTTCCTGAAAATCAAGTACTTCCAAATGTATGAAAATGCTTAAATGAATTAATAAATTATACAAACTTATTATACTATTCCCTATTCCTCCTTTTAGTCGAGACCCCCTGTCCCAGGGCAGCTTAACAACATACTGTATATTAAATTTGCAGTAGATTAAAACAAAAACCATACACAATTAAAAGGAATACAACAGCAACACAAAACTGTTTCCCTCCAATTCAAGTGCTTGCAGAAAGGGTTTGGTCTTGGCTGCTTGCCAAAAGGTGAGCAGGTTTCTCTAGGATGAAAATCTAGGCACCACGACTGAGAAGGCTTTGCTTTGTGATACATCCATCATACTTCAGATAGCTTCTGGGGTGGAAGGGGGCAGGAGAGAGAATAGAACTGGGCCCTCAATACAGACCTGAGTGCCCAAGAAGGTTTGTATAGAAAGGGGCAGTCCTTAATCATGGTGGTTTCTCGTTTGCATTTTCCCAGCAAAAATCATATCCACCATACTAAACACTTAACAGGTGGAATAAAACACTTTACGAACAATGCACTCTGCTGCACATACATCACACTTGAAAAAAGAGCTGTGTAATCGTACAGCAAAGAAGTCCTAGGTGCCTGTTCTAGCGATACTCCTCTTCCCCTTACCCCAAATCTCCTATGCATCATAAAATCAAGGGCAGATCTAAGGTTTCTTCATTCTTACAGGAGCACCATAATCTTTCTATTTAGACCCTATGTGAAAGCAGAACTTGATTTGTTGCCCCAAGAGACCTTGTGCTCAAACCCACATGGTTTCTCCTAGTTCGGGGCTTGTGTTTCTTTACACAGCAGCATGTTTGAAAGAAGGAGAACAGGAGGAGGTTATGTGAGCCCTAGGATTACTATATGCCTACCTTGGGATCTGCTTGTACCTGTACTGAAAAGCCCAAGAAGATAGAAGGTTTAAGGACTGCCCTTCTGGGAGGTTAACTTTTTTAGGCTTTGGAATGTGGTACAATGCCCTCCTCACAGGGTAGATTCTGAATTATTTATTTAGAGGAAAGTTAGAGGAAGAAAAAAAAGAAACCACCAGAAAGAAAAGAAGTTGTCCTGACCTGCACGTCTTTTTCCCACCTGGGGCTGCTGCAGCACTCTGACTCCATGCTGGATAATTGGGTGCGGGAATGGCTACTGGCGCTGGAGGTCCCAAACCTTTTCCTGCACTGATGCAGAGTTGGGGTCAGACTCCTCACAGGCATTCCTGGTGTTATAGCCGCAGAATCTAAACCTTCAGAAATAGCAATTCATGTTTTTATGAAGACACAAAAAGCATTGTAGCCAGTTTCATGGCAAATCAGCTCAACAGTGAGGGAAGACTAGAAAAAGTATGTAACTATCAGCTTGCCCTGCCTTACAGCCCCCCCCCCCGCTCACAATTCCAGAAGAATTCTTGATAATTATTCTTACTGCGACATTCAATATGAATAATAGAAGTACATTATGCAAGTGGCAATGAAGCAAGGTCTTATTTCAATTATTATAAAATACAATCAAGCTATAAAAAGCAGTAATATAAATGCAGTCAAAAGATAAAAAGGGGGAAATGGGATTCGTGTGCAATATGGAGTTCTTGTTGGGAAAAAGCACCAAGGCAAAAGCCAGCTCCAGATGGCTGGAATGCAAAACAGGATGTTGTGGTTTGCAGATGTACTGTTGGAGAAAAGGTGGAGCCTATTCTCTGTACTGAGCACCGGATGTTAGCTCAGAGTGTCATATGACCTGTACTGGAAGTACAGGGGAGGAGTGTGTGACTCTTCTAATGGAGACTGAAGGGTGCAGTCACATTTCTATGTACTGCTGAGTGACAGGAATAAAACATGTAAACAGGACTCCTGTCTGTCTCTTTTCCCCTCCCTGGGGAGAATGCAGGGAGGGAGAGAAGCAGAGAAGCAGAGGGTGTGTTCTTCTCACGACTAATGAGAAGAATCGCCGGGTTTGTTTACCTAGCCTGCCGGGGTCGCAGACGGACGGTAAACACAATATCTCGCTCAGTTGCCTCGGGGGAGGCCAGGTACCTCTGCCTGTGAGCTGAAGATACTAACAGTTCTGCCCGGTGGGGAGGGTGTGAATGTGGTTGCTACACTTGGTCGCTACATTACACTGGCACCAAGATTAGCCACTTATCTGGAGGAAAGAAACCATCTCAATAAATAATATGAAAGAGAAAAGAAAACAAGGCAGTCAAGGCAGCTAGAATGCCCACCCATCTATCCTGGAGAATAAAACTGCATTCACATCACAGCAATTTGGTTTCTCTGTTGAAGGCTGAGGCTAAGACAAGCCCCAAATCTCAAAAGTTTAAAGATTATTTCAATAAAACAGTGTGAACCCTAGTTCTGTATATCTGAATTTCTTTGGGTTCAGCCACCAGAAACCTTTCTGGGCAGCTTGCAATACAGAAATACCGTATACAGGCAGTGACCATTTTAGGCATGTCCAATATGTGCATGACCACATGCGTGCACACCACACTGAACCTGGAAGTGTCACAAAAGGGGGTGTGGCGATCACACACAGGGCCCCCGGACGTTTGATGGTCTATTGACCCTGTGCCGCCACTGCAATTGCTTTTTCCTGTACCCTGTATCTCATGGGGACACACGGAGTCCAGTCAGTTGTTAACATAAACAAATAATCAAGTTTATTTTTAAATGCAGGAACAAGCTTATGGTTTCAGTTAATTTTTCTCTTGTCAGTTTCTTATTCTTAGTTCCTAACAACTCCAAACTGATTATTCCAACTATCTATCTGACTCCACCTACCAATTCCTCTCACTCTCTCACAATACAACTCTACCAACCCACACCTAAACCTCCCTCTTCCTTCTTCAACTCCCAAACCTCAACTCTCAACTCCCAAACCTCAACTGACTTTCAAAACCTCCCACTCTAACTTTTATTCCCCCCTTGCATTCTCACTGGCCAATCACATCACACCTATTTTAACCCTTTCCTTATGACCCATCCTAGGAGGCAAACGCCACAGGGGGCAGAACGGGGTAGGGTGGAGGCAGAATGGGGTGTTTGCAGGCTTTCTCAATGGTGTTTCAAATACAGGTATACACAATTTCACTTAAATGCACATAACCCCTACATAAATTGGGAGTTGCCTGTATTAATAATAAACACCTACAAAGCACCACCACACACAAATCTCAAAGCTGCACAAAAAGCAGCATAAATGATAATGAATAAATTAAACGTTAAAAGAACCTGGAGCTGGAAGGAGACCACAATATGTTCCATGGCCTATGTTCCAAAAATGGGTCACTACCACCGAGAAGGCCCTTCCCCCAACCACCACCTGCCACATCTCTGATGGCAAGGGCATTCACAAGAAAGTATTTAGACACATGAAGATAGGGAACTCTTTTATACTTACATGCTTTCAGTAGCTTGTTTGACACAGAACTGTAGTCTTTGTGGTTCACGGATAGCGGGGAAACAAATCGTTGAGAAAGCTGAGATGTATTTCCACAAAGAGGGCTTGGACTAGGTGCATGCACTGTCCCTGCCACTGGGGTATACTGTCAAAATGAGAAGCTTGTTCAACAGATACACAAACAACCAGATACAAGACAGTCCATAACATTTTATTATTTCATATCCTATACACACTTGCTGTAACTGGATCTTTGCAACAAAAGGTTCTTGTAACATGCTTTATGCCAGGGACAAGGAAGTTGTAGCCCTCCAGATGTTGCTGGACAAGAACTCTCACCATCCCTGGCTATTGGCCATGTTAGCTGACGTTGATGGGAGTTGGGGTCCACAACATATGGAGGACCATAGACTCCCCATCCCTGCTTTACAGGGAGAAGGAAACATCAGCTGAAATTCAGGGACTGTCTAATACTCCAAAAGATTGAGAACTTTCTCAGGAAATTTATTAGAACCAGGAAAAGAGTTGTGCTCACAGGTTGAGAAACATGCTTTCCATGCAGGAAGTCTCAGGATCAATACCTACCATTCTGTCTGAAACTGCCAGTCAGTGCAGACAAAACTGAGCTTTATGGACCAAAAGTATAAGCCAGCTGCCTATGTTCTAATCATCTGGGAAACAGGAAATTATTTTGTCTACTTACAAAACCCAAGGAACTGATGAGAGACAGCACTTGTCCAGGAGTGCGTGAATAGTCTTGCATAGGTTTAGACATGGATGGTGTAGTGAGAATATCCATCATATTTAGTTCTGAAGAAAGAGTAAGAGTATTAGGACCTACTTTATCATTTGGTTTTAAAAAGTATTTTTAGACTGCAGTGAAGCGCATTTAGCTCTAATTTTAGACTTGGCTATAGGCCCCATATGAACAGTAGAAATGGTGATAGGAGCACCAGGTTGGGAAAATGATTTAACATCATGAGCTGGTTTGTACATAACATTAAGCCAAACAATGGTTCAGTGTGAATATGTGGTTCCTGGAGAGAAAATGCTGCAGCTACAACACTCTTCCCTCAGTCATCTTGCTACTGAGCTGCTGCGAGCCAAGGCATCATTTAGCTCATGGTTTGTCTCGCTCCAGATAAACCATAAGCTGCAACAGAGGCTTAGGTTTACAGCAGAGGTGGGAAAATTCTGGCCACCAGGGGGTCCGATTTGGGCTTTGAGGCCAATTTCCCATCCACCCCCTGATGCAGGGAGGACAGGGCTTAATCCTGCACTGGCTGCTGGAGGAGACAAACCACAAGCCCAGATTCAGATAGCACACTGAGCCAAACCATGGCTTAAGCTTATGGGGTACATCAGCAAGAGGTCCTGGGGAGGAGCACAGTGGTCACAATTTCCTCTCTAGGAACCCTCAGACTTGTGCATTTGTGCTAAGCCATGGTCTGACTTAGTGTTATATTTGAACCAGCGCTACATCCAAGTCTTTCCTCCATCCCCAACACCTCCCTTGGATGTCCCATCACCTGAGGGAATTAATTGTGCTGTACTGAATTGTTATAATCTGTGTAAGATGCGCTGGGGATTATCTGATCAAATGGTATAAATCTTAGTACATTGTTTAGCTATTTATACTTGCACTTACCAGTAGAGGTCACTGCAAGCCAAAATATTTTATTCAAATTCCATAAGCTTGAGCATAGTAGAACTAAAAGCAGCTCCTTACAGTGTTAGTTTTTTGGCAATGTGGAGAGTTCCAAGCTTCTCCAAATGTTTAAATAAGAAAAAAAATATAGGCATGTTAAACAGGCTTGTTTTGCATGTAGCTGGCAGCAGTTCCCACACTGTGGCTCTTGGAAAATAACTCTTTGAAGAAATTGCTTCTTTTGATCTACACAGAAGCATATACCTAAGGAAGGTCAGGATTGCTACTGAAGATGAAAAATATATGTGAATCAGATTGAATAAGTTTTACAGGGGGAAAAAACTTTTACTGAAAAAGCACAAAAATACTTACATTACACCTTGCAAATCTTTCCCTAAGAGTCACCAGCCTGAAAAACTATTTGACTTTCACATGTGCCAGCATTTAACTTACGGCACATTCCTATGCTTGTTTACCAGGAAGCAAGTCCTGCTATTCAAGGAATCCTACTTGCTAGTGAGTGTTTATAGCAGCTTTCCTCATCCTGGCATTTTGGATGACCATTCCCATCAGTCCCAACCAGCATGACTATTGGTCAATGATGATGGAATCTGCAGTCCAAAACATATGGAGGGCCTCAGGTTTGGTAAAGGCCGGTTTATAGGATTGAAGCAGTTGTCACAAGCAACCTGGAGGAAAAAACTGAACTTTTCCAACTTAAAAAAAAATGTCCCTTTCTGGTCACCTGCAGGTGACGAGGCAGACTTGTTACCAATGAATCTTTGTACATCTAAACTAATGCTTTGCATCAATATATATCTGGGAGAATTCCAATCATCTCTTAGATACACACACATATATACATGTGTACGCATGAGATGGGCTGCGGTGTATACATGTCTCACCTCTATTCAGAGTAACTCTGGAGAGACCAAAGTCTGTCAACTTAATGTGACCCTCATTAGATATCAGCATATTGTCTGGCTTCAGGTCTCTGCAGGTATAAAGAAAATGAAATAACATTGCAGCACAGATGCAGGTGGCTTATTGTAACATGGGGCACTATTTTCAGAGGTCACTCCCCACTTCCCACAAAAAGCTATCAAAGGAACATTCATGATCCATGCTAGGTCAGTAGGTCTAAGCACCAAGTAGCTTTGGTAAGAAATAAGACTACTAAGTTTGCATGTGAAGGACACAAATCCCTGTGCTTCAGAAGAAGTATTTGTCCTGTGTTAGCAATATTAGTAGCGTTATTTTTTGCCATTAAGTATGATATAAATGTAATAAATAACAAAAAAATAAAAACAATAAGGAGGTGGTAGTGTAAACTCCAGCAAGACACCTCAACAGGTACATAGAATTTTTTCTTCCTTTGATGAGGTTTTGCATTTATGTTAATATTACTTACCAGAAAACAAAATACCATTAGGAGAACAAGCTAAGTGACATATTTGATTCCTTGAGGAACTGTGGTAAACTGCCAAGGCAACAGCTAGACTGACATTAAAAGTAACATAAGAGGGGAATTCAATTCTGCCTTGTTTAAACACCTGCAGTCTCCCCGGTCTCAACTAAAAGTGGAATGAAATGCAGCAAGAAAGGCATCAAAAACCAATTTTACCTGTGGATTATCCCATGCCTGTGAAGGTAATCAAGAGCCAGTGCTACTTCAGAAATATACTTCACCGCCATTTCTTCATCAAAATAGCCATATATGTGAAGAAGAGATTTAACATCTCCACCAATGAGATACTCCATTACCTGCCAGTGAAAAATGTTACTATAAAAGACATTCATTGTTCTCTTGGGTTAGAGGTAACATCTATTATAATTCTATGCTTGGAGTGTGGGTGAAATTCCTGATTTCCTTACATTACTGTTTTCTAGAATGCATGCCAGTTTCTAGAGAGGCCATGTCAGAAGTCATGATATAGGCAGAAAAGGAAATTAAATTATGGGGATTTTTAAAAGGGCCAAATCAATGATGCCTTAATACAGAGATATACTTGGGGTCTCTACAGCTTGTTTCTTTTCCAAGTTGACTATCCTGAAAAAAGGTCAAAGTTGGTCAAGAAGAGAACAGAAAACAAAAAACAAATTTGAAATGTTTTTAAATGCTACCTTTCAGAGAAGACAGACTTCTCTAAAACTGGCTGGGGAGCATATTTTGGAAGCTACCTTAAGGCACTGTAAGTAGTTTACTCACCAAGTAGACATTGTTGGCAGACTGAAGTGAGTAGTATAAGTGCACAATGAAAGGACTTTTACTGAGAGCCAGGGCATCTCTCTCTGCCTGCACCTGATGGACCATATTCTTATTGATCAGGTCAGCTTTTTTTACTACCTGTAAAGCAATACATGAATGGGTTGATAAACAGAGGAGGGAGGAATTCATTGATGGTTTGCTTTTTAAAATGTTTTCATCTATCCAATATGTCACACTTTCAACAGATACTTACGTTTCCAGCATATCAAACCAAGTAGTAAGAAATAACTGAAAATGCTATTACTGATAACTGGTAAAATAAAGGCATACAAGCTAATACAGCAAATCTGAAACCTAGGGGCTAGTCTCAACTCACTTACCTGAGAATAAGCCCTACTGAATTCAACAGGCCTTCTGAGTGGACCTAGTTAAGACTGCATTCCGAAACAGTAACAGCCAATTGAAGCCCAATGGGTGTCTAGCTAAAGTGAAAGAAAGTGTATATTTGCTTTGGAAATAAATAGCTTGTGGAAATAGTTGTGGGAGGAGGGGAAGGAGGCTTGGAGCATAACTGACAGCATGTGACACCTGTAGGCGGGGCCTCCTTGGCTAGGAGCCACTACAGAAAAGTCTCCGTCTCTCGTCTCCACCCCGAGGAGGCAGGAAGGCACCAGTCAGATGGCAAACAGATGAAAAATATAGAAGAAGAAGGAGGAGGAGGAGGGCCGGATTTAGGTATAAGCTAAACAAGCTATAGCTTAGGGCCCCACTCTCTTGGGGGCCCCAAAAGAATTTAAAGGAAAAAACATGAGATCAAAAAATATGAGATAAAAAACAAATAAAATAAAATAAAATAAAATAAAACCTACGTACAGCAACAGTGTTTTGTGTTGTGTAGGCTCCTATTTTTTATGTGCAAATGGCTTTAGATCCCTATTAGGTCCATAAATTACCATACAGTGGTACCTCGGGTTGAGTACTTAATTCATTCTGGAGGTCTGTTCTTAACCTGAAACTGTTCTTAACCTGAAGCACCACTTTAGATAATGGGGCCTCCTGCTGCCGCTGCCCGCCGGAGCACGATTTCTGTTCTCATCCTGAAGCAAAGTTCTTAACCCGAGGTAATATTTCTGGGTTAGCGGAGTCTGTAACCTGAAGCGTATGTAACCCGAGGTACCACTGTATAGCATATATTCAACACAAAAAACAACGACAATTTGTTGTTGACAAAGGACAGCTGGACATAGAAAGGGCCCCATTACCTTCAGTAGCTTAGGGCCTCATCAAACCTAAATCCGGCCCTCATAATAATAGTAATAATAATAATAGCATAAGGAAGCCGGTGGGCTCACCTTGACAGCGTACAGCTTCCCCGCTTTGCGGCCCAGGTAGACCTTCCCGAAAGCGCCTCGGCTGATGGGCTTGACGATGGCGAAGTCCTCGATGGAGGGCGGCTGAGGCGCCGCGCCGCGCCTCGCCCGGGACGAGCCGGGCGCCGTCTCCTCACGCAGGCTGCTGTCCTGGGGCGGCGCCGCCGCCGGCTCCACCGACCCCATCCTCGCCTCCCTCCTCCTCCTCCTCCTCTGCCCGCTCTCTTCCTCTCCCGTCCCCCCCACCCGGCGCGGCCCCAGCCCCAGCTTCGCCCCGCGACAAATTCAAAGCTAAGCTCCGCCCCCCCAGCGTGCGTACGTACGACGCTAGACGTCAACTGAAGGAAAAAAAGGAGTGGAAACGGTCCGCACGCCGGACGCCCGGCCAAGTCGTAGAGGTAGACTCGAATTAAGAGGTTTTCGAGAAACACTTCCGGCTGAGCAGCGGCGTCTCTCGCTCTCCCGTTGGACTTCGAAAACCGAAGGATATTTTCGCTTTGCAACACCACAAGGCGGGGCTTCTGGTCTGATATTCAAGAGACAGGGCGTGTTCGTTTCGTCAGATGTCAAACAGATAAACAACTACAGCATATGGCTTTTAGAAGACATCTGAAGGAAGGGGTGTTTTTAATGCTTGATGTTTTACGGTTTTTTTATATTTTGCTGGAGTGGCTGGGGCATATAAATAGTAAAATCATCATCATCTCATCTCTCTCTCCGGAGAGAACCAACATAAGACGAACCACAATCATATCATGCAAGCTTTCAAGTTTTGCTGAACTCTTCATCAGGCTGCATGCTAAACAAAACAATGGGGTGGAGGTGGGGCGGGGAATAGAATAGTCCAGGAGTACTTTATCTTTAAGAGTGTGCGAAAGGCAGAAATTAGATGGGTATTGGTGTCTAATATCACCATGGGAATGGATGAAGCATCACCAGTTCAATTGCCGTATGTCATGCACCTGTTAAAGGTCAAGGAACCTGGAGTGGGGGAGGGGGGAGTTTATTGGAAACTTCTAGTTGTATACGTTTTAACAAAGTTTAAAAGGTTAAATGTCAATAAAATGTTAAAGATAGAGTTTGCAACAACTCAAATGAATAAAGCCAGTGCTTTTTTTCTAGGGGTACGCAGGGGTAAGCATACCCCTAAACATTTTGTGAATCTTTGTACTTTTGTCCATTTCCTGCATTTATTTCCCCCGATTTGACTATAAAATGGTGATTTTCTTGAGTCAAAATGAGAGTACCCCTAAACATTTTTTTTAGAAAAATGCGCTGAATAAAGCAGATGTGGTTGTTGCAAAATGCACATTTTGCATTTTGTTGTCATTTAACCCCAGCTTTTACCTGTCAGTTGAAGATAACACTTTACATATTTGATGCAGTGAACTGTGGGTCAATGAAAGCTTGTACCATAATAAATCTGTTGCTGTGTGTGCCATTTTGTATATAATCTGTCTATATAAATATTAGCATTTATAAATTGCTACTGAGTTCAAGGCCAAATGTGGTTTTGGGAGAAGGGCTATAGCTCAATGTTAAGATGTATATACCTTGTATGCAGGCCCCAGGTTCAGTCCCCAGCCTCCACATAGGGCTGGGCCACGGTGAGAACAGCATGCTGGACCTGGACTAGATGGGCCTCTGGCCTGATCCGGCAGGCTCTTCATATTTATTTATTTTTTCGTTTATAACCCACCGTGCCTCCCCATTTTATCCTCACAACAACCCTGTGAGGTAGGTTAGGCTGAGGGTAAGTGACCCATGGGGTTTGAACCTTGGACTCCCAGGTCCTAGTCTGACACCCTAATCACTACACTGCCCTCTTATGTTCCTGCTATGTAATAATGCAGGCCGTGCAACTGGGTTGTCTGAGTGAGGTTTCTCGGTAGGAAAAGCATTAGCAAGCAACACGAATGCAATACGAGCTGCCCCTCTGCCCCCCAAAGCATCTAGCTCTAGGAACCCCAACGGCGCATCCATCCCGCACTCAAAACTCCCCGCTGAGTCTTAAGCGCCGCTCCACGTTGGCTAAGAAAAGGGGAGAGACCTGCGGGTGACCCGGAAGCACTTCTTCCTGTGCCGCCTACATCCGGGCTAGCGGACGAGCGTTCGCGTCGGGTTCGTCGCGGGCTGTGCCGGCGGCAGGAGGCGGCCATTTTCCATGAGAGCGGAGTAGCCTCCGAGTTCCCCTTTTCCCTCTGTCCAGGAAGAGCCCGGAAGGGCCGAGAAGCGAGGCCCCGGCCTGAGGCTGCGGAGAGCGGGCCGGGAGTGGCGACGATGTTTTCCTTCTCCACCACGGTGCAGCCTCAGGTAAAGGCCTCGCGGGGGGAGGGCGGGGAGTCTCGCTCCGGGAGGAGCAGCTATTGTTCTGCGTAGCTACTCGGGCTGCTGGGAGAGCCGGGCCCAAGATGTCGCCGGCGGCGGCGGCGGCCGCGCCTGGAAAGAGATCTGGGGCGGAAGGAGACGTGGCCGCCGGCCACTTAGAGAGAGGCGGGTTTCGCGCCGGCTTTTCTCGGGAGCGAGTCGAGGTTTCGCGACCCTACAAGAAGAGCCCAGCTGGATCCTGTTTCGGAACAGACAGCTTCCTCTCACGAAGCCCGCAAACAGCCTCCGGAGGACAGTGGATTGGCCTAGTATCGAATATCCAGGGCTCTGCTGCTACTGAATATGGAGGCTCTGCTTAGCCACCCGTGCTTAAAATCTCCGTGGGTCGCGGCGCCGTTCTCAATGTTATCACTTTCCCCTTTAAAAAAAGTAATCAGCGCAGCATGTCTTTGGAAATTAAACCGTGACGTATTATTTCCATTTGCCAGTTCGGACGCTGGTGCTTGTGAATTTCATTAGAAAAGGGACAGATTACTGTATTTTCCCGTGTATAAGACTATATTTCCTCCCAAACTTTTTAAGTTTAAAATTGGGGGTCGTCTTATACACAGAATGTTTAAAATACTTATTTCTTAATTTGGGGCTCAAAAAATTGGGGTTGTCTTATACATGGGAGCGTCTTACAGATGGAAAAATATGGTATCCATGCACCTTACTGAGTGACATTCAATGTCATGCAAATAGACTTCTCTCAACCCCTTTCCCTACACAACCCTCCACATCTGCCCTGGAGGCCCCCCTCAAAATAATAAAACCTCTGAAACAGGTTTTGGGGAAAGAGCGGGGCTCAATTCTTCCAGTCTGTTTACTCCTAGAAAAACACTATTGAACTTTATCAAATGCTAATAAAATTATGAATCTTCGTTTTAGCCTACCTGCTTAATTGTCTTTTTTCTGAACTAAAAAAGCCCAAGCCCTTCAACTTTTCCTTAATAGCATTGTTAGACAGACAAGTTCTAGGTAGGCAGGTCTTGGGTTTAAAGGTCAGTTGGGTTGGTGTACAGTAGAGAATAAAGAATTTTATTATCCGTTTAACAAAATTTAGAAGATTTTGTTTAGTTGTCATGGCTAGCAACTGTTGGTAGGCTAATCGTCCGTGAATGCTTTATATGGTTTAAATTATGTTACTTTGTCATGTTTAATGTCCTAACATCTCAGAAAAGCATCTGCACCCTTACTATCTAATGCTGTACACTGGACTCTTGGGTTGCGAATGTGATCCGTGTGGGAAGCACGTTCGCAACCCGCAGCCCCGCATTTGCGCACGCGCGGGTCGCAATTTGGTGCTTCTGCGCAAGCGCCAAAACCCAAATGTAACCCATTCTGGTACTTCCGGGTTCAGCACAGTGCACAACCTGAAGCGTCTGTAACCCAAGGTATGACTGTAGTTGCCTTTTGAAGAATTTTGTATGATGTAACATTGTCCATGGATGACATTTATTGCATTCCTATGTAGAATGCTTTTTGGGAGGGGGCACTAAATCATGCACTTGAGTTGGGGGAATGTTGAAAGCAAGATGGGACACCAAACAGGTATGTCAAGTTTCCAGTTAGAGTAGTATGTAAAGAAATGTGTTGTTGTTTTAAAAGTCCAGTTGTACCTCTTGTTACGTCAGTCTCCGGTTGCGTGTTTTCAGGATACGAACACGGCAACCCTGGGAGTGTATATTTCCAGGTTTTACCGTGCGCGCATGCACAGAAGCACTCTGAACTTCGCGTGCGCAGAAGCAGCTCTCTAGTTGCAGACTTTTCGGGGTGCGAACGGCACCCTGGAACAGATTGAGTCCGTAACTAGAGGTACCACTGTATGTTCTGTTTTGTTGAAGCTTATGCACTTAAGCAATTTCTTGTGATCAGAAGAAAAGCCAATGAGAGATGAGCCCTGAAGCAAAAACAGTAGAAATTGATTCTTCTTTGAGAACTGCTGAATGCACAGCTAGACAGAAAGAATACTAAATTACATTGAACCCTGCCTTTTTGTAAATATCAGGAAATTTGCGAGAGGCTGTTTCTCCTAATAAGCAGGGCACTGGTTTCTTGGTACTGAAGGAAATTAACTATTTCCTTGCAATAATACGTTTATTCTTTTAAAAAAGTTGTTGCTTTGTGTTATAGAAAACATGCCCAAAGCATTGTTGTTTTTTAAAAAAAATAGGAAAAAAGATTTGTTGTAAAAATTCAGATTAGATTAACGTAGTCATTTTAAAGATAGTGCTTTCACATAAACTTTCTTTTATACTAGGTCACAGTTCCATTGAGTCACCTCATCAATGCCTTCCATTCACCCATAACTCCAGCTCCATCATTTGCTACACCATCTACCCAGTGTGTACAAAAGGAAGCAGCACCCGAACATGAGGTACAGAATAGTGAGGTAAGAATCTTCTGATAGGAGTGATAGGTTTATTTGTGTTCGTGTATCATTTAGCATGATTTAAATTTGCTTGGTGCCTTACATGTGGCATAAAAAGGAATCTTATAAAGCGAATTTTGATACTCCTTTTAGTATTCTATACTGTGCTGTAACAATCCAGATGGAGTAGTATTATTATATACAAAGCTCTCCACTTAGTTTTGAAAAGATAGAATTTTCTGATATGCAAGTATTCATTTGTGCACAGCTGGTTAAATATTTTTTGTGCACTGCAGTTACAAATATAATGACAATTGTTATTAAATTTATTACCCTGTTCTGCTGAAGTTGCCTTTTTGAGGAATAAGACAACTTTCTTGGTCTCTAAGGTGCTACTGGACATTTTAAAAAAATTTTTGGAAGGATTCTTTTAAAGACTTTTTTAGAACAAAAACTTTTTTTAAGGACTTGATTCTTTTAAAGGATTTTTTTCTGGGAAGAGCTTTTTTAATAATCTTTTTCAAGATTTTATTTATTTTGACTACGGCAGACCAACACGGCTACCTACCTGAATCTAGAGATTTGGGGTTGGGTTGCAGTCCTGCATGCATTTACCTGAGAATAAAGTTCAGAGTTAACATGCATAGGATTGTATTGCCAGTTACAGCAGAAATTATAACTCTTTGAAACTGTTAGTTTATGAGGATAACTGATGTAGAGCTACAGCCCTTCAGTTTGAATTAGCGATGTATATTTTGCAATAAGGTCAATGGTAATTTCTTGATGTTTGAAACTGCACCAAATAAAGGCTTTTATTGTACATAGATACTACTTTCATTTGCTTTGAGTAAAGAGCAGTGACTTCAACCTAGAAATTGTATTTTGGAAATTAGTGACTGCACAGTTTAAACAATTGATGGAAATAAGTTGATATTTTGAATAGCCTTAATGATTGGGGCTTGCGGGAATGAAATGGGAAAAGTGTGTGTGTTCCAATCTGCTTCTACTTTGGGGACCCTTTTTAGAATCATAATAGTTGGACATTTCTTCTCTTTTTCTTGTTTTGAGTAATCTGATGTTCTTAAACATTTCCATTCTTCATCTCTTCTTTTTACAGCCAGTACTTAATATACGAGACCTAGGACTTTCTGACTTGAAAGCTAGCCAGTTTGATGAACTAGTGGACAGGCTACTACCTGGCTATCGTGTAGAAAACAAAATCTCTTCACACTGGCAAACATCGTATATATCTGCACAGTCCTTCTTTGAAAATAAGTATGGTATGTCTTAGGATCTTATGGCAGCGAAAAGTGGAATCACTTACTGAATTGAAGCCAAGGCAGCATCACATCCCACCTCTTAATATATGGTTCCAGTGAGATGCTTGCTTTCTGCTTCATTTCCATGCTTATTTCTTCTATGAGGCCTCTGTAATGCAGGGATGGCAAAGACATTTCAGCATGAATCCTCTTTCCCTTCTGGGCATCCTTCAGGTGGATGTAGGAGTGTGTGTGTCATGCCTCTGCTGAGCAAGACCAGAGGCAAAAGTGGGCAGAGCAACAAACATGAGTTTGTGCACCACAAAGTAGTTGCACAATTGGGTTATTAGACATAAAACACATATTGCTCACATCAGTGGCCATAGTTAAGAGCAATAAGAAACATGCAAAGAATGTGTGCACACCCATTTAATTCTAAATGGGACTGTACCTGAACTTGGACATGTAAATAACCACTTCCCTGATTTCATATGGTGAGTAAGAACTTTCTTAAGGCAATTGAGTACTGGAGCTTTTATATACTTAAATAAGTGATTCTTTTACAGGCTGTTGAAATACTATTAAGTACCAATGTAGTTCAGTGTGGGCTAGTAAACATTTTTGTGGACCTTTTTTTCAGGGCTGCTTTTCATAATATTACAGGGACTGAATAAAATATTATTTGCAGCCTAAGAATGCAAAAAGCAATCTTGTTCCCAAGAGGAAGCTCTGTTAATCACAGCAGAACTCACAGATAAATGTGGATAGGAGCAGCATGTTCATTTGAGAGTGAATCAGACTGATTAACTCTCAAATGAACTTAAAAATGTGAAGTTTAGACTATATGGAATTGGCGGAAATGACTGGCAGAATCCGTGACCAGGGAGAAGAGTCGGTGGAGGAAGATTGGAAGAAATTTAAAGATTATCTACAGAAACACTGCAAAATTAAAGAATGTTAGAGTGATGTTGGACTAAAAATAAGTGGTTTCCAGCTGTACAGGATTTAAAGTTATAGACAGACTAATTAAAGATTAGGATTAAAAAAGTTGAAGGAAATGGAAATTTGGTATTTAAGAGGTAAAATTTTTAATGATATATTATATTAAGATTAAAGATTGGGATTAAAAAAGTGGAAAAGAAATTGCTGGACAAACAACTTGGACTGGAATACAAAAGAGGGAGGTATGGGGAGGTCCAGAATATAAGTAAATTCAAAAACGGAAATGGAAAGGTGATATTGTTTTTTAATTGTTCTGCTTCTTTCTTTTTTTTTTCTTTTTTCTGTTTTTTATTATGTATTGTGTATTTGTGTATTTTTTCTATGTTTTTCTGTTTAATCTTTCACTGAAATTTTTATAAAAATCATTAAAAAAAATAAATTAAAAATGTGAAGTTTATTTAAGTTATATATGTTTTGAAATAGATTTTGGAGACTCATTTTATCCTGTAAAATATTTTAAACCTATAAAGATTTTCTAAAGCCATTGTTTAGCTTAGTGATTGCAAAAAAATAATAATGTTTTTATGGTAACTTCCTAGGTTTCGCAGATGTCTTTAGTGTCTTGCGCTCATCTTACCTGTACAGACAGCATCCTAGCCCCCTCCAGAGTGTATGTTCAGATCTTCAGCGTTGGCCAGGTATGAAGTAAGAATATTCTTCTTGATTAAATTGATTTATCTGGCTGAAGAACGTAGTATATACTACAAGATGAATCCTGAGTTCCCATCAGTGGAACTCTGCTCATGTGATGCTTATTAGAGGAAGGAGGTTATTCTCCCTGACTAATTCCTGTGCCTCTGAAAAGCTGTTCCAGAGGGTTGGAACTTATCCCTGCTTCACAGGAGGTGGACCTGGAGGCTGGGAATGGGACAACTCTGGATCCAACTCTCTAAAATTACATATTATTTATATGATATAGATGAAAGTATTTAGCATTTGAACATATTTAGAGTATATTATTATCTTTACTCAGTAGTCATAATAATTAGTTGTATTTTTGAAATTTTACTTTCATTGCCAGTGGTTAATGTAACACTTATAGTGACAGTCAAGCCTTCTCAGATTTCTGTTTCTCACAAGTTTAGAATTCTCGACTGAACTTCATTGAAGGGAAGGGAGTTAGTATATTACCTAACTAGCAATTGCCTAACTTGCAACTGATGCAGGTACTCTTATTTGTCTGTTATTTACGGTTTCTACGAAGTTTGGAGACTCCACAGGAGCTTTTGTACATATGAATGTTCTGTATTTAGCAAGATCTTAGAACGTATACATTTCCAAATGTCCTTAAAAATTGCTTGCCGGAATAGAGTGAATTGTTGTTGCTATAGGATGGCGAGTGTTGCTATTCTTTTAAATAACATAACTGGGATCCAAAGAGCAGCCTGAAGGGTGCTTAATGGGGGGCTGAATTTTCAAATTTGAACAGCAGCCCCTTCCCTTTTCCCGTGCTGTATTAAGCTGCTTTGAAACTCCAGATATTTTTGTATGTGATTGCTGTACAGCATGGAGGAGTACTGTTTTGGGGGAACTACTCAAAACACAGACACACCCACCCACACCCACACAAAAGCACAGAACCTGGTGTTTGGCTCTTTGCATAGGCTGTGTTTCAGGACTTACACTAAAAAATTAAGTAAGGAAAGAATTTGCATAAGAACTTCTGTTACGTTATCTTGAAACAATGTGTTATGTGTTTTAAGTTTTTATTCAGACACGAGGTTTTAAGACACTGAAATCAAGAGCAAGACGGCTGCAGTCTTCATCAGAACGATTAACAGAAACAGAAAATGTAGCGCCCTCATTTGTAAAGGCAAGTCTAAAGATTTGTGTGTTCCGATCATAACCTCTTCTGATGCCTGTTTTATACAGTGTCTTAAAAAATACCTGACCCATTAAAAATTGGAAGCCAAGTCCCTCTTCTCAGGCGTTTGTAGACTGAAGTAATTGAGGACAGGTAAAAGGTGATTGAAAGGGAGGGATCAGGAAGAGATAAGGGATTTATGAATCATGATTGTAGTTGTTAGAAAGCTGATGTAGGAAAAGATGGGTAAAAGGGATAATTGCTGATAGGAGGTATACAAGCAGAATCCTTCTGAAATACGTAGATGACTAACTATATACCTTTTCACATCTAGAATGTTAACAATTTCAGCTGAATGATACTGTAATCCAAGCACTGTAAAATCCAACAGACAAGAATGTCCTGGAGACTGATGGATAGTGAGATTTCACTGTAATTACCGTATTTTTTGCTCTATAAGACTCACTTTTTCCCTCCTAAAAAGTAAGGGGAAATGTGTGTGCGTCTTATGTAGCGAATGCAGGCTGCACAGCTATCACAGAAGCCAGAACAGCAAGAGGGATTGCTGCTTTCACTGTGCAGCGATCCCTCTTGCTGTTCTGGCTTCTGAGATTCAGAATATTTTTTTTCTTGTTTTCCTTCTCCAAAAACTAGGTGCGTCTTGTGGTCTGGTGCGTTTTATAGAGCGAAAAATACGGTATTTGAATTGCTGCACAGAATTCTAGGTTGCTGTCCAGTTACAGTAATCTGCTTGTACAACAGACTTTCGCTCACACCAACTTTCCATTCCTCCCCACTGTGGCCTCCTGCTCTGGAGGGTTCCCCCGCCCCGAGCAGGAGGGGGTGCTTCAAGGTGAAGGACAGAAAAGGGAAGTCTCGTCACATCCACTGCCACAAGGTTGGCTCTCACCCCGCATGATGCACTTGCGAGCCTTTCCCTTGCAAGTGGTAGCATTACTACTCTAATTATCCATTCATATAAAATGGAAAAGGTCAATGCATGCTGAACCTTAAGAGAGAGGAGAGTGCTCTTCTGCTCATGTTCTGTCCCTGTTTCCCACATCATCTGGCTGGCCACTGTGAGAACAGGATGTGAGAATAGGTGACCTGATCCAGCAGGCTATTCTTATTATGTGCCCCAAAATCTGACCCCTGATTTAAAAACTAATGCAAGTGTTTTCTCCATCAACTCCTTAGGGTCTCCTACTGAGAGATAGAGGACCTGATGTTGAAAGTGTAGATAAACTAATGAAAACAAAAAAGATACCTGAAGCTCAACAAGATGCCTTTAAAACTGGATTTGCAGAGGGCTTTTTGAAAGCACAGTCACTCAATCAACGTAATGGTTTGTTTGTCTTATTCAAAGTGTTCTGTTTTGTATATGCGGTGTTGGAATGGTGTTACAGGTAACATTTAAAATACACGGTAAATGAACCCCCTTTGTGCCGTATCCATATATGGTAGAAAAATAAGAATTAGGCAGCAGGTTCTTCATTGTCCCACAATGTCATTCCCTTATGAGTTAGTCTAGCTGATTGTCAGTTTCCTTGGATTTTATACCATACAAAAATTGCTTGCCTAATATATATTTTGCTTCTTCAGATTCCATAAGACGAAACCGTTTCTTTGTCCTTGTTCTGATCCTGCTTGGCCTTTATGGTTTGTCGAAAACTCCTTTTTTATCTGGTAAATGCCCCTTTATGGATACTGGTTTGTTAACTTTTCATTCTTCTTTAATCTTTCATTTCCTGTTTTGCTTTGTAAGGCTAGTCTGTTATTTTAAGTCTAGATTAAAATCACAAGTTGGATGAACTCAAAAAGTGGTGTACGCTACTCCAGGTGAAAACATCTAGTGTTCTTTTCTCTGAAAGGAGTAATAGTTGGGAAAATATATCTTAGTAAAATTTGAACAAGAACATTTCATAGGCCTCACTTTTCTTAGGACAGTTGAATAGTTCGTTTTAGCAGCCTAAGTAGTTGTGTCTCCTACTGCTTTTCAGTACAGTTGTACCTTGGTTCTCGAATGGAATCCTTTAGTTTCTCAGATCAGACCATTATTTTTAAAGACAGAGTTGTATAGATCTAGTGTGTCATAGAATTACACCTCTGGATATTTCTTCAACATTCTTCCAACCCAAGTAAGTTCTTGCATTTCTTCCAGAAGCTTTGGCAAAACGTTGGCAGTGAGTTCAGTAATGGGTCATTGAGAGTTCCTCATTGTAGAGATTTGGTGTGCAGGTGATATGATTCAGATGTTGGAGATGGGCGTGGGGGTACACTGCACAAGTCTTCATAGGTATAAATATCTGTTTAGCTGGGACTCAGTGAATGGCCTGATAGTATTTGATGCTGAATCATTACTGCAGCTAAACAGATGTGGGCATAGTCAGTTCTGAGAGCCACACGTTAGAGTACGATACATGTGAACTAAAGAATTTGTTTTTTAAAGAAATGCTTAGTTGAACATTGGTAGGCGCAAAAATTGCTCTGACAAATGATACTGACAAAATGACTTGTCAGTACATTAATTTGTTTTAACCTTTGCTTTTAGTGCGTTTTCGAACAACTTCTGGGCTTGATGCAGCTGTGGACCCTATTCAGATGAAAAATGTTACCTTTGAACATGTCAAAGGGGTAAGTTCAAATGCTTGATGTCCACCAACTATTGAATTGAAATTCATTTATTGATATACCACACAATACTTAAAACAGTTTATAAGCAATTTACAAAAAACAGCAAACAGTGACACACGGAAGCCACAGTGTAATGCAATGCAGAATTTGAAGAAAACTGCAACAGAACGCTATAAAACGTAAATCCAAAAACAAGCACAGCAGCACATGTTGAAACATTTTTAGGGTACACAATCCTTTCCTTCTTGAGCCTTCCTCCTGCTTGTGACTGACAAATATAGAAACCACTGCCTGTGAATGCACCCTGAGCTCACACACATCCGCAGACTACTGGCTTTTCCATTCGTATGGATCATGGAATAAACCCAAGATGAATATTGGAGTGGGTCTACCAATATATTTGGATAGTGGCCTCTCACACTAGCTTTTCTTCCTATAATACTTGCCAATATATGATGTGCCTCTTGTGGCTCAGCTTCTGGCAGCTTATCTTTGCTGTGCCAGGAACTATTCCATGATGATGCAGTGTAGCGTTGCCAGCGTGGGTGGCTACATTCTCCATTTGCCTTCTGTAATGACTAAATTCCCCTCTGTTGATTTTCACAAAAGAATTACCCGTGGAAAACAAATTCTACAGATGGATCCCTGTTACTTTTTTATAAATCAGACTAAACAAACTACTGCTTCCTTACATGCACCTCTGAGTATTGTGTTTTCTCTTAAATTGTTCCATCATGGTCTTACATGTGATCACAATTGAGGTTTAATTGCTTTTTCCCCTCAGCACTGTACTCTGATAAATTATGTAGGAATTAGTTCTTTTTTCCCTTTTACACTTCTAGAGGTTTTACCTAGTATATGTTATTAACTGTATGCCTTGGTTTTTCAGTAAATGTTTTATGTTAAATAAACATAGGCCAGAGACCAGTGTAGTTCTGTGTCTCTTGTCCAGTGGGACTTTGGACTTTACTTTCTTAAAATAGCAGCCTTCCTCTTGCCACAGGGCAAACTGCTTTGGGAAGCATGGGAGTTTCCAGGCCAGCTGACTATACAGCAAGGGGCCTTGTATTTTAAAAGAAAAAAAGTTATACTGGGGGTGCGCACGAACCTTTGGCTGTGCTTAAAAATAGCTCAGGATTGTGACCATAAGTCTACCTAAAGCTAATTTGGCCAAATTATAAAACCGGTCTTCTAAAAATGTTGGCATAATATATTTATTTTTAAATTTTAATTGAATGAAGGTTGAAGAAGCAAAGCAAGAGTTGCAAGAGGTGGTAGAATTCTTGAAAAATCCTCAGAAATTTACTGTACTGGGAGGAAAACTTCCTAAAGGTAAGTGTGAGCTTTTGATTATTGACAGGTGCTTTCATGGGGGTGTTCATACCACTTGTTACATTGCAGTCCTATTTGATTTATGTCAGGCAGGTAATAATGTGTTGTCCCTGAGAGGGATATGTAACCTCATGTGCCTCTTTCATGAACATCGTTAAAATCCTACAGCAGGTATTCCTCCACTGTCAGAGGCATTCCATAGGGTCCCCTCACTCCCCCAACACACCCCTGCATTGTGGGATAAATTATACCAGTCCTGACATACTGGGAAGGAAACAAAAAAGAAAAAAGAAAAAAAGAAAACTGCAAAGGGAAAGGAAGAATATATCCAAAGCAGGCATAGAAAAAGGCAGTTTGTCCACCTTTGCTACTCCTCTTTTTGGATTGCTCTGCCCTTTGTGTCTTTTAAATTTGTATTTAGTTCACCCTCCCCTTTTGTAACTCTTGTGAATTAACTTTTTTCACTCAGGGGAGTGTGTTTGTTGTCCAGATTTTCTTTATGTATACTCTTTGTATTGGGTGGGGAACCTCTGGCCTTTGGGCCTAATTAAGCTTTGCCATTTGGCCCAACAGCCTAATAACCTGACATCATGTATGATATCAGAACCGGTGTGGGCTGGTAAAAAGGTAGCTGGGCTCTTCCAAAAAGGGCTTCTGAAGTTTACAAAGAGCAGCACAGGGTTCTTTGCAAGCCCTGGGTGATGCTTTGAAATCCTGACAGTCAGCTGATTGTTGGGGTTGGAAGCGCCATGTCACCTGACATTGTGATGTTAGGTGATAGACAGATGAGTGGTCCTGCCCTTATATTAAATACCTGCCAGATCCAGAGCCACATCCCTAGCCTGCATCGTTGTCCTCCTTCTAGCTGGGCTGAAATCTGCAGTGACTAGGATCATTTGTTGAGAAATTATAAAAATTGGGGTAAACATGGGTGATAATCAGTTCTCCATATGCTTTGTCATAATTTTATTTCATTCTTACCCCAGGTATTCTGTTGGTCGGACCACCGGGAACTGGCAAAACTCTTCTTGCTAGAGCTGTGGCAGGAGAAGCTGATGTTCCATTCTATTATGCCTCTGGATCGGAATTTGACGAGATGTTTGTTGGCGTTGGAGCCAGTCGCATCAGAAACTTGTTTAGTAAGTACAACTTAGTTTTCCCTTGAACATTGGCTATTTTCATGAAGACATGTATACCTGAAGGAGCATCTCCACCCCCATCGTTGACTGAGGTCCAGCTCCGAGGGCCTTCTGCCAGTTCCCTCATTGCAAAAAGTGAGGTTACAGGGAACAAGGCAGAGGGCCTTCTTGGTAGTGGCGCCTGCCCTGTGGAACACCCTCCCATCAGATGTCAAGGAAATAACTGACTTACAGAAGGCATCTGAAGGCACCCCTGTTTAGGGAAGTTTTTAATGTCAGATATTTTAATGTATTTTTAACCTGTTGGCAGCCGCTCAGAGTGGCTGGGGAAACCCAGCCAGATGGGTGGGGTATAAATAAACTATATTATTATTATTATTATTATTATTAACTTATTTCAGGAGTGTGGATGAACACACTTTGAAATCTAGCAGTTTCTTATTGAATAAATGCTCTTAAGTCTAATCTCTATTAAAATAAATAAGGCTCTAGCAGGCATCAGGAAAATTCAAAAACATTCTCTTATTATTATCATTATATCAAAAGTCTGAATTCTGTCTGAACAGTTGTAACCCAATATACGTATGTATATATTCATTCCAGTCTGGACCTTTATCATGGGCCCATTGTTTTATCCCTAATTCAGAGAACAGTTGTTTTCCTTTTGACTGTTTTCTAGCTAAAATAGCAGTAGAAACACCGAAAAGCTATTTTTCTGGAAAAGTGCAATTCATGAGGGTAGCCAGAATAAATTTGTGAATCTCATATTAGAAATGTGTGACTAATACAAAATGGTGTTTGTAGTATGAAGAAATAAATTTGACATGTTGCATTCTTAGGGGAAGCCAAAGCAAATGCACCATGTGTTATATTCATTGATGAGCTGGATTCTGTTGGTGGCAAAAGGATAGAGTCTCCAATGCATCCCTACTCAAGACAGACTATAAATCAGCTCCTTGCTGAAATGGATGGGTAAATACTAATTTTCTTTCTGAGCCAAGGGATTATCTGTTATATAGGAACATCACAATAAGGAGAATGAGCGTGGGGTTCATAGGGAGAGGTGTGTAGCCCCCCCCCCCCAGCAGTAAAATAATTTGAAATATGATATGTCACTTGGAAAGAATATCATAGCCATTTAAGGCATGTTCAGATGCCTGGTATCCCCCTATATAGCAGGGTAGCCAAGCCCTGGGAAACCCCAGATTACTATACTTTATACAGTTTATACTGATGCTGCTATTCCAACTAGTTGGTAAGCCTGCAGCACCCTCTTCTTTCTTTGACCAGGGCACAAAGTGGTTGGTATGCAGGCAAGGATTGTCTAGGTGCACAGCACAGCATAGTTTAGTTAGTAGGGATGATGCTTTGGTGGTTACACTAGAGTAGCAGGTCTACTGATCATGCTTTGGGCTGGTGTCACTAATTACAGCCTACCTACAAGCCTGTTTCATCGAGCCGTTTGCCTTGATCATTGCTAATCCAGATTTAGGACATGTCACTCACAACTAAGCTTTCAAATTTGCAGCCATAAGATGGCCATGAAAAGAGGATAGATTGTGAGTTCTCTGAATACCAGTTGCTGAGGGGCAAAAAATGGGAGGGCATGCCCTACTGCGAGGCTTCCTAGCAGCATCCAACTAGCTGTTGTTGGAAATGGGATTTTGATTCACTGGACCTTTGGTCTGGTGTAGCAGGTCTGCTCTTACGTTCTTACTAGTATTCTTCTGGCATGCCTGCAGATTTCCAAACAAATGGATGAGCCCCACTCTGGAGCCTTAGATTGCTTTGAGTCATGCCCAATAAAGGGCTTGCAGTGTGCGTTAAGCCCTCACTGGACTGCATGGACATTGCTGTACTCATTGTAAGAACAGAGAAACTCTTCACACCGAAGTATATTAACAAAAGCTCTCTTCTCTCTCTCTCTCTCTCTCTCTCTCTCTCTCTAGCTTTAAACCCAACGAAGGCGTCATTATCATTGGTGCAACAAACTTCCCTGAAGCCTTAGATAAGTATGTGTGTGTGCGTATATATGCATAAAACGTAACTTTGCATGGTTTGATTTTGTGCATATATGACTTTGAAAGTGTAGGTCAGTAATAGCTATTAAAATTTACAAGGTACTATTCTTGCATCATGTCTATATTTTTATCTTTGAAGGCAGCACTCAGAAGGACTAGCCCCTTCTAGCTATCATTATCAGGAACAACAAAAATGACAGCAATGGCAGCCGGAATGTATCTATGAAGTGTTGGTTCATAAAGTACCTTTTGCCTTGGGGGTTCCTGTAATCCAAGGAGGGTTGTGAGGAGGCCATTTGCTTGTGTGAAACAATCTTTAGTAGGTCAGAAATATATTAGCTGCTCACTTTACCCCATCATGTTCTTAACTCTTAAAAAAATAAAAATCTTTTAAGTCATCTGGTTAGCAAGGATCTTAAATATATTGAATCATTCACAGAATTGTTTTTCCTCCCCAATTAGTGCTTTGATACGTCCTGGCCGCTTTGACATGCAAGTTACAGTCCCCAGGCCAGATGTCAGGGGCCGAACAGAGATTCTGAAATGGTACCTGAATAAAATAAAGTATGATGAATGTAAGTATAAATACGCAACTGTTATCTTGGGGGCAGGCAATACAGAAAGTTGTTGTAGAGTGGCTGTAAATTTTAATCTGTTGCTAAGTTGCTCTGTGATCTCTCTAATTTAGATCTGTGTTTTGAGTTCTGAATCGCCTTGAATAAAACAAATCTCTCTGTTCCCCTTTCACTATACTGAGGAATCTGAAATGGCTATAGCCTTTTTCCCCTTTTGGCCAAAGTGGATGAAATTTGGGGCACATGAGCTATTCCAGTGGATTAGGTAAAGGTAAAGGGACCCCTGACCATTAGGTCCAGTCATGGCCGACTCTGGGGTTGCGGCGCTCATCTCGCTTTATTGGCCGAGGGAGCCGGCGTACAACTTCCGGGTCATGTGGCCAGCATTACTAAGCCGCTTCTGGCAAGCCAGAGCAGTGCACGGAAACGCCATTTACCTTCCCGCCGGAGCAGTACCTATTTCTCTACTTGCACTTGACATGCTTTCGAACTGCTAGGTTGGCAGGAGCAGGGACCGAGCAACGGGAGCTCACCCCGTCACGGGAATTCGAACCGCCAACCTTCTGATCAGCAAGTCCTAGGCTCTGTGGTTTAACCCACAGTGCCACCTGCGTCCCTTTCCAGTGGATTAAAGCATGCTAAATTGCAAGCAAATAGGTCCAGGGGCTTTTTGAGAGGTGGGGGGAGTAAAACAGATTTATTCTCCCCCCCCCCCATAATCTAATTGGGTGGTGGTGGATAGGGAATAACGTCTTAATAAAGAAAGCATAACTGTTGATGTGCTTTAGCAAAGACCATTCCAAGCTCTTCAGTACTCCACAGGCAACCTTTTGGACAGCCTCACTATTTTCAATGTCCACAAACATATAGGAAAATATGGAGCTATAAGGTAAAGAAAAGTGTAGAAACACAGCAACACAAGACTTTGTAGAGGACCTGATCTGTCGGTTTATTGACATTGTACTTTGATGTGGGGACGGGAGGAAAAACCCCAATTCACTCCAGTTTTTGGCCCACACACAAAACCCCTAGTTATTACATGCTTGTGATAGAAATTCAGAATCTTGTCACCAGTGGGAGCCAGAGTCTTTGATTCTGCTTACAGTATTGCTTGAATAAATCAGTGCTCTGTTCTTGATCCATATTGTGATTATAGTGGCAATAAAATTAAAGTTCGCTTTAATGTGAAAAGCAGATTTAAAGAATATTAATTTCTCAGATTAGGTTGATATAGGACTTTGTGTGTGTGTCTTACTGCAGCTATTGATGCAGAAATCATTGCAAGAGGAACGGTAGGATTTTCTGGAGCTGAATTAGAAAACCTAGTGAACCAAGCTGCATTGAAAGCTGCGGTTGATGGGAAGGATATGGTTACTATGAAGGAGTTGGAATTCTCAAAGGACAAAATTCTTATGGGTAGGCTATTTCTGAATTTGAATTTCTGAATTCAGCGAGGTAAGTATTTTTACCTTGGGCACTTCGTTGGAGTTAAGTTACAAATACAGCGCTTACATGCTACACTGAGGGTTTTTGGGTTTGCAGAAATACAAAAAAGGGGGGAACCCCCAAATAGCCCAGTGAAGACAGAACATGCTCAAAAGCCATGGAGCTCTGATTGGTGGTTGACTATTGAGAATAAACAATAGCAAACTGGGGGGCGGGGTGAATGGAATGGAGTATTCTGGAACGGAGTATCTTGGCTGGCACCTTGAGAAGAGCATTCCCCAGTGCCGTGTTTTGCTTGTTCTCCTTGGATATACTAATAGCAAAATTTAGTGCTGAGTTATGGCTGTGGAGCCCAGGTGGGACTTCTGAGCATGCGCAGGGGAATCTCAAGGTTTGAAGAAGTAGAAAAAATATTTAGGGAGGAAACAAATAACGGGACAAAAAACCCTTCAGAATAGTTCAGTGAGGACTGAGCCTACTAAGTCTCCACTTCACTGTCTGCATGGTGGTGAGAAAAGAAACAGGGTTGTGGGTGTGAGTGTGCATTATGAGTAGAATGGAGCATCTGCTTGCATTTGGTCACTTTTCAGCTTCTGTGATTTCCTTTCTTTGATTTCAGGCCCTGAGCGTAGAAGTGTAGAAATTGATGATAAGAATAAAACAATTACAGCCTATCATGAATCTGGGCATGCCATTATTGCTTACTATACTAAAGATGCGATGCCAATCAACAAAGCTACCATTATGCCACGAGGGCCAACACTCGGACATGTGAGGATTTTGATTTTGTAGAGAATACCCACTTTTGACTAGACTTTGACCACTTTACTGCTTTACTTTTTCAACAGAGCTGATATCAAACACCTGGCAATATATTTTCATAGTATAATGCAATTGAAATGAGAACCTGGTTGGTTGCCGTGGCATTCGTAACGGAGGTTCACCTTCATTACATAGGCGCCAGGCGAAACTGTTTCTCTATAACCAAGCCTTTGGCTGATTAACATCCTGCGGCCTTTTAAATGTGTTTGAGGGGAGGATTTACTGGTTTGTTTTTGTTTTGCTATGTATTATATGTTTTCATTTTGTATCTTTATGATCTGAACCACCCTGTGATCTTCAGTTGAAGGGTGGTATACAAATTTAATTAATAATAATAATAATAATAATAATAATAACAATTGCCATTTTAGAAATGTATTATATACACCCTGCAGTGCTGTCAGTTCAAAAAAGACATCCACATTGTGGATGAAAACATTCATTCATCTGGCTCTGCTGCATTTTGAACTTTGGGACTGTATTGCCCAAATACATGCACAAAATTGTTTCATAGCAGAGTTGGAGGTTTCCTACTCCTGCTGCAGGGGATGTGTGTAGAAGGTCTGTTACCTTTAGTGTACCGTAAGCTAAGATTGGCCATCAGCAAAAAGTTGCTGTTGATTTGTTTCTCGCTAAGATACTGCATGACCATGACAGGTCCGGACAGAGCCTGCAGGACTGCAGGTGTCTACTCTTTGGGAAGCAGGTTTTAGTTTGGGGTAGAGAAACCAACAAACGTCTCAGAAGAGTATCACAGCAGTTAGTATCCTCTAACTCGCCTTTGTTTCAAGATTGTCAAAGCAACTACAAAGTGTAGTTTGCTATTTTCGTGAACTTTAATCTCTGCTCACACAATTTTGTATTAAAGGTGTCTTTGCTGCCAGAAAATGACAGGTGGAGTGAAACTAGGTCCCAGCTGCTTGCCCAGATGGATGTTAGCATGGGAGGAAGAGTTGCAGAAGAACTTATATTTGGGGGTGATTACATCACAACAGGTCAGGAAAACCCCGAAAGAAACAAGATTAGTATTCAAAATGTTTAACTTCTAAATCGGAATTACTTTTGTATAATTTCTTTCGTTGTTGTTCATTTAGGGGCTTCTAGTGATTTTGACAATGCTACTAAAATAGCAAGGCTCATGGTGACTAAGTTTGGAATGAGTGAGAAGGTAAGATCTAAATATCTCTTGTTTGAGTTTTGGATGCTGTCCTCTTTTCTCTCCGCATTGATTAGGAGTCCTTCAGGACGTGGTATCAGATCCTTGTATTAAATTGCTGTTATCCCTCTCTGGATCTTTAGACAGTAGTGTATTATAAAGCGAAATTTACGTTACAAATTGAAAATGTGTATGTGACCAACTCAGCCTTACGGATTATCAAAGATAAGAACAGCGTGGGTGAATAAGAAACACATTTTGTCATTTTTTCTTGGAGATTATACTGTACAAAGCAATTTACAGTATGGACTTGACAAAGTAGTAGTGATAAGTGAGACACTGCTGCTCTCCTGGCCTCCCAACGCAGGGTCACTGGCACTTACCAAGAGGGGTGGGGTGAAGCATGGGAGTATTAAATTGGTGCAGAACAATGGAGCCAATCTCCCCAAGCTTCACCCCACCTCTTTCCCTCTGTGCTGGAAGTCAGGAAAGCAGCTGTGCCCCACCCACAGCACCTCACCAGCCGCTACTGTATATGTTACGCTGCCATGTTCATTTCACAGCACATTTGGGGGGTTGGGGTATGCACATTTTTGCTCTATACCACAGGGAGAGCTCAATCAAGCACCAGAAAGCATTTACTCCTTCTGCCTGTATTCCCTTATATGTTTTGTTTCCTCCTGGTCTGCCCCTTCCTTTCCGTCATCACAGATAGTGAGATTTCTCTTAGATGCATGATCTTTGTAATCTTTTTAAAAAGCAACAAGTTAAGACGATGATTAAAAATTAATAGTGAATAATTTAATAGGATTATCCAGCAAAATGTGTGATCGGTGACGAAGGCTGCAGTCGTATACACTTGCAGGGAGTAAATAAGTCCAGTTGTGGACAGTGGGACTAACTTTTGAGTAGACATGATTAGATTTATGCTGACAAGCTCCCTCCCATCCAGATTTAACAAAGCTGTGATATAGTGCTGGGATACTTCTGTGTACAGCCACAGCTGCTTAAATATCAGACACCTTGAGGGCCTCTTGCAGCACAGTAGATATTATTTGCTGGGATGTTAAATTGCACCACAATTGCAATGTAAAATGTCTCTTTCTCTTGTCTCTTTCTTTTGCTTTCTATAAGCTTGGTGTCATGACCTACACAGATACAGGGAAACTCAGTCCTGAAACCCAGTCCGCAATTGAACAGGAAATAAGAATGCTTTTAAAGGTAAGAAAAAGTGTGATGGAATAACTGGAATAAATACTGGGTGAATAAAGTTTTCCTTTCCTTGGGTTTCATGTATATATCTAGTAAACCATAAAAATGGCCTAAATTCTAATTCAGTTCATGGTCCTGTTAAAAGTTCAGGAACTTCCTTTAGCACTTACTAGCAATAGAACGCTCTTCTAGCTCCTTGTTGCTAGTAGATTCCTTTTTCATATTCAGTTATTTATCTACCTTATTTTCCCCTTCCATCCATTGTGTTTCTTACTTGTTTTAAACTAAAAGATTTTATGGAGTCTGGTTTCTGCAATGAGTATACAAG
Organism: Podarcis pityusensis; assembly: GCF_964106645.2. Lineage (NCBI taxonomy): Eukaryota > Metazoa > Chordata > Lepidosauria > Squamata > Lacertidae > Podarcis > Podarcis pityusensis. Next base: position 21,046,852 of record NC_138037.1, on the reverse strand, counting down.
AATAAAATTGAAACGTGAATATTTGTGGCTTTATTGAAAATATTAGTTCAGGGGTCAATCTTAAAACAGTTTTTAGAATACATGTCTTCGATTTCCAGTTTCATTGCAAATGATCCTTAATGTGTGTGGTTTTTTTTTATTCTGTGATAGGAATCATACGAACGAGCGAAGAATATATTGAAGAACCGCACAAAAGAGCACAAGAATTTAGCGGAAGCATTGCTGACCTATGAGACTTTGGATGCCAAAGAAATTCAGATTGTTTTAGAGGGGAAAAAACTAGAAGTGAGATGATATCTTCCTTGTTAAGCGTTCTAATGGATTACTTGCAAGAATGCAGTAGTCTACTTATGCAGTGTAGCCGCCCCCCCCCCCCCCGGATGCGTGTGTGGTAATAATCACATTTCTTAAAGATAAGCAATTTGTCTTGTGTGCTTTTGTTACATTTTACCTAACTTTTTGTATTTCCATAGAAAGAGATGCCAGGAGCAAAAGAAGTTCCCACAAGTATAGATAATACGATCTCAGGGTTGAATCCCGCTTCTTTGGAAACCTCAAATACTGATGCTGAATAGTATGTTCTTAACATATCTTCCCTAGCTAATTGCTCCATGTGGACTTGGACATGTTCAGTCTTGCGGCTTGAGATCCCTTGAAATGCTGCAGGATTTACAAGTTGCAGAGGGGATGACACCTCCATTTAGTCTTAATTCCATGGGCAGTTTATAAAACCATCACTCATCATTTAGGAAAAAACCCCACAGATTTTATTTAGCAGGTCACATAAGACTACAGGAAGCTGGGAACTGGCATTGCTGTAACAGAGCTGCTCCTTGCCCCCCATTGGTCTTCCTATAAATGCCAGGGTGTTGGAATCCTGGAGCACAATAACTGGGCAAAGAAATAATAGGGTTTTCTGTTTGGATGCCTTTAGATCACATGACGGGGTACGGGGACGGAGTGGAAATTAATAGCTATGAAGAATTGCACTGCCTCTTTGGAGTCAGTTGGGAAGACATTTCCAGTTTAGTTTAGATGGTATGGGGGTGTAACTGCATTGCTCTGAAGGGTGCTATCCTGTTGAATTTTTAAAAATGAGATCGTGTACGGCTGTTTTAAGAGCTCCATCAATTTTCTTAGAAGGCCGTATTGAATCAGTCGGAGAGTATTTTAGATTCCTCTTTTTGTTCCTTTTAAATCACAGTCCATTTCCCCCAATAAAAATACAATTTTTAAATTTGAAATCTTCCAAGTCCTTCAACCCAGGTTATGAGCACATAGTACCCAAACAGTAAAATGTGTTCAGTTATCTTCTGAAATGTTAAGAGTTGGGCTAGGGTGGAGTGGGAAACAATTGCTAGTAGTACTAGTGTTTTGTGGGAGGATGGGCAGTGGGTGGGTTATTCTCACAACTTTAACCCCTACACTTCTCCATTCAAAATAGGCATTTAAAAGAGAAAAGGTTTTGTGCCAGTCAGTGGGGGGAATGGAATAAAGTTGGCAGTGAACTTTCAGACTAGTGCTAACATGACGTTGCTGTGAATACAACTTGACAGTGTACTTACTTTTGAATTGGTTTAAGAATTCTTTCAATTCAGCAAATTCAGTGCAACTTTCTTTTTTTGCTTTTCCCATTCAGCTAATCTAGTAACACATGGAGGGACCTCAAGACCCTGTCTTAAAGCAGAATACCAAGCTGCTATGCTGACACATTACAAATATACTCTTTGTAGTGACTTACAGTGAAAGATGTGCAAATAAGGCATGCGTGGCACTTTTTTTAAAGACAATAAAGGTTTGTTTTTAAATATGCAGAAAGCTTTTCCTCATTGTAAATTGCTTTATCTCTGGTTTCCCTCTTATGTAAATTGAGGTGTACAAAACATATCTTAAACCTGTAAATAAATTTGAGAGTTAACCGAAATGTGGAATTTTTTAGTGAACTGGATTTCCGAAGAATCTTTCGTTTGTTTCCTTCCTTCTTTCAAAATTGATTTGTTTGCTGTTACTTCAGCACGTCAGAGAAAAATAATGCAAGGGGGGAGACAGGAGAGGAAAAAATCCCAACATTCCCTGGCTTCCCATCAGCTGGAAAAAGTACCCATGGAAAGTTCCCTATTATACAACAGACTCTGCTCCATCTCAGCAAATTAATATCATATGCCTTTCATGCTATAAATTTGAACTGCATCTGCACACCTAGCTACCATATATGCTAATAATATAAAATTTTAATTAGCAATAGTTCCTACTGATTATCCAGATTTAATACTATTCCTCACAAAAGCTGGGATTCTGAAGTGAGATATCCACACAGCGGAAGTCGCCTTGAGTTCCAGTCACAACAGAGAGACAGCTTAAGGTCCAAAGAGTTTGACTGCTGCAGAAGATCAGGCTTCAGTAATACAGTTCGGGACTTGATATATTCATACACTTTGTAGGCTTTGCAGATAAAGATATGTACAAGTAGAAACTATTTCTGTTGCTCCAGCAATTCAAGACATAACGCAGATTCCGACAGCACTCCCTGACTGACTCTCAGGACAAGACACCGGACAGCTGAGCAGAGATGCCTCCATCATCTATATCAGGCACCGCCAAACTCGGCCCTCCACATGTTTTGGGACTACAACTCCCATCACCCCAGCTAACAGGACCAGTGGTCAGGGATGATGGGAACTGTAGTCCCAAAACAACTGGAGGGCAGAGTTTGGGGATGCCTGACCTATACAGGTGGCACTGGACTGTTGCCATAGCAACTGGCTTGGCTGACCATGACCCTATTGCCTTATCCTCATACATGGGATGATTTGAGCTCATCAAGGAAATTATGCCTTTCCTCCATGTTTGATTCCTCCAAAAACAAATTCCACAATACTTCAAAGTTATAAGATGTGGAACCGCAGGTAGAGAAATGCATACTACTTCAACATCCCACGAACCCCCTAGACGTAATAAAAATAAATAAATGCGAGGACAACATAGGCTATGAGATTAACCCCACTCAGTGGACCAGAATGTGGTCTAAACCCCCCTTTAAATCCATATCAACGAAAAGGAAAGAACTCGCTCTGAAACTCACCTACAGGTGGTACCTAACACCAAGGAAATTAGCGCTAATACGCCCAGGAACCTCACCAAAATGCTGGAGAGGGTGCACCTCCACAGGCACATACCTCCACATGATGTGGGAATGCCCCCAAATCCAACTATTCTGGACAACAGCCATACGAGAAATATGTAAAATAACTAAACAAGAATTAGAAATCACCCCAGAACTGGCCCTACTAAACATCTTCCAAGACAATAATGCCCACTCACATCACAAAGAACTCATCACCCACCTACTCTCAGCAGCCAGGAACATAACCAGACACTGGAGAGGCCTGTCAGGAGTAAGCATGGACCAATGGTACCAAATAGTATGGGAAAAAGCCTTACTAGAAAAATTAACCAATAAACTGAAACTGACACGGGGACAAATAGAAGAAGATGCCTTCACCCTGGTATGGCTCCCCTTTATCACATACAAAGCCCAACAAGATGACAGGAATCCATCAATAGATTATGGCTATCCTGATTCAAAAACACCCACCCAACTCACATATGAAAACAAAGTTCACCACAGGCAATCACAAACAAGCAACCACACCCTAGGCCAACCCCAACTTCTCTCACCACCAAAGGAACACAAGCGAATAGCAAAGAGAACCTGCACAAACGACGCTGACACAAAACCCCACACATACATTAAGTAAAATAGAAACCTGCCCACCCACCATGGCCTCTTCCACCTCTTCTTCCCTTTCCTTCCTAATGTAAGACTAATGTCTCAACAAATGAAACTGACCTGTAGAAAAGGTAAATTGAAAAAAGAGACATTGCACATACTTTTGTAAACCAAGAAATCTTGAAAAAAATACATTAAAAAAAAGAAATTTTTAAAAAGAAAATATGACACAAGCGAAACTTGCTATACAGTGGTGCCCCGCAAGACGAATGCCTCGCAAGACGGAAAACTCGCAAAACGAAAGGGTTTTTGGTTTTTTGAGTTGCTTCGCAAGACGATTTTCCCTATGGGCTTGCTTCGCAAGACGGAAACGTCTTGCAAGTTTGTTTCCTTTTTCTTAAAACTGTTAATACAGTTGCGACTTGACTTCGAGGAGCAACTCATAGCACGCGGTGTAGTAGCCTTTTTTGAGGTTTTTGAAGACTTGTGATTTTTGAAGCTTTTCCAAAACTTTTCCGACACCGTGCTTCGCAAGACGAAAAAAACGCAAGACGAAAAAACTCGCAGAACGAATTAATTTCGTCTTGCGAGGCACCACTGTATTGTATATTTTGGGTGCTAATATCACAGCATCTTTGGTTTAACAGAGAACATAAGATATACTACCTTAGGCCCCTACAGATCTGGGATAAGAAGGAGGGGTTCCCACTTCAATGGGTGGTATTTCCAAGCAGGTTTGAACTTTGGCACCAAATTTCTTTTTAAAAAGGCACTGATTATGTATTCCTTTCTCTAAAGCAACCTCCCCCAACCTGGTATCCTCCAGTTTTGCGCTACAATTCCCATCAGCCTCTGCTGGCACTGTCAATGGTCTGGGATGGTGGGAGTTGTAGACCAACAACATCTGAAGGACACTAGGTTAGTTAAAAGCTCTAAAGGCACCCTGGGTGACAAAGATGTAACAGCACAGGTTGAAAATTCTCAACATTTCTTCCAGTACATCACCAGTCTCCAACCCAACCCAAATGGAGGCCCATAGTTTACAGCAGGGGTGGAGAACTTCTAGTCCCTAAGCATAATTCGCAGGGGTACATTTTTGTAAACCACTTTGAGGTGGTTTTTTTGTTTGTTTTTTACATTTGATCAGTATAGAATTTTAATGAAATAAATAATAAGGTCTGTGAGGCCTCATTTGGCCCACAAGACTCTTTCAGCCAAGCCATGCCTGCCCGCCCTACATCAAGTGTTGACCAGGTAAAAACATGGCTCAACTGAAAGGGGTTTTGAGGCACTGTCAATCAGTGGAATGGTGGTGCCTGAAATATCCCAAGCAAACAGCTGTGTTCCGGGCTTTTCAACACCTGACAATCAGCTAATCATTGGGTCTTACGAAGCCCTATGAAAAGTGCTCTGCAAGACCCATGTGGGCAAAAGGGCCACCTGATGTAATCGTGATGTCAGTGGTCCTGCTCACTTTCCAAAGTTGGCCCGCAAGTGGTGGGAGAGAGAACACTGAGGAACAATAATAATAATAATAAATTTTATTTATACCCTGCCCTCCCCAGCCAAAACAGGGCTCAGAGTGGCTAATATCAAATATATGACATATTACCATAAAATCAAGCAATCAATTAAAATACATCCTACCTCCTAAAATCAAGTCAGAATCGGTAGGCCAAGGATTTGAAAACGGTATAAGTGCAATTTATTCAGAACAAAAGGCTAAATTAATTGTAAATAACGTGGTGACGGAAGAATTTAAGATAGAAAAAGGGACATGACAAGGTTGCCCAATCTCCCCATTACTTTTTATATCGGTCCTGGAGGTCCTGCTGAATATGATTAGAAGGGACCAGTTGGTTAAAGGTGTACAAGTCGGAGCTAAACAGTACAAGTTGAGAGCATTTGCAGATAACTTAGTATTGATGTTACAGGAGCCAGAATCTAGTACTAAAAGGGTTTTGGAACTGATTCAAGAATTTGGTCAGGCTGCAGGATTTAAACTGAATAAGTTAAAAACTAAGGTTTTAGAGAAAAATCTAACACCGATTGAGAGAGAGAGGTTTCAGAATGAGACAGGTTTAACAGTGGTTATGGCCGAAATATTGGGAAATTTTGGAACAAGAGGGAGATAGACTGAAATTGCAGAGTTTTGAGAAATTAAAAAACAAAGTGCGAGACTGGCTTCATTATTATCAAATGCTCACCAGAAAGAGCCCACTCCCGCCCTCTAGGTAATTAGTTCCATTATCGAACTGCTCTCATTGTAATATTGTCATGTTTACATTAGGCGGTTTCATAATACAGTATTTGTATCTGAGAAAGGAACTCCTCCAGCACTGGAGCTCTGGGCACTGACTGGAAGCTGTCTATTTGGCATTTTACTACAAAAGCCGAAGAAAGTTAAGAACACAGGAATAAAAATGAGACCGTGAACAGCCCCAAACAAGATCACCAGAAACATTATCTTAAAAAAGGTTCTGAAGATGTAAGAGGATGCCATGGAGAGTACAATAACTCCCAAGATAGTGGAAATAGCTCCCTGTGTAACAGGGTAGCCAAGGTGGTACAAAGCATCCACAGCCTTGTCATTCACTTTGTGTTTCTCACTGGCAACAAAAGCATAGGAAATATGGGCTGAGAAGTCTACTGAAAACCCTATGCAAATTACAAGGTTAATCATGGATATGGAATCAAGATTCACATTCCAGAAGGACATGAAACCAGCTACACCGACAATAACAGAGGCAATAGCAAAGGTTACCCACAAAGAACAAAGAGGATTGGGAATGAGTAGTAAGGAAATGAGTAGCATGGCTCCAGCAGCAATCACAATAGCTTGAACCGTGTCCTGAGCGATCACAAGATATTGATCAAAGTATATAAAAGCTGGATGATAAACCATTAACGGTACCTTGCAGTCCTTAGCAAGACCTCTCAGCTCATTTAAAAGACTCCTCTCATCCACTGCAGTAGTAACATTGACTGTCTGTATGAAAAAACGTGATGCTATTATTTCTGTAGCAATAACATAAACATCCCACTTGAAGTCTGGATTAATCCCAAAAAGGGTGGCTAAATTGTCAATGAAAAGCCTACGGTCATCTATATTGAAAGACATACGTTTAGCGACATCTTGGTAAGTTCTCAACCAGGACACTGATAAATTCTTGTTGACGTAGGATGAGCTTTCTAGTGCATTCATACAGTTTTCAAGATCTGCACGGACAGATGAATCCCAATAAGCTTTGCTTTCAGTAACAACCACCATAACCCTTGGGCCGTATTCTGAAAAATATTCCTTTTCCCATTCATAATACTGGATGACATAAGAATTATCACTAGCTAGATTTCGAAGATCTATACCTTCTTGGACTTGAGTGCAGGCAAAAATACTACTACCCAAGTACATGAGATAAAGGACTACCACAAGCACCTTGGTCCAGCTGTGCATAAGGAAGGGACCGTAATACTTTCTAAAGAATCCATTCATGGGGTGTTCAGTCTCTGCTCCAGTGGACTCATCAAAAGACCCTCCTACACAGCACATGTTATATGTGCAGCCCTGAGAGTCCTGAGGCTCATTGTTCACTTTCATGAATGTGAGCCAGTGTCTGTTGCTTTCCTCTCGTCTCCCATTTAAAGCAAGAATGGCCCCAAGAAATGTCAGGCTATATAAGTAGCAGAACACAAAGGCTGTTCCTGTGTAGATGCAAAATGCCTGAACGGACTGGAATGAAGTTGCAATTCCAATGTAGAAGGCTAAAACATCCGTGAGGGTCGTGATGGTAATGGACACAGCTGCTTCTCTGTAGGTGTCAGCCATTCGATCTCTGACACTGTCCTTCACTTTAGTCTTCTGCCAGCAAGACACCAGGATGAACATGTCATCAACACCAACCCCTGAAGAATGGCAAATATATAACATATTAGTTCCTATATGTCATGCGAGAAGAGCAATACAGTGATATCTTGAAACTCGAATGGCTTGGCTCCCGAAAAAGAAAGGCTCCTTAACGCCGCAAACCTGTAGATATGTAAGAGAATTTTCACCCATCATGATTCTTAAATATATTAATGAAAAGCCCAATGGAGAAGTCAGGAGGAATGTGTACATTTGCTCACTTACCAAGGATAAGAAATGGCGAATTTGCAACTGTGACAACAAACGGCACCCCACAAAAGAGCAGCAATCCAAAGCTGCTGACGACAGATAAGCCTGCTGACAGCACCCCAAAAGCTGCAACCCACACTTTTGTCCGTACACAGTCCAGCCTGGAAAACAGATTAAGAAGATTCTAATTCGATTCAGAGTATCACGGTCCATGTACTAATCCCTCCTCCCACTGAACCAAGCTAAACCCGTTAGCACCACATGGATCGGCTATGCATGCACTGAAGCTGTGTGAAGCTCTGATTTGAAGCCCTAGCTGCACAAAATATCTCAGAAAAGGATGCAAGCTTCCAAGCTCCCCAAAATGCTTCATCAGCTAGACAGTAAACAAACTAAGGAGGGGGGAGAACAAAGTTGGCTGTTGGTAAGGCCATTGAGTCTGCAGACATTCAGATGAAGCTTGGTAGATCTACTACCTCCTCCTAATTAATAATAATAATAATAATAATAATAATAATAATAATAATAATAATTTATTTCTACCCCGCCCATCTGGCTGGGTTTCCCCAGCCACTCTGGGCAGCTTCCAACAGAAGGTTAAACATACATTAAAACATCAATCATTAAAACTTCCCTAAACAGGGCTGATTTCAGATGGCTTCTAAATGTCATATAGTTTATTTCTTTGACATCTGATGGGAGGGTGTTCCACAGGGTGGGTGCTACTACCGAGAAGGCCCTCTGCCTGGTTCCCTGTAACTTCGCTTCTTGCAGGGAGGGTACTTCCAGAAGGCCCTCGGCGCTGGACCTCAGTGTCCGGACAGAGCAATGGGGGTGGAGACGCTCCTTCAGGTATCCAGGACCAAGGCCGTTTAGGGCTTTAAAGATCAGCACCAACACTTTGAATTGTGCTCAGAAATGTACTGGGGGCCAATGTAGGTCTTTCAAGACCAGTGTTATGTGATGGCCACTCCCAGTCACCGGTCTAGATGCCACATTCTGGATTAGTTGGGAGTCTCTGGGTCACCTTCAAAGGTAGCCCCACATAGAACGCGTTGCAGTAGTCCAGTAGATAACTAGAGCATGCACCACTTTGGCGAGACAGTCTGCGGGCAAGTAGGGTCTCAGCCTGTGAACCAGTTGGAGCTGGTAGACAGCTGTCCTGGACTCAGAATTGACCTGCACCTCCATGCACAGCTTTGAGTCCAAAATGACTCCCAGGCTGTGCACCTGCTCCTTCAGGGGCACAGTTGCCCCATTCAGGACCAGGGAGTCCCCCATACACTCTCACAAAATGAAAAGATAAAAATTATTTCCCTTTCCTCAGCAATTACCTTGAGCATGAGATAATTGAGAAGGTTATTGTTAAGGTATACGTGATGGAAAACAAAGGGACCACTTCTTTAGTATTTTTTTCAAACTCTTCTTGTCTGGACAATGAAGTAAAATAAGCCACCTGCCATGGGGGGGGGGGGGAGAAAAGAAGGTCACATGTTAAATATTTTCTCTCTTAATATATAAATCTAAATGCTCACAAGAGTACAAAGATAGGGTGCAATTAGCAGAATATAAGTGGGACCTGAAATAAATTTTGCAGCATGGAGTGTTCCTGTACAGGGGCCCAGGATAGAAAACAATAAAAACATCCTTAAAACAATTCCAATACAGATGTAGACTGGGAAAGATCTCTACTTGCTAAGAGCAAGGTTCTTCAGGAGGCACTTAAAAGACAGCCGATACAGCGTCTGTGTAATATTCAAGCAGTGGGGAGTAATTCCAAAGGACAGGTGTCACAGCACTAAAGGCCCAAGTCCTACACTGTGAGGAACAGACCTCCTGATCAGGTGGTATCTGCTGGAGGCCCTCAGTGACTTGATTTGCCATATAAGGGGTGAGGTGGTCTTTCGGATAGCCCGTCCTAAACAGTGCACGACTTCATACACCAAGGCTTCAAGTTAGCCAGCCCATGAATATTTGAGAATAATTCATTTCACTCCGCATCCCATTGGACGCTCAACATTCTGAGGCCGTCCAGCAATTCTCAGTCTTCATTAAGCTGCTTGGTTGGGTTGGCTGAACAAAGTCTCTAATGCCTCAAGTCAACCAATGTGTGCACAGCCTATGACTGGCAGAAGCTTCAGCTTAGCACCACTGTCTGGCTTCAAACTTCTAGAGACAGCCACGAGTTTACATAACTTTTAAAATGGGATTAGACAAATCCACGGAGGATAATAATACCGATGGCAACCAGCCATGATGCTATTCCATGTCTCCAGCTTCAGAAGCAGCATGCCTCTAAGTAATGTAAAGGGACTGCTGACCATTAGGTCCAGTCGTGGATGACTCTGGGGTTGTGGCACTCATCTTGCTTTACTGGCTGAGGGAGGCTGGCGTACGGCCAGCATGACTAAGCCGCTTCTGGCGAACCAGAGTAGCGCACGGAAACGCCGTTTACCTTCCGCCGGAGTGGTACCTATTTATCTACTTGCACTTTGACGTGCTTTCGAACTGCTAGGTGGGCAGGAGCAGGGACCAAACAACGGGAGCTCACCCTGTCGGGGGGATTCAAACTGCTCGGTAAGCCCTAGGCTCTGTGGTTTAGACCACAATGCCACCCATGTCGCTTATGCCTCTAAGTACCAGAGTGAGTTCTGTTTAATAGGGTGAGAGGGAAAATACATGCTAATGAATGAAAAGCTGCAACAGACTAACCCAAATGGAATAAAACTTACTGTCTGGAGCAGTTCCTTTACTTTTCTCTGGATGCAAAGAGGCATATTAATAGCCTACACTGAACAGTGTTACTGGCTCCAGTACTCAAACCACATAGTGGTGGGGGGAGGGGGGAGGGAGAGAGAGAGAGAGAGAGAGAGAGAGAGAGAGAGAAAGGGTGGAACTATTCAGGCCTGGGTAGCACAGATAAGCAGAACTAGTTGCACTAATAACCACCCTAGCTGAGAAAACAGATACAGTACAAATTTTGCTTGGGCTTGTTAGCCCGACCCTCATTTTTAGCAGCCAGTGAGGTTCTGCTTTCTGTTCTACAAATGCTAAGGGAGCAGGTCCTTTTTTGTTTTCATTTTTGCAAAGAAGGGGGAGGGGGTTCCTATGGGTGAGGAGCTGTGGTCAAATGATATGCATTTCGAACAAATCAGCCCATCACACTGACATAATCTGGCGGAGGTGTTGCTAAAGGTTAATTCAGCTTTTTGCAGTGGGGCCCAAATCTCATTCCCCTTGCTCCCCTATTTAAAAATATTTTGAAAGCTTTATTTATAGTGCAGTTGGAAGTCCTGCAAAGAATATTACTGTATTCTCCAAACCCCAGTCAACCACCATATTAATTTTCTAGAGGCATCTATGCACATCAATTACATATGCAAATTATATGAAAAATTATGTGCTGGGCCTAGGCTCTGGATCATTTAAGTATTCATTTATTTATCTACATAATTTATTAATTATTTTATATCAAGGGTGGGGAACCTTTTTGACCATATCTCTCCCCATCCTACGGTCCAACTTTGACATGTGTGTAGAGGCAATTGACAGATAAGGTGGTCCTGTCAAAGCTGGCCCACGGGAACAGGGGAAGATGGTGCCCAAGCAGAACTGAAGTCCCAATGCATCAGCTGATGGGCGGTCAGCTGATCTAGCCCTATCTCTACCTGCCCTGTGCCTGACATCACATGTGACATCAGATGTAGGGCAGGTGGGTATGGTTTGGGTAAAATGGCCTTATGGGCCAAATGGTGAAGCATGGCAGGCCAAATTTGGCCCATGGGCTCAAGGTTTTCTGCCCCTGATTTACATCCAAGCATGTCCAAGCTGTGCAAAAGAAGTAATTCAGGAAACAGCATAAAAGCATAAAATGCATTTTTTAAACCTAGAGATTGACACAAGGCATAGTAATAATGTGCATCATTTTGAAAGAGGCACTCCTTGGCATTCTTGCGTTGCCAGAGATGCTGCAATAGCTTATTTACTAATTACTTACTAAAATTAAATGTTTGGCCTCCACTGAATGCCTCCACTTGCTGATGCAGGTGCGTTAGACATGGGGAACCTCTGACCCTAGTGGTTTGACTTCAGATCCTGTTCGCTCCAGTAAGCATGGCAGCATGCATCAGGCAGACACAGGGATTCATATCGGTCACATTCCGTAACGTGGGAAGCGGCTCCATCGTGCCAGGAGACGCTTACCTGGATGGTTGCGAGGTTCAAGGATTTCACCACGCCCGGGATGCGCTCCAGAAACGTCCGGAGCCAGAGCGCGCTGTCGTTTCTGCGAGAAGCCTCATCCTCCTGCAAGTAGTAGAAGAGGCGCAGCGCTTTGGCTGCCCGGACGGGGCGCGCCGGTCCATCCCCGGGGCCCAAGTCGAGGCCTCCCAGAAAGGGGGGCAAGAAAAGGGGGTTGGCAGTGAGCGGAGGGACGTAGAGCGGGAAGGTGAGGTCGGGCAAAAGCGCCTGTATCCCGGCCGGGTCGCCTTGCACTAAGCTGAGCAGCGGGTTGGCGCTGCTGCAGTTGTGGCCGGGGCTGCTCCGCGCGCAGAGCTGGGCGAAGGGGAGCGCGGCGCCGTCGGGGCTGCGGAGCCCCCGCACCGCCTGGTCCAGCGCCAGCAGCTCGGCGAAGGCCTCCCGGGTGAGGAGCGAGCCTCCGCCGCGGGCCACGGCCAGGAGGGAGGCGAAGGAGCCCTCGGTGCTCAGCCTCTCGGCGGAGAAGCGCCGCGCGTCGTCGGTGGGGAAGTGCGCCTGCACGAAGCGCCGCTCGCCCTTGGCGGGGCCCCCGAGCGGCGTGAACTGGCCCTCGATGTCGTTGTCCTCCAGGCTGCTCAGGAACGCGAAGCCGGCGCCCAAAGCGGCCGAGAGCGCCACGGGCACGAGCAGGAAGGGCCACGGGTGCGCGCCCACCAAGTCGCCTAAGTCCCGCAGCGCGCGCGACAGGGGCCTCTCCACGCAGTCCGTGTGGCAGTCGAGGCGCGCCATCGCCTCCTTTCCCTGGAACTTTTTCTATTTCTCCTCACAGCGGCGAAGAGAGCCGGACTCAGGACGGAATTAAGACCGTTATCCGAGTAAGCCAGGCGTAGGGCATCCCGGCCCCACTTAGCACGAGTTTCTAAAACATCTCGAAAAGGGGGAATTGAGCGGGAAAAGATGGTAAAAATGGCCGCTGGGCGGAGGTTCGCCGGGAAACACCCATCCGTTAACCGCCTCAGAAGTCGGTTGGGGGGGGGGATTCTGAGGGAAACCCCCTTCAGCGAAGGCATCAGTTTCTTGGCTGCAATCTGGCTGCTATGTCTGAGGGAAACTCCGGAGAAAATCCAGAACGAGAGGGCCCAGTGCCTTTTTAAGCCAAGATGCAATGAAAGTGATCTTTTAACCAGTAACCCGTTTAACTGGGAATTTCCTTCTCGACAGTCCTTTTTCCGCAAGGGTGGGCGACCTGCGGCTCTCCAGATGTGCTTGATGACTGGCCGTTCTGGAGAGGGAGTCCTAACATCTGGGGGGCCACTGGTTCCCCACAGTTAATCTAGGTTGTGTTTAGAAAAACAGATGCATATATACCATATTTTTCGCCCCATAGGATGCACTTTTTTCCCTCCAAAAATGAAGGGGAAATGTGTGTGCGTCCTATGGGGCGAATGCAGGCTTTTGCTGAAGCCTGGAGAGCGATAGGGGTCGGTGCGCACCGACCCCTCTCGCTCTCCAGGCTTCGCGCACCGGGCTCCCACGGCTTGCGGAGAGTTGCCTGTTCTGGGGTCGGGGGAAGCTCGGGCTTCCCCCGCGCCTGGGGGAAAAATAAATCCCCCCCTTTATTCCCCCCCCCCCAAAACTAGGTGTGCCTTATGGGATGGTGCATCCTACAGGGTGAAAAATACGGTACTATATTGTTACAGACCGGAACCATTTGTTATCCTCAGCGAACTTAGCCGCTTCCCTGTTCACCCCCAATTCCAGATCAGTGTGAACTGGTTAATTTATTTTTCCTCACTTCACATAAGCTTTCCTGCTTACAAGGAGGAGCAAGTACTTATTCAGGACATTGAAATTCTGCTACCTATACACACCCTTCGGAGTCCTGTGGCATTAGAGGCATCACCAGAGATCATCCACACATTTTCAAGCCTGTCTTTGCAAACCTAACAACTGGAACATTTCCAGGGGAAAAAGAAGCTGAAAATATAAAGGCGCCAAGTAATGCATTTGCATTTTTTGTGTTTGCACGGCACAATCGCAGTACTAGCCAGATTCCCTTGATTTGCTAGCTCATCATCATTTGGATGAGCTCCAGCCTAATGAAATGCTGGATCAGGGAGAAAGTTGGGTTATTCTTTCAGTCCTTCCAAGAATTTTACTATGCAAGCTGGTGTATCTTTCAAAGACTGTGTTCACACTTCTGTTTACTGTACACTTGCCGCATTTCCAGTGCAGAGTTTTTAATTCATGTTCCCATGACATGTTATGTATTTTGTACTCCATTATAAAATACTGCTGACTGGAGTCCTTAAGCCACTCCTAATTTGTCTCTCTCCTGCCATCAGCACCCTCAAAGAGAAACAAATCTGACAGTAATGAAGCTGTCTTGATGAGAACAGTCGAAGGCAGAAAGAGGCATGAAACACAATGGCGGGGGGACGACGACAACAACAACTTACCGTATTTTTCGCTCTATAACACGCACCCGACCATAACACGCACGTAGTTTTTACAGGAGGAAAACAAGGAAAAAAATATTCTAAACGAAACAGTGGATGTATGATTTTTGTGGTTCATGCTGTGGCCAGAGACATGTGATCTGACAGTGAGTTTGGAGTAGCCCAATGCAAAAATCCTGAGGATCCATGTGGATCCATGCTTTGTAACCACGTTTTTGCACCACTGCGGCCCCAGGCAACAGTGGGTGCGTGATTTTTTTGGTGCAAGATGTAGCCATGGACATGCTATGTGATCTGATGGTGAATTTGGGGTGATCCAGTGCAAAAATCCTGAGGATCCATGTGGATCCGTGCTTTGTAACCACATTTTAAGTGGGGAGGGAAGGAAAAGCACTCAAGGGACAAGGAGCACGCATGGGGTGTGTGGAGAAGGATGCTGCTAATAATGCAGAAGAGGGGTATAAGGAGAGAAGGCTCCTCTCCTCTCCTGCTTTGCTCCTTTAAAGCAAGCAGGCTCTGCTTTTCTCCCTCCTCCCCGCTCACCCCCAGCTTAGCGAGCTGAAAAACTTTGCTGCTATTTAGTGAGCTGAGTGGGGAGGAGAGAGGGACAGAGAGCCTGCTTGCTTTAAAGGAACCAACCGGACAGGAGCCGCTTACACTCGTATAAGCGGCTCCTCTCCTCTCCCGCTTTGCTCCTTTAAAGAAGCAGGCTCTCTGTCCCTCTCTCCTCCCCACTCAGCGGCTCTTCTCCCGCTTTGCTGTTTCAAAGTGAGCCACAGAGGAGGGAAGGAAGGGGAACCATGGATCCTCTGCTCACGACTGCAGCAGATCCCCCCGCCACCCGTAGGCATTCCCTCCATAACACGCACAGACATTTCCCCTTACTTTCTAGGAGGAAAAAAGTGAGTGTTATGGTGCAAAAAATACGGTAATAGCACTCTGAGGCAGGAATGTGAACACACCCCAAGTATTAAAAAAATTGTATTTTACTTTAGTTTTACTTCTTATGCACATGACCTGATTGTTTAAGGAACTTGCTTGCTGCTGCATCTGCTGTTTTGATAGTATTTAGCTCCTTCTGATAAAAAAAATTAATGATGGGTGTGCCACGTATAAATATATATATATTTTAAAAGCTTGCTGAAGACCAGCTAGGATCCAGAAGAGCAAAAAGGCACAGTTCTTTAAAGCTAGCACTAAGAAGATTTCACAGAGGTTGAATGAAGCAGTTTCGGAATAAACTGTGGGGAGAAACTGCAGATTCACAAGAGTTCATGAATCTAGAAATGATTTTAATTATGTGATTGCCAAGCAAGTTCTGTTCAATGCCACAGTGAAGGGTTTTTGGGTGAAACGTAATTTGGGACACAAGTAAGGCTTATATGAGGGGCTTCGGGATACAACAAATAAATGGCATGGAAAAATAAAAGAAAGGAAAATAATATTCAAGAAATAATAAGACAGATAAGAGACAAAATGAATTGATCAAAAACCCAAAAAATGAAAAAGTAAGCCAAAAATAAAGATCTTACAATCACATATTTCCAACTTATTAAAATAAGGAAGTAGAAAGTAAAATAAAATGCATGAGACAAAAGATATTTTGAATTGGCCAATAAAGCCAGCAGGATGCTGGCTTGGTTAATAAAAGAAAAACAAATAGAATCATAAACAAAATAATAGATCAAGGAGAAGAAACTACTGACCTGGAAAAAATTAAACAAAGTTTTATAAATTACTACAAAAAGCTGTATAAAACAGAGTTTAAAGATTAAAACAAAATAAAAAGAGTATTTGTTACAGAATAATTTACTGTCAATATTAGAAGAAGAATATAAATATTTAAATGCCGACACAGAAATAGAAGAAACTGCAATTAAAAAGATGACAAACGGGAAATCGCCAGGTCCTGGCGAAATTTCAATGAGAATCATGTATGTATAGACATAATGTATGGATCACACAATTTTACATGTACCACCTGCTTCCCCTAAAATATTGCAAAGAATCATGGCAACAGCACAATGATGAACAAATGTGAGTGATCCAGGAGACCACCCAGAAACTTATTAAGAGTTGTATAAATCACCTAAGTAAATACATAAATCTATATTTTAACTGGGGCTGCATTATCTTTCTCTCATGTGCTAAAGAAAGCAAGTAAGGACACAGAGGAGAGCAAAATTTCCAAACATTCCTTGGCTTCCCATCAGCTGGAAAATGTGGCCACGGAAATTTCCTTATTATGCAACAGACTGCCCCAGCTCGACATACTAAAATCATATGCCTTTCATGCTATAAATATAAATGAACCGCATCTGCGCACCTAGTTACCATATACGCTAACAATCAATATAAGATGTTGATTAGCAATAGCTCTTACTGATTCTCCAGATTTAATTCTATTTAATTCTTGTCATCTAGGCAGTCCAGGGCCCCTATGCACACTGCCCAGGCATTCACCCTGGGGAGATCACTAGGTGATGTGACTTCAGACCCAGAGGCGCACTTGATAGTCTCTGGAGACAGATGGATGCCAACAACAGTTCCTCCAACAATAAATTCCACAATGCTTTGAAGCTGTAAAAGATATGGAACAGTAGGTAGAGAAATAAATGTCGTGACAAAATCAGTCCCATATTTCTGCTGTAGTTGGTTAAGATAATTAAATAGCAACTATAATTCTCTGTGTGCTTGTTTTTTAAAATAAAAACCATGTTTAGGACTCTCTAAGATGATGTACTTTCAACACATATGGAAAAATCTGCAGGCCTCACTAAAGCTGAAAAGGAAAAAAAAAGGGTTTTGTTTTTGCCAAAATCCAGAGGAAGAAAAATAAAAGCCAAAGCCTTAAAACGGTTCAGAAAAATAAATCTTCCTGAAATCTTTAGTCTCAAAGTCTCTGACAATCTTTAAATGAAGCGAGGTACCAGACTTTGTACGATGAAAGACAAGCTGTGAAGTTTTGTGTATTCAGCAAATATGATGTCTAACACTGAACAGTGATTCTGGATATTGACTACTGTTACGTAGAATTCTTCGTCAGCGTGGTTAGTAGCACATTGTTAGTAGCACGTTGTTAGTAGCAGTGACTACATTATTACATGTACAACTCCCATAAGCCCCGTTGCCCCGTGTGTCATAACCATGCTGGATGGGGCTGATGGTGTAGCCTTATGAGGCTTTGCCCTCGGGTGGGAAAAATATTGCGCCTGGGAAAGGGAAGTGGGAGTCAACAGACACTCAAGGAATAGTTTCGGAGAAAAGGGTTTTTATTTCTACCATTCATGAACTGGTAGAAGGAGCAAGTGTGATAGTTCACAAAAAGCATGCACGAGTTCACAGTCATGTGCACAAGCATATATACCCATTTCCAGTTCCCTCCCCCTTTCTCCTCCCTCAGGAGTCCTGCCCATGAGTTCCTCTGAGCATGAACAGAAAGCTGTCTTGGGACTATTGGACTCTTCCCAGGAAAGTGGAATGAGAGTGGTTCAGCATGTCTAAGAAGTTGCAACTAGGATGAGATAAGATTCATTTCCCAGGCCTGCTATGAACAGAGCCTATTCATTAGCCTTTAAAAGTAACATTTTGCCTTTTGCCACGGCATCTTGTGAGAAAAGCAGAGAAGAGCAGAGAAAAGCTGTTTTGGAGTTTTAGAAGACAAAAGGAGTTTTGGACAGTTTTGAGGCCTGGTGTGATTATTGAAGCCTGGGGTGATTTCACAGACAGGATTTAGGTATTCTGTCCCTTCAATGGGAGTTGTAGTCCCAAACATCTGGAAGGCACCAGGTTCAGAAAGGCTGGTCTAAAGTGCTGTTTCATTTCCTAATTAGGTAAACTTACTTCATAGGGGCATAGAAAAGGGAATATATAACATGCAAAATCATCCAAGCTTTTGTAATATGCCACATCTAATTTTGTTTTGTTTCCTAAGAAAAGATCCTTGCTTGTTTCATTAATATAGCAGCAGTATGGGATTTTATCACTTCCTATGTATTATATTTTTATCCTACTTCTCTATTTTAAACATTTGTTGCAAAATAATAAAATGCCCCTTTTGATTTGGTTATTAGCAACCTTCTTCACAAAATGAAGGTTCCTCATCTTGTGTCTTTGAGGTGCATCACCAACCAAAGCATGTTGGCATGTTATTATTTTACAAAGATCAATGATTTCATGAGGATTTAGTTTTATGAACCATTTTGAATCATTTTCTTTTGCTTCTTTTGTTTTTGGTGTTTTCCCTTTTACTTTTGCAGCTTTACCTGGAGTGGCTGGTTTTTCCATGTGTGATGGAAGTATATCATGAACATGGTTATTAAAAACAAGCACACATAGAATTATAGTTCCTGTTTAATAATTTGAGCCAACTTCAGCAGAAACATGGGACTGATTTTCATCACGGATACCGGTATGTATTTCTCTACCTACTGTTCCACATCTTATTTTAAAACTTTGAAGTATTGTGGAATTTGTTTTTGGAGGAATCGGACTTGGAAGAAGGGATCAATTTCCTTCATCTTCATCTGTCGCCATCTTGGTATAAGGAAACATTTTTTCTATTTACGGATTTATTCTAGGCATAACCAAATTTTGCTTGTTGAACCTTGTCTCATTAGATAAGTGTTAAAGCATTCCGACTCCTTTTGAACTACATTGATTGGTTTATTCCTTAATGATTCGGTCATTTTTGCGAGTTCCAAGTACTTGCTTAACTTTACTTCCCATTCTTCTCTAGTAGGGATCTGTTCACTTTTCCAGTACATGGCTACCAGTACCCCAGCTGCCGTCACTACGTATAGAAATAATATTGTTCTTTCTTTTGGGATATCCTTGGTTAAAATCCCAGGAAGGAATGCTTCTGGTTTTCTGGGAAATGTGAATGTTAATAGTTTTTCCATTTCTTCATAGATCGTGCCCCAGAATTTTTAAATTCCTGGGCACAACTACCAGACATGAAAGAAGGTTCCCACTTGTGATTTACATCTCCAACATTTGTTATTGTGGCTTTTGTTGATTTTCGCCAGTTTTACCAGGGTTAAATACCACATGAACTGCATTTCCATGAAGTTTTCTTTAATTTGGTGACATGCCGTGAATTTTAATTTTATCTTCCATAGCTTCCTCCATTTTTCTAATTCTATCAGATGACCTAGGTCTTGTGCCCACTTTTTCATTACATCTTTTATTTCTTTGTCTTTTAAATTCCAATTTAAGAGTAGCCTATACATTTTTGAAAGTTTTTGTTATTATTTTGTAATCATTCTTTCTCTAAATTTGAGGTTTTGTTATTGAATCCTTTCATTTTTTGTCTTTTTCTAGGGCTGCATATAGCTGGTGGTATTCTAGCCAGGTTATTCCTAACTTTTTTAACTCTTCATGTTTCTTCAATTTAGGGCAGTTGTTTTGTTC
The DNA here is from genome assembly GCF_964106645.2 of Podarcis pityusensis. NCBI lineage: Eukaryota > Metazoa > Chordata > Lepidosauria > Squamata > Lacertidae > Podarcis > Podarcis pityusensis. The sequence goes on along the minus strand of NC_138037.1, from coordinate 21,026,940 downwards.
TTCTACTAAGTCCCTATAAACTGGCCAGTTATTCCTCGTGTGTTTTTGTTTGTGTGCGTATTGCTGTTGCTTCGATAGGTGAGAGCCACCATGGGGTTTTCAGTTCAGTAGTGGTAGATATCTTTCCCATACAGTGTACAGGGCTTTCCTCACTATATGATTTAGGAATCCTCTATGGTTCCTAACTTTGTCATGTCCTAAATAACCATGCCAACCATAGACATTGTCCCAGCCCTCTATGTCCAATATTTCCGTATTTTTTTAACAACATCCAATCTTTGATCTAGGTCAGACTTGACGCTTCGTAATATAATTTAAAATCTGGGACTGCAAAGCCTCTTCTATCCATAGTCTTCGTTAATAGTTTAAATTTTATTCGTGGCTATCCCCCCGCAAGATAAATTTTGCAAGGTCTTTCTGCCAGTCTCTAAAACATTTAACCCCATTAATGATTGGTATAGTTTGAAATAAAAATAACATCTTTGGAAGTATTGTGATTTTGATTATTGACATCCTTCCCCACCAAGACAAATTTAGCCTTCCCCAGGTCTCCAAATCTTTTTATTTATTTGTATAAGTTTATATTTTTGTTTGTAATCCAAACGCCCAAATAGTTCACTTGGTTATTTTTAATCCTGTTGCTCATTCTAGTTCTTTCTGCTCTTTTTTGTTCATATTTTCCACTAATAATTTGGATTTATCTTTATTTAGTTTGAACCCCGAGACTTTCCCAAATTAATTCATTTTTAAAATGGTTTCCTGTATACTCTCGGCCGGATTTTCAGTGGTTATGATGACATTGTCTGCGAAGGCTTTAAGCTTGTAATACCTATTTCCTAAATTGATACCTGGTATTTTTGGTTCATTCCTTATGGCTGTTAATAAAGTTTCTTGTATAGTAATAAACAAAAGCGATGACAGAGGGCATCCTTGTCTTGTTCCTTTTTAAATGTTGAACTCTTCCGTAATTTCATTATTTATAATTAATGTTGCTTTCTGATTGGCGTATATAGCTTTGATTCCGTTAATTATCTTGTTTCCTAGTCTCATTCCTTCGATAGTTTTCAATAGGAAATCCCATGAAGCACTATCAAAGGCCTTTTCAGCATGTAAGATTGTGTGATCCATACATTATGTCCCTGCTTTCCCTAAAATATTGCAAAGAATCATGGCTACAGCACAGTGATGAACAAATGTGAGTGATCAAGGAGCACCACCCAGAAACTTATTAAGAGGTGTACAAATCACCTAAGTAAATACATAAATCTGTATTTTAACTGGGGCTGCATTATCTTTCTGTCATGTGCTAAAGAAAGCAAGTAGAGACACAGAGGAGAGCAAAATTTCCAAACATTCCTTGGCTTCCCATCAGCTGGAAAATGTAGCCACGGAAATTTCCTTATTATGCAACAGACTCTGCCCCAGCTCAACATACTAAAATCATATGCCTTTCATGATATAAATATAAATGAACCGCATCTGCACACCTAGTTACCATATATTCTAACAATCAATATTCTACTAAGTCCCTATAAACTGGCCAGTTATTCCTCGTGTGTTTTACATGTAATAATGTAGTCACTGTTACTAACAATATTTTTTGAACAACATATAAAGTCAACTACAGGTGGTATATGAGCACTGTTCCACAGCATTTGATATTTTCATTTACATACATTCATTCTAAATATGATGGGGTATGTACTCTTTTTCATTACTGTTTGTATTATAATTTATAATTTTTGTAAAGTGGTATGTGCATGCAGGTCATCGTCTGTAAAATTTTATTTTCAGTTTAGGAAGCAATTCTATATCCTCCCACCACGCTGACGAAGAATTCTACGAAACAGTAGTCAATATCTGGAATCACTGTTCAGTGTTGGACATCATATTTGCTAAATACACAAAGCTTCACAGCTTGTCTTACATCGTACAAAGTCTGGTATCTCGCTTCATTTAAAGATTGTCAGAGACTTGAGACTAAAGATTTCATTTAGTACTTGTTATGGTTTGAAGGAATTCTATAAAGATTGTTTATTGCATATGTACATGGTCATCGTGTTGCCTAGACATTGCTGACATACTCTTTGCAACACAGGGGTTTTGTTTGGTTACTTCCAGATTTTTCGGGCTACAACTCCCATCAGCCCCAGTTAACATGGCAGTGGGGTTTATGGGAGTTGTAGCCCAAAACATCTTAAGAGCATCAGGTTGGGAAAGATGGCTTTAAACTACAGCAAACTACAGGGATTTAGTACAGGGAGCAGGAGACTATCTGACTTGACTAGTCCAAGCCTTCTCCCTCGCCACAAGGCAGGCCCACTTAGCCACCAAATACCCCAACCAACTCTTACCAGAAAGACCACAGCCTGCCACAAGGAGAAAATAGTTGCACTGCATGCAGAAAGCTGCTTATAAGGCAAAAAACCCAAGGTGAAATCTTCCAAATGTGAGTGATCAAGGAGCTGTGTAGGAAACCTGCTTGAATATGTTACACCTATTATCCATCTGCTATTTTTGTGCCCTTGATTGTTAATATATGTAGGCAATCCATTTTTTTATTTTAAAAAATGTTATTACAGTCTCATATATTGATAAGAGTGTTGTGAGTGCCAGAACCAAAAGGACATTTAGGCAGCCACAAAACAGGTGTTGGCACTCCATAATGATGAGTATTGCCACAAAAAACCCTATATGCAGAACAAACCAGGAGAGCAGTAACAAGTCAGATTAGTGAGCAGAAGAGCAAGATTCACATTAATATCATAGAAGCTCTATTAACTACATATATTGTCCAAACATACTCCCAAAGAGCTGAATGTTTTGTCCTAGGACAAACACTTAGTATTATATAGGTGTAAGGCTTACTGGATTTTCACTTTAAACTCTGTAAATCCTAATGGACACAATGATTTAGCCTCATACTTGTAACATCTTTTTGCAGTTAATCACATGAGAAGGTATTATCACAGCAATTATAAACTATGACTCACAGAAGCTGAGTTTATTCTGTTTTGCCCTATGTATTATTTGAGTGAAATACTTCATCTTATAGGGGACGCGGGTGGCGCTGTGGGTTAAACCACAGAGCCTAGGACTTGCCGATCAGAAGGTCGGCGGTTCGAATCCCCGCGACGGGGTGAGCTCCCGTTGTTCAGTCCCAGCTCCTGCCAACCTAGCAGTTCGAAAGGACATCATAGTGCAAGTAGATAAATAGGTACCGCTCTGGCGGGAAGGTAAACGGCGTTTCTGTGTGCTGCTCTGGTTCGCCAGAAGCGGCTTAGTCATGCTGGCCACATGACCTGGAAGCTGTACGCCAGCGAGTTGAGTGCGCAACACCAGAGTCGGCCACGACTGGACCTAATGGTCAGGGGTCCCTTTACCTTTATTTACTTCAACTTAGGTAAGTGCTCTAATTGTGTTTGTGTAGATGTGTGTGTGTACACACACACACACACACACACACACAGATATCTGAATGTATGGAGAGGAAAAGATAGTATGTATTATTATGCTGTATTTACATAGCACATTGGACTTAAAGCTAAGAATTCATCAATGCAAAAATGCTACGTGGTAAAAAGAATTTCTTTTGGTCAGATGACAAAGCATCATATTTTTTTTGGGAGAAGCAGAAGTCTGTATTCAACTGGAAAGCAAAATCTGAAAGTTGCACTCCGTGGGAACTTCCCAAGCATGATGTAATGGAAAGGTTACCATGACAAAATGATGAGCTAGCCAACTCGAAACCTTTATAAATGAAAGATGCAAGGAAATCTCAGCAGTTCTAGCACTTATAGAACCTTAGTATATGAGGACTTGCCCCCACTATGGTTATAGCTACTTAGCGAACTTCAATGTATACACAGCACAGAAGATTTCACCAGCAAACTTCAAAAAGCTGTGTCCCATACATTAAAAAAACTGGAGGTGAGTCTGAATAGCCTACTGTTCTATGTATTGATGACTTTGATTGTTGTACAAGTTTACTTTACATAAGAATATTGTCTGTTTCTTCATTATTATTATTTTGCATTTTTACAGTATTTTAATGTTTGCAGTTTACAAGTATCTGGGACCCAAATAGTTTATTTGCTGTGGGCATGCTGGGTAAAATTTTGAAATCCTTTATATTCTAATAGCAGCACAACTTCCTCTATTCTGTCCTTTCCATACCTCATACCTTGCAGAAGGCTTGGTTGTGCTGGATGTGGCATGCAATTTGCACCAAATGTTGTTTGAGTTCTTTTTTTACAAAATGTGGCCATAGAGGTTGCAATAGAAGAGGCTATCTGCTGTTTTACTGCTACAAAAACAGTAATAATTCCAGTTAGCTTTATATACACTAGTGGCTAAAATTGTGGAAACCTTTTTTAAAAAGCATATTTCCGAGGTTTGATGGCTCATAATGTAATGAATGATATGGTTTGAATGGACCGAAAATGGTTGAAGACCACCACCACAAAATAGATGCTGTTGATGAACTAATAATGAACTGTGTTGATCAAAAAGCTAATGGTATGTGCATGTTCTGGCCAAGTGAACAGTACACGCAAAGAAGCGTAAAGACTGGCTATACTACACTAGTTACAAACAATGAGTGTTGTAACATGCCAAAAGCTACTCAATATAAGTTCCGAACAATGAGTGTTGTGATATGCCAAGAACATGCCAAAGAAAGGGAAAAATGCCAAGATTCAGATGAACACCAAGAAGACTATATAAGACGAGACTTTTCAGGTCGGTCTGTGTGTCAGACGCAGATGGGATTCCCACTGTCTGGTCACCCATAGCTTTTACTGAACCTAATCAATTCAGTGAAGAGCCAGTGAGTATGAATGTGTGAATGAGTAAATATTCCCTGTCTTGTTATATGTTATGTTTGTTAACCAATAAAGCAGTATTATATAGAAATTCTAATATATATTGGTTGTCTGAGGTTACTTGCACTTTCCTAGGGTACACTGGGTCTCATCTATGTTAAACACCTAAACAGATAAAAGAATTCATACCAGACTCCCTGCAAGGTGGGCAGGATACAGTCTGTTGATGCCAATGCCTAAGCCACTACCGCTCACATTCTGCAACCAATAAAGTTGTGGCCTAAATTTTGCCCATTAACATTTACCTAAAATTCTGTGTCGTTGTGTCTTTATTCTCATGGGGGTGGCTTGGGGCTTTGACACACAACCTATTTGGTCATAACGATAACACCACTTTGTTTTGGAGTAATACCATAAAATTATATATAAATGGAAAGATAATTTAATGAAGAATGCAATGCAACAAAGTTTATTCAACTATTTGTATTCTATCAAAAGTTATAGCCAAATAACCAGAAAAAGGAAGCACAACTTGCTTAGGTTGATATGCAGTAGCTTTCCTTCATTTGAATGTAGCCAATGAGCATGAGTGTTTTGGTATTACTGGGGGGGGGGGGGAGTGGTGTTATGAGCTATCAAACCTTGGAAATACACTTTTCCGAAAAGGTTTCCACAATTTTGGCCACTAGTGTAGATGCCTTAATATTTTACATTAGGAAGACGGGAAAGCATCTGACAGGTCAGACTGTACATCTGGCCCAGTATTTTTTAACTAGCTGGCAGCAGGCAGACGGCACTCCTCAGTCTTTCCCATCACCATCTGATGGTTTTGGCCTGAGATGCTGATGCTTGAACCAGGGACTTTTTGCATGGAAGGCATATGTGCTATTACCACTGAGTTATAGCCTCTCCCTTGTGCACTAGGAAATAATTAAGGAGCCCCTACTCCCAGCTGTTATTTAAAAAGGGGAGATGGGACAGATGAAGATGTATTTAACATCATGTCTATTTTGGCCCCCAGTGGTAACTAGAATATATTGGCTCCATCTAAATGTCCACTTTCTGACTGGTGCTTGCCCTTAATTAAGCCAATAATGATTGGTCATTGACATTATGTTCCCTAAGGATTATCCCCAAATGACCACAGAAATCATAGAATCGTATCATTGTAGAGTTGGAAGGGATCCCAAGGGTCATCTAGTCCAACCCCCTGCAATGCAGCGCTCACCCTGTTGGGGAAACATATTTTAATTTTAGATGTGGATTCATTGAACTAATTATTTTATACTTTTCAGAATAAAAGTAAAAAAACTGATGGACACTAAGGATGAAATTGCCATTGTGGGGATCGGATGCAATTTTCCTGGAGGTGAGCACTGCTCCTTTAAATTACATATTAAGTTTAAGTCAATGTGTAGTGGGTGCTCCCAGAGATCTTTATATTAGAACTAACAGGGAATATGATTATACTTCTAGTGCAATGATACAGCAGCATTCATATAGCAGCTTTTTAATGATCATAATCAGTATCGGCTCACGTGGGAAGGCTGAATCACGGATGCACACTTCTGATATACAGTTCTATGATAAAATAATATAGAATCATAATATCAGAACTGGAAGGGGCCAAGAGGGTCATCTAGTTTAACCCCCTGCAACGCAGGAATCATTTTGCCAAACATGGGGCTCAAAGCCATGACCCTAAGATTAAGAGTCTCATGCTCTACTGGCTGAGCTATCATGTTGAGTTATTTACTCAGAATTTTTTAATTGTCTTATACAATGGAACTTTGGTTTTTGAGCATCTCGGAAGCCAAACGATTTGGAAGCCGAATGCCAAAAACCGGGAAGTGAATGCTTCCGTTTTCGAATGCGCCTCAGAAGTCGAACGGCTCTTCCAGAACGGATTACGTTTGACAACCGGGGTTCCATTGTAGTTTCTGTCAAACGAATCACACCAAAATAATTTAAGTTTCTATTTTAATAAATAAACTATTGGGAAGTAAATTCCAGCTATCTAAAATAATATATTTTCAACAGGTGAAGGAATTGATAATTTCTGGCGAGTTCTAGTAGAAGGCAGAAACTGTGTTGTAGAAATACCTCCGGAAAGATTTGAAAGCAAAAGCTGGTATGATCCAGACAGTCACAAACCAGGAAAGACGAGCACAAGACATGCCGCTTTTACCGAAGAGTAAGTGTTAATGCTTAATCACACGATGGTGGAAAATAAACTGTGAATCAGCTCCAAGGAAGCAGAACACTAAACTGTTTTTAATATTTTTTATTGTAAAGTAATTTGCCTAAACGTACACATTTGGTGTATGTTAAGGAAAATAGATAATACATTTCAAAGACACTTTTCTACGCGTGATGCCAGTCATTTTTTCATAGTAAGCAAAAATGTTTTTGGAGCTACAGGCTTGAAGCAGTTTTGTTTTAGCTTAATATGATTGTCCCATGGACGGTACAATTCCAGATGAGTTCAATGGGCTTTGCTCCCAGGTTAACTGGGTATAGGATTGCAGCCTGAACTACATAACTATTTAAGTCAGTTTATTTGGAAATAGAATTTACTGCAAATTACACAGTGTGTAAATTATTTTCAGAATCTGTGGCTACAGCATGTGGGTGTGTGAGATGGTGGACACTGGCTTAAAAGTAGCTTTGAAAAAGAATTGGATCATAGAAATTTGTCCATCAATGACTATTACTCAGGATAACTAAATGGAACAGCTATGAGTTTTTTGTTTTGTTTTTAATCCACAAATTTAAACTGTTTCAGTTTGTATATTAATAGATGTGCAGTTGTTTCTTGAACATCTTAACCAGAATATTTTTTATATAACCTGTTTACTCATGGAGGTTTTTATTGTATTTCCCTTAACCATATGACAAATTCCATTTTATCTCATTTTTTGGCAATTAAAGTGTCTATTTGAACTGGGCTACCAACTTGTTTTGCTGCATCTACTTGTTTTATATATAAAACAATGAATGAATGAACTTTATTACGGTCTCAGACCAGAATTAAAAAAGCATAGATAAAATAGCAGTTAGGATTTTTTAACCGATAATTGTTAGAGCAAATAAGGACAAGGAAACGGGCATAGGATAAAACATTTGGATTAAACACAACCTAAAAGCAGCATTTGATACAGTCTCCAGAACCAACACGCAAACACAGCTCTTAGAGTCAGGTGCAGCCGCCTAGGACATCTAACGGACCCTATTAATACCTTCAAAGTGTAGCCTTATGAGGCTTTGCCCTCGGGTGGGAAAAATATTGCGCCTGGGAAAGGGAAATGGGAGTCAACAGACACTCAAGGAATAGTTTCGGAGAAAAGGCTTTTATTTCTACCATCCATGAACTGGTAGAAGGAGCAAGTGTGATAAGTCACAAAAAGCATGCACGAGTTCACAATCATGTGCACAAGCATATATACCCCTTTCCAGTTCCCTCCCCCTTTCTCCTCCCTCAGGAGTTCCTCTGAGCATGAACAGAAAGCTGTCTTGGGACTATTGTGGACTCTTGGCACCCTTCCCAGGAAAGGGGGGGGTGAGAAGCCAAGGGGTTTTCAGCATGTTCAGATATGTTTCAATCTCTTGTTCTGGCATGGTTCCCGGACAGAAAGTAAGTTGCAATGTGGTTCTTTAGCAAGGCCATAAGACATGAGAAAGGCCTGAGAAACAATGGACTGTTCTCTACCTTTGTTACAGCAGAGCGGAATGTTTCTGATGCTTAGCTGCTGAGAAAATGATTTTGAAAAGTTTTGAGAAGCTTTGAGCCTGCTTTGGTGGGGGGTCACTTCGGGCCTAGGTGAGGTCACCTGTCCTCACTTTCCTTCAAAAGGAGTCAGGCAAGGGTGCCTATTGGCCCCTCTACTATTTAATTTCTATCTAAATAACTTAGTATCTGCACTCAATGACTCAGAACTCCACCCGCCGAAGATTGCAAATCGGCATATTTCGGTCCTGCTATATGCCAATGATGCGGTAATTCTATCTAGAACCTCCATTGGACTCAAAAGAGCACTAAGAAAGCTCGCAACATACTGTGAAACTGAATGTCTCAAAATCAACTATCAAAAGACCAAGATACTCGCTTTTGGGGAAAAAACAAAGCTTAGAAGCTGGGAACTCCAAGGCCATAAACTAGAACAAGCCACAAACTACAAGTACCTAGGAATGGTGGTACAGGCCTCAGGAACCAACAAACTACACATAAACTCCATCGGGAGTTCAGCGGAAAAAACCGCAAATTGTATCCTTAAATTCATCAGAGCACAAGGGGGCTACTTCGTCCCCACAGCTCTAAAATTATACAAGGCCAAAACTTTGGCACAACTCCTCTATGGTTCCTTTTTGGGCCCGCCTTCCTCTGCTTTCTCCCCACTTGAGAGAGTTCAATTTATAAAACAATGTCCATAAGTTATCATCCAATTTTGAAAATAACTGCATATAAGCAGTGAACACCTGAATACCACTTGTGAGGTAGCAGAAGAGGATTTTTGCCTTCCTACCCTGCTCAAAAGCTTTTCAGAAGCATCTGTCTGCCCAATATTGCAAATAGGATGCTGGACTAGATAGGCCTTGATCCTAATGGCTGCTTAACCAGTCACAGGGTGGGCGGCTTGGAAGCCAGCCACAGCAAGGTCCTATCCCTGGGGAGCAACGCCTGAGCAAGGTGGTCGGCCATTGGGGAATTCCCAGGCCGACTGTCAGGGATATGTGGGCTTTCCTGCCATCTGTTTATTTGAATTTCATTTTATTCAGTGTTTTGATAACAGCTGAAACTAGTGTGGAATCTGAAATATTCAGGCACGTGCAACGTTATGACTAGGATCCAAAATCTAGAAGAAAGCCTCTTCCTTTTGTGGAAGGCCTGTTTCTGATTCAACAAAAGAGAGTAGTCCTAACTCTAAATAAGTCCTTTCATTTGCAAGAACTCTTGCACAAGACTTTGCACTAGCGCTTTTCAAAACCTTTGAGTGCCCCTCTGTATTCTAAAGCTTGTATCTTTATTTACCATGTGTATAGCCTTTTGCTAGTATAATGGTTCAGAACAGCACCCCTACATTTTCTCCCTCTACTCATGGTACTTTGGATCCAATTCTACAAATATTTATGTCCACTATCCTAAGCCACTATTAAGTAGTGGCTCTAAATATTCTTCTATTTTCATTCTACCTTCCCCAAGAACAAATGACCAAATTATTAAAGCCTTTTCTTTTAAAATGATTAATGGAAATAATTTTCTAAAAGTCAAAATATTTGATTGTCTTATTAATGACTGTGCCATGAGTTGGTTGCATATTATTTTCTCCTACTTACAATGTTATTATCTGACTTCTGTTTTGTAGGTTTAATGCATTTGACAACAGACTTTTTGGAATTAATGATGTGGAAGCTGAGCGTATGGATCCCCAGCAGAAATTACTCCTGGAATGCACATATAGAGCACTGGAAGATGCAGGAGTCCCTAGAGAAAACATAAGTGGTTCAAAAACAGGGGTTTTTGTTGGTGAGATGATAATTTGAAGCTTAAAACAAATTTAGGAGCATAGACTGTAACATATAGGGCTGGTCTACATAATTCTCTTAGGTTGCAATCCTATACACACTTAAAAAGGTAAAGGTAAATGACCCATGACAGTTAAGTCCAGTCGCGAACGACTCTGGGGGTGCAGCGCTCATGTCTGCAGACAGTTTTTCTGGGTCAGGTGGCTAGCATGACTAAGCCGCTTCTGGCGAAACCAGAGCAGCGCACAGAAATGCCGTTTACCTTTCCGCCGGAGTGTTACCTATTTATCTACTTGCACTTTGACGTGCTTTCAAACTGCTAGGTTGGCAGGAGCAGGGACTGAGCAATGGGAGCTCACCCCGTCACGGGGATTCGAACCCCCAACCCTAGGCTCAGTGGTTTAGACCACAGCACCACCCACGTCCACGTACTTACTTGGGAGTAAATCCCATTAGCTTAGATCCTACTCAGTTATGAATAGAATTTTCCTATTGTGGTGGTGTGTTAATGAAGTCTTATGAACACTTAAGGTTCATTTGCAGATCACTTAAAAACCCCAAAAAAGTGATTGGTAATGGTGAAATAGCTCCCAAATATACATCAGAACATTTGAAAAATGGGTTCAACATACCTATATTTATTGAACAAATGAACTTTAATTGATGTCAACAGGTAACATATGCTAATGTAATTCAGCCCACTGTTAAAGACAATTGAGAGTATCTATTGCTGACTACACAGTATTTTTGAAGAAAATGTGAAGTTGTCTAGACAGTAAATATAACTGTGCTTAAGAGCATTACAAGCTAAAGAAAGTTTAAACTGATATAACTCAAGAAACAAACATGTAACTATTGGTTACATGAACAGCACTGTTGATGGTGATTAATCAGTTACATGATTTGCAGTTTAAAAAAATAAAGTCTAGTGTATTAAGAGAGCTGTTGGACTTTATGATCATTAAAAGAACTTCTGTGACTATCAGCTGCTTTGAATAGAACATGTAAATATGGATTTTATAGTAAATAAAACACATAAATAATACTATGCTATAAAGCACCATTTATGCAGTATTTTCCAATATTCAGTTCAAATTTGAGGAATAATACGGTTTTCATATTATTAGTGATGTATGTAAAACATTCTTGTAAAACATGATCATTTGTACAGCAACCCTGTTAGGTAGGTGAACTGCATTCAGATTTTATATACTGGAGACCTGCGGAGAGATTAGCAGAGAGCTAGGAAATGCAATTTATGGTGGATTTATTTTTTTTAACCCTAGTCTCACAACTCAAAGTCTATCCACTTAGCTGATCAGTACTCACAAACCTGAATAGCTGCATAGCATTCCCTTACGAAGATGACTCATTGAAAAGCCTAATCTTGTTGTGTAGATTGAAGCATGTTGTGTGTGGCAGATCTAGAGCAATAAATGCAATCAAGTTGTTCAGAATGAATACTGTACTCTCAATGTACTATGCTGGTAACACAGTACATCTTTGGTATTCACAGGTATGATGAATCAAGACTACAGGCTAATGAGTGGCAGAAACCTCACTGAAGCAAGCCACTACGATGGCACCGGGACAGCAATGAGCATAGCTGCTAACCGGATTTCATATACATTTAATCTGACTGGGCCATCGGTTGCCATCGACACGGCTTGCTCCTCATTTTCTTATGCTTTGCACTTTGCTTTGCATGCAATTAAACAAGGTAATGAGATCTAATAGTTTTCCACTCGTTCATATTCTTCCTTTCCTCTAAGGACCTCAAAGTGGCAAACAAGTCCCCACTGCACGCGATATTGCCTCTTATATTGCCTCTTATTCCCTATTTAGCAGCATCAGTTGCAAGGCACAGTAAAATATTGGAATATGTTTCTGGAAAGGTCTGAAGTTTGTATGTTGTGAAAGCCTCCCCCCCCCCCAAAAAAAACCCCCCAGCCTTCTGAAGGCCACAGGCACTCACAAATAAGACTGACATATTTCAAAGTATAATTCTGGGATTTATCTTGGTCTTCCTTATACTATGCTCATTGCGGACCAGTTATATTATGTCATGTCACACAGGGTGCATTTTGTAATTTAGGTATGTTGCCTCACAGACCATAAACTCCAGTAGGCAAGCACTGAATGGAAGTGAGAGAGAAAAGAGCTTATAGGAATGATGTAGCTAACCGTAAGTTAGGAAAATAATTTTATATTAATTTAGTGACAAGATATAGACATTTGCTTTACTCACACTAGAACATTTTAAAGAGAACAACAGATTTCCCCTCACAAACAATGAGAGACTTACTGTTGCATGTTGAGACCCCGAAACCACCCCTTCATTGATGAATAAGACACAAGGGCACAGGTATTAGGTTAAATGTTATTGGGCAAATTTAGGCCACAGCTTTATTGGTTACAGAATGTGAGCTTTATTGGCTTAGGCATTGGATTGACCTGACTACATCTGACTCCTGCTCGTCACACAGGGAGTCTGGTAAGGGTCAACCACGGATAGGGGGAGCCCTGTCCATGCAAACCAACTCGAGCTAACCCAGGGTTCCTGATGGGGTCGTGGCATGGCCCTAGCCCTGCCCCAGGCTTCGGACAAGATTCACACCCCTGGATTCCTTTAACGGAATGCCCTTAAGCTTGGAGGGGCAGGTAAATGTGTATGTTTGTATACGGATGTAATCTTTTCAGAAGACTAAATACTGAGCCTTATGCTGAACAGAAATGCATTCATTATTTTACACTACAGGAGACTGCGAAGCTGCTCTTTGTGGAGGAGTGAGCTGCATAATGGAACCACAGGTCTTCGTCGCTCTTAGTAAAGCAAAGATGCTATCCCCTGAAGGAGTCAGCAAACCCTTTTCTATAAAGGCCGATGGCTATGGAAGGGGAGAAGGTTGTGGAGTTCTTTTGCTGAAATCATTAAAGAAGGTATGAGTATAGAAACGGGATTCACAAACTCCTGACTCTTAATTCATTAAACCTAGGAATTATGTCTAATTCTATTTATAAAATAGTCATAGCTGGTAGAATGCTCACCATGTCTCATAATCTTTGTTATAAGAGAGAGAGCATATCATAAAATGTTAACTGAGTTATATTGCACTGGCTGTGTTTGCCATCCCTATGTTTCACAACTTTAAGAAGCTTTACCTCTTTTCATCTTCTTTAAAATAGGCGCAGGAAGACTTCAGCAAAATATGGGGTGTCATCAGCGTGAGTGCAGTCAACCAGAATGGAAGATCCGTCACACCAATCACCAGACCATCTCAAGAGGAACAGGAGAAGTTGCTGCTCAGCATCTACCCAGAGCGTGTTGATCCATCTGTTGTGCAATATATTGAAGCACATGGCACAGGGACACCTGCAGGAGATCCTGTTGAGGCAGAGAGCTTAGGTAATGTCATTGGTCAAAAGAGGTCTCCTAATCTGCCCCCTCTCAAGATTGGCTCCGTTAAAGGGAACATTGGGCACACAGAGTCAGCTGCTGGGGCAGCAGGCTTAATCAAAGTTCTTCTCATGATGCACCATGGGAAGATAGTCCCATCCTTGCACTTTTCAGAGAGCACCAGCAGCATAAATACAGGGAAACTGAATCTCTCCATCCCAACAACAGTGGAGAAGTGGGAGGAGCCTGGTGAATATGGCAGAGTTGCTGGGATCAACTGTTTTGGATTTGGGGGCACCAATGCCCATGTGGTTGTCAGACAGTTTAAACAAACCCAGGTTATTTCTCCAGTCCGAAGGCCTGTCGAATTATTTGTCATTTCGGCAGCTTCAGGAAATTCTCTCAAACGGGCAATGGAAGACACAGCTAGGTACCTTAATACCAGTGAATCAGCGACACTCCCAAATCTGGCCTACACATCTGCTTGTAGAAGAAGCCATATAAACTACAAGTACAGAAAAGCATTTGTGGCATCTTCACTACAGAAACTAGAGCAACAGCTTTCCCCTGCGGTTGAACTGGAAACAGCTCCGCTGAAGAAACCGCCACAATTAATTTTTGTATTCTCTGGTAACGGTCTGGATCTGAAAGGGATACCTGAGATATTGCTAAGGACTGAGCCAGTGTTTAGAGACAAATGCAAAGAAATAGAAAGGCTGTTTCTAGAATACCTTCCCACAGGAATCCTAAAATCAAAAGAAAATGAATACAAAGATTTCTCCAGGCCTGAAGTTGCCCAGCCCTTACTCTTTACACTGCAGGTGGCCTTGGTTACACTCCTGCAACACTGGGGCGTTAAGCCAATTGCTGCTGTTGGCCATTCAGTTGGCGAAGTAGCTGCTGCCCATTGTGCTGGCTTGATTTCCCTGGAAGATGCTGTCAAAGTCATCTACCACAGGAGCAGGCTGCAGGCTAAAGTCACTGGAGGCAGAATGCTGGTGGTTGGCAACATTCCCATTGCAGAGGTGTCAGCAGCCCTTGGAGCATATTCAGGGAAAGTCTGCGTTGCAGCATTTAACAGTCCTTTGTCTTGCACCTTATCAGGAGATGAAGCGTCTATCCACGCCATTCAGAAAGATCTGGCTGAGCACTTCAGTAAAAGAAACATATTTCTTCATGTTTTAAATGTGCCAGCTGCATATCACAGCCAAATGATGGATCCAGTACTGACTGAGATAGCAGAAAATCTATCAGAATTAAAGAAAGGGAAGCCAGAGATTGACCTAATCTCGACAGCAACAGGGAAGGCCGTTTCAGATGGTGATTTTGTTACAGGCACCTACTGGGCCAGACAGGTTCGGGATCCTGTTTTTTTTGCAGAGGCTATAACAGCTGCAGCAAAAAGCAGAGATGATCCTGTATTTGTGGAAATTGGTCCCCAGCGTGCACTTAAAAGATATATAATTGAAGCATTAGGGACACAAGCTAAAGTTTTTCCTTCCTTGCACCTTGACAAAGAATATATGACACTTCTCACACTTGTTAAAGGCCTTTTTGAATTGGGAGTCAATCCAGATTGGGAGCACATCTATGCAGGATATCAGGGTGTACCAGCAGCCTACCCCAGGTATCAATTTGATCATAAGAAGCTCATGTCATTTTTAAACAGGCTCCAGCAGCCAACTCAAACCAAGCTGAACGCAAACCACCTGTCAATTCATAATGTCAGCAACGGCAGTTCAGAATTCAAGCATTCCATATCTCAGACAGTGACTCCCTATTTGTACGAGCACAAGCTCAATGGTGTTGCTCTGGTTCCTGGTGCCTTTTTTGTTGAACTTGCTTTGTCAGCTGTGATGGCTAGCTCAGGAAGAAAGGAGCCCTTAAGTTTGTGTCAGATGAGCATGAAGTTTGAATCACCTTGTGTTTTAAGTGAAAATTCTCATGATTTGAAGCTAACAGTAGTATCACAAAAGGAAAAAAAAGATTTCAAAATACTGTCCTCATCTGGTGCGGTATATGCATCTGGACAGATCACATGGAACCAAGAAACCTTTCTTGAAGAAAATAACATTTCATATAGACATGTTTTTCAGCGTTGTAAATCAATTGTCAGAAAGGATGAAATATACGAAGCATTATCTCATTTTGGATTTCAGTATGATTCAGTATTCAAGCAGCTAAGTGATGTGTTTTATTGTGAAGAGCTGAAGGAAGCCATAACCACCATTAAGGTGAACAAGCAAACCAGGGAAGAACTGCACAAGCATTTTATTCATCCAGTGATATTAGACTGCTTTCTGCAAATGACTGGTGTGATGACCACAAAAACCAGGAACAACTGTACAGGGTTTCCTTCCAACATAGGCAGCCTTGTAATTGTCCGACCTTTGGAAGAGGAAATGATGATATATCTGAAAACAAGTAAGTCTACTGAGAACTATTTAGAATTTTGTGGATGCTTCACAGATAAACAAGGCTCTGTTTTGGTTGAGATTAAACGTGTTGGGATCACTCTTCTGAAGAGAACGTCCAATAGTGATGATGCTTTCCTTTTTGAAAATCAGTGGAAAGAGGTAACCCCTTCCCAGATTATCCAAACCTCAGGAGATGCACCCAGAGCTGCAGTGTTTGCTGACAAAATTGGAGTTTCTCAACAGCTCAAAAAATATTTACATAAAGATTGTAGGTTTTTGATGTATGAAGACTGGGAGCGATTACTGGTGTCAGGAAGCGCAAATTCAGCTGCTCAGGACAAAATTAGGCTAGAGGTACATGACTACAGTGATGTTTTGTTTATGTGGGGAATTCAAAGATCAAATGGAGAAAATCCTGAGAGTGTTGTTGCAAGCTTATCCAAATGTTGTGAAGCTTTCCGGCAACTTGTCATTGCATTGAGAGAGAAGAACAGTCATGGTTCCATCAAGATAATTACATATAGAGCAACAGGCAGGACTGTAGACCACATTAATCCTGGCTTGGCCTTGTATGGGATGGTAAGATCCTGCATTCTTGAAGTTTCTGAAATCACATTTCAGATTATTGATATCGGTTCAACAAGTACAATGGACATAGCAGTTTTAGCAGATGTTTTAGTAGAATATGAAGCAGATAAATATGCTGAAGTCTGGATTAATCAGGGGAGAATTTACACTTCTGAAATTAGATGTACACAGGTTAATGACAGGTCCTATAATGATCCTTCTCAGTCTCTTCAAGAATCTGAGCTGTCAACTTTTTACACTTCTGAGCCTCAAGAAGTAAGAAATCTATTTGCTGAGCCAGCTGACCACATTGAGATTTCTCTTGATAATCACAATGTTGAAGTGCAAATTGAGAAAATAAGTATCCATTCTGAAGACTATCATCCTGTTAGTGTTTCCAGCTGTAACTTTGGAAACACATTATACTGGAAATCACAGACCATTGATAAATACAGGTTCTTGGCTCTGGACTACAGTGGGACGGTGGTTGCAACAGGCAGTGATGTAAAAAAGATCAAAGTGGGAGATCATATTGTTTCATGCTACCCAGTGGCTGCATCTTCAAGAATCAGGATTCCAGAAGCAGTGTGTTTCAAAACCCAGAAATTTCCATGTTTTCAAACTGTACCCTGTGTCTCCTTCTTCAGGATAGGATGGGAAATTTTGCACCAGATGTTACCAAAGATGAAACGGAATAGATTTTTAGGCATTATTTCTGATGAACCACAGTCGGTTTTGTGTAAAGTGCTTGCTTTGTCAGCTCAGGAACTGGGCTGGAACACCTTATGTACAGCACTTGACAGCAGCCTGGAAAAAAGAGTAGCTCAATGCAACGTCCTTGTCTTTCTGCCCTTCCTAGAAAGATTACCGAAAGACGTCTTAGTCCGTCTTTCACATCTTCAGCATGTTGTGGTAATCGATGGCAACCACCATTCTGAACACTTGCGATCTCTAATTGGAAGTGGTCATGAAAACTTTCAAATTCATATTCTCAGTCTTGCAACCATTTTTCAGAAATCATTGCTGAAACATTCCCACAAGCCTTTCAGTGACTGGTTGAAATCAATGCAACGCAGGCAATTCAAGGACTTGCCTTGTTCCGTTTTTCAGCCGACAGAAAACAGTGAGAGCATAGACACGATAACATCCTACTTTACCTGTAAGGCTGTCTCATTTGCTGTGCTGAAAAGCAATGGGCAGAACAGGTGTATTTCTGACATACCAGTGCGTGAAACAAAGCGGAAGATGTTTAAGCAGAATGCTGTTTACATAGTCATAGGAGGACTCACTGGGCTTGGCTATGAAACTGTTAGATTTATTGCTCAAAATGGAGGAGGGTGCATTGTGATCCTTTCAAGGAGAAAGCCCAGCATTGAAAAGCAGAAGGAAATAAGTGATTTGCAGATTCAGAACAAGTGGTGCAATGTGATCAATCTGCAGTGCGATGTGACTTTTTGGCCTGAGGTTGAGAAAACAATCAGTTCAATCAGCAAAATCTTTCCAAAGTGTCCAATCAAAGGTGTTTTCCACAGTGCTGTGGTTTTGCATGATGGGCGCATTGAAAATATGACGCTCTCTAGCTTTGAGAAAGTTTTAAGCCCAAAGGTTGCTGGTGCCATCAATCTGCACCACGCCACTCAGGGACAGGCTCTTGATTATTTTGTATGTTATTCATCTGTTGCTTCCTTCCTTGGAAGTTCATTGCAAGCAAACTATGCTGCTGCCAATTCCTTCCTGGACCTTTTCTGCCAATTCAGAAGAAACTGTGGACTGTCAGGACAATCCATCAACTGGGGTGCCTTGAATCTGGGACTACTGGAAGGTCAAAATCAACTTCAAAAATTGGTGGAATCAAAGGGTATATCAATTCTGCAAGTGGATGAGATCTATGAGAATCTTAAAACAAGCTTAACTCTGAACCACCCTCAGCAAGCTGTCGTGAAGCTGAACTTCAAAACAATGCTCAACCATTACTATCGTCAAATTCCAGCAATCAGAAGTCGCCTGCATACAATTATGATAGAACATTTTGGCAGTCAGGCTGAGCATTTTGAACAAGCCATGTCCAAGGATTTAGCTGCACTAAAAACTGAAGACTATATCATATCATTGGTGAGTCAGCTCACTAGTACAGATCCAAGTGACATTGCAATGAATACACCCCTTTTGTCCCTTGGCATAGATTCCATGTTGGCCATGACTCTGCGCAATCTCATTTGTCTAGAACAAAAGGTTGATATACCACTTGTGAAAATTCTTGATCCTCATAGCACAGTGCTTAGTTTAGCACTGCTTTTAGAAGAATGTTCTAAGGAACCTGGGGAACCCAAGTGATTCCTGAGGGAAAAATGAACTGTGAAGTAGAAACCTGAAATATCTTTTCCTAGCTTCAGTGTTGATTTTATTTGCATCATTTTTAAAAAATCTAATTTTTCTATTAATAGTGACCCTCAACAAGAACCATAATTTGGATTAACTAAATAGATGTAATTATAGTCTTAGTTAGTGCCAACTGCTATTTCACCACAGACACCGGTAATCATTTATATCTGCCGACAGTTAAGCTTTTCATGTGAGGACTTATCCATACTTACCTTGTGCTCCACTCTTTCCAGACACAGGTTCGTGCTTTAAAGCTCTGTCTCCAAGCATGTGTGGTTTTTGCCCTGGAGCTTTCCGTGCAAAAATCCACTCTTTAGCTCTCAGTCGGTGCAAATGTCAATTCAGGCTTTCAGTGGGTTGAAGTTTGCTCTGATTGAGTGCTAAAATGCAGGTTTTCATGGGGAAATCTCCACAGCAAAATAAAGGGGTGCTGGGACATGGAGCTTTAAAGTACAGTATGGAAAGAGCAGAGGAAAGGTTGATAAGCCCAGAGGCTCCTGAAACAGCTTACTCTGAACCATTTTGGGGCATTCTTGGTTTGCCCTTCCTAATGTTTTGGCATGCTTAAGACAAGTAAAGTGGTTTACGGGGATCACTTGCCCTTTATGAAAGGGTGCAGAGGCTGAGCTTGGGTTTGAACGTTAAATACAGGATTTTAAAATGAATGTAAAATGTGTTTCAGGTTTGTTTTTTAATCTAAAAGTCATTTGCTCCACTACAGTATGTTTTGTATGTTTATCTTCTCCCTTTTGAAAACTGATCAAGGAAATTCAAAAAACCATTACAATACATAGCATTTTTCAATGTGATCTCACAGTTTCCAAGGGAGATACGACATAGTGCTTTGCTTCTGCCTCTCCTGGGTCTTTTAAAAAGTGAACTGAGCAGAGGGCTGTATTTGGAGTTCAGTCCTCACTGCCATTGGCTGCCTTCATTCCCAGGTCTGTATGCAGTATAATTAACATTACACTTTATATTTTGCAGACTTTGGAGGTTAGCTAAGTACCATATTAGTTAACTTTGCATGTCATGTTTAAAATTGTGAAGTACATATTCTCCCCCCCCCCCCCGATTTTTAATATGGAAGATGTTTTTACCTTCATTACTACTTTGTACTTGGATATTTTATAATTTTATGCTATACAGCGAAGTCTTTTTGCTTTATTACTACTTTGCATCAAAAATAACCATTATTACTCTTTGTGTTCAAATAAATTACATTGTTTTTAATCAGTTAATAAAGATGTACTTGTTTTTAATCAGTTAATAAAGATGTACTTGTTTTTAATCAGTTAATAAAGATGTACTTGTTTTCAATCAGTTAATAAAGGTGTACTTTTATGTGATTAAATGGAAAGTTTATTCTTAATACAAAAAGGGGGGTGTTATTTCAGATTTTTGTTGAAGGGGGACAGGACTCTCAGCATGTTTTAAAGATTCTTTGTAGGTATATTTAATATTACTTTAGTAAGAATTCTTGCATTACAAAATATTTTTTTTTCAGCTGATACATATAGATTCTTATACATGGGAGTGTACAAGGAAGAAATTTATGTTTAGTGCCGAACAGGGATGGGAAACCTGCAGCTCTTCCGCTATTGCTGGACACCAATTCTTACCTGCTCCAGCCAGCAGGGTCAATGGTCAGGGCTGATGGGAGTTGAAGCCCAGCAATGCCAGGGTGGGAACCAGTCCTTGCTGTAGGACTTGGGAGCTGACCATGGCCCTAGTGGGGATTCCTTCTGCATCTCAGTCAGGATACTCATTCCTGAGGGTAGCTCATACCCTGAAGCCTCTTAACAGTGAGTATGTCCGTTCCATTACAGTGGATTTGATAATGGTTTGCCAAGTTTGTAACATGCCCTGGGTCCTCCTTTATAATGGAGAAAGGCAGCCTAGAAATGGAAGAAGTCACATTGTGTCATTGACACCACAAATGTGGGTGGAATAAGGCCTACTTACTGAGGACAGAGTGCAGCAGGGCTTATTCTAAACTACACCCCCCCCCCACACACACTGCAATAGTAGTTCCCCCTCCTCAAACTTTTAGTAAACAAAAGAAAGGGAAAGGAAGGGGTGGGCAAATGAAAATTATCAGCAAAAGAAAGGAAGAAATAGACTGCAAGGCTGAGGAAATCATTGGTGGCAAGGAAAAAATAGGTACATAAAAGAAGAATTCACTGGATGCGAAGATACAGGTTTGGGGCAATTTCTCTTTGGTTCACTCATGTGCACGACAGCACAAAAAAATATTTCACACTTTTCCTCTTTTTCTTCTTCTACACAGCACAAAATGTGTTTAGCTTCATGTTACAATAAATCATGCATAGGTTACAGCACACAGATGACTTGATCATGGCCAGATCAATGTTTTCTAAGGCATGTTCTGGTAGATGTCTAATTAAGGCCCAGCCAACCAGTCATTTCTAGTAAAATGGCTTGAAAACATGTAAACAATATGAATATACAGATAGACTGTTCTGATATGACTGACATTTTTTGTTCCACTGAGCATCATAGGAGAGGTATGTTAGTGAACATTGGCCTTATTAGTTAACTTTTATGTGCACAGAAATTCACCCCTAAATGCTGAATAAAAACACCCCAGACACTGAATAAAAACAACAGAGGATGTGCAGTGCCTATGCACTCTGTTCTTGACGTTACCAGAGAGATCTGTGCAGCTGTATAATTTTTGTGGTAGTATGAAGATTTATAAGAGTGGAGTGGGGGATATAAGTTTATCATCACATATTGCTCTAATTAATTTCTTAATTTTCTGGCATCCTGAATAAAGAATTACTTTAAGTTGTCAGTACTATTTGTAAACTGATAGGTTTATGGTACTTATGCAACCAAAAAGTCCCAAGTTCTCAGAAAAGTACTTTTATACAAAGCTAGTAAATGCATATTAATAATGGTGAATACAACAACAGAAACAATGAAAGGGAGAGGGGCACTGTGGCAGAGAAATGTAACAAAAATTCTGCTGTTGTGGCCAACAGAAAATACCTATATATAAACCAGACACTTAGATTTGCGTGGACAGGCGGAGTCCCCCAAACCCTGGGCGGCCCCCGTGTGGAATAATGACTCAAGACAACGTGCTAGGGGATTAAAAGTGGCCACAACTTTATTATATTTCAGATGAGGGTAGACCTTGGCTCAGGCATTGGGCGTTTATCCCTCCCAGTCCCCCACCGGGGATCTGGGGAACATCAGGGTTATCCAGAGTGTGTGGGGGGGGATAGGTTGGCTCTGGAGAACATATGTTCAAGCAGAGATAACCCACCCCCATTACGCCACCATCTCAGGGGAGAGCAATGATGACATCTAGGCGTACAGCCAAAGCTTCCCCTCAAAACAACCCCTTTAACGGGGAACCCTGGGATCGCCGTCGCAAAAAGAAGGGGGGCGTGGGTCACCGCTACACGCCCACCCCCATTTAGGGAAGATAGACTAAAGGATTCCACCCAAGGCCTGATACCGCCAAAGTTGTGACGTTTTGCCACAGGAAAGGCAAACGTGCCAATGCAGGAAAATTCCTTTCTGGCCCTTCAACTGCGACCTTGCCATAGCAGCGCCCGAGTACCTGTGGAGAAAAGGTTAACCTGCAAAAGAAGTCTTAACTGAGGGTGGGTAGGGTGGGAGAAGCTCTGGAGCCAACTGACGATTCCCTGATAAGATGCTGAGCCACACGTCTCCTGGGAGTGACGCAGTGGCTTGGGCGTCCACAGGATCAGCGCTGCCCAAACGGGCGCCCACCATCTCCCCCTCAGCTGTAGGGCGGCTGAGTGGGAGGAGGCAGGCAGACTCCTTGGAGGCCTTGGACAGGCGACTGTCCCCGCCCCCATGGGCGACTGGCCCCACCCTCCGGTCACAAGCGCTGCAAGCATGAGGAGGGAAATAGAAATGGATAGCTGCTGACTGCTATGTGAGTCCCCCCACCAGGGGCGAAACTAGGCTTTATTTCACCCAGGTCAAAGACCCAGTTTGGCACCCCCCCCCCAATGCGCTTTTGTGCACACACACACACACACACACACACACAGGCCAGGAGCCTCAATTGTATCCCTCTGGAGGCTTCGCCTGGGGCAAACAACCTGGATAGGTTGGAGGGTGGAGATGGCATATACTGACAACTGGCTCTCTTTCTGTAGCTCCCATAACATATATGAGTTGCAGCAACTGACCAGTAAAACCAATCTCTGCCTATTACAATATGAGACACTTATAATTATGATAGTGTTATCCACTGTGCTAAAAAAGTAAGATTTATTTATCTTGCCTAGGATCTCATTATTCATTTGGTGGTCTGAGGCTGTTGCTTCTGCCATGACAATTTTATCTTTCTAAATCTTATTCATGTTTCATTAGCTTCTGCGATCTCTGACTGTTGAAAGACAGTGTACAAAACCACGTGCTGTTTACTTGCCAATTAAGCATGATACCTGTTCTGGTATAACCAGACAGCCTAGCCTGAATGCGTCTAGAAAATATGAAGAACAACTAAGGGAGCCATAGACTTTTGTACAGAGAGTAAGGACTGGGGATTCGTTGACAGTGTAACTGATAACTGATCCTTATAAAGAGCACATGGAACCTGGGAAATCCATGCCTAAGGTAGGTGTTATTAAACAGAGGAAGTATTGATTGCAGAAACAAACAAAATGGAGAAGTGCATTAAAAAAAAAGCATGGGCTTTATTTATATGTGCTTGTGTTTGTTGTTGGTATATTTTAAATATGTAAACTGAATGCTTCAAGTTGTTCTCTATACTACTATTGTACATTATGTGTATGTCTTTCAAGCTTTTTGTTTATGTTAGTATCTGCTTATAATGTTTGGGGGGGGGTGTAATGTAGATTGAACAATTCAGTCTTTTCTCCTTGGAAAAGATAACATTCTGTTCTGTAGCTGATTAATTTGAACATAACTTTTATTGACAATGTTTTGGAGAAATGGGCACCTAGGACCAGTTTGCCCCCATCACACATAGGCGGTGTATATATCTCTAATGCATGCACACCTCAAGTTATCAGAAATCATAAAGTCATTGAGCAGTTAATATTTTACTTGTGTGTTTCTTACTGCTTGTAGAAACTTACAGAATGTGCTTTATTTACACCTACAAAGTTATTCAGCTGCTTTTTTTCAATGTGCCCAGGATGCTTTTATTGAAGATGGTTCAGTATTAGTTTTTCCATAATAAGATCTTCTTTTTGTTTTATCGGGAGGCATAACAATTGTTTCATAATTTCCATAAAGATATTGGGCATGATCCAGCCAAACTGAGTACCGGCACCTTTTTTTTCTTTATTAAAAGCACTGGTCTTAATGCTATATGATATACTTAGGATAAATATGCATATTTGCAGGCATATGTGTCCCAGAGAACATGAGCAAGTGGAATTACCCCTTAGCTGAAGCATGTTACTTCAGGAATTTCAAAGCCTGGCATTACATATTTTTAGTGCCAGGTGAAAACATTCCTCTTCACCCAAGCCGTTTGAACTGTGTGGGGCAAGAGCGCCAGCTCCTTGGGGCCAAGGCACTGGGGGGGGGCTGATCTTTTTTATAAGGAGCTGGGCCCCCTCACTGGTCAGATGACTCTCTCAATCCAGAAAAGGTGAGGGGCGGGGGTATTGCTTTGTTTGTTATTACATTATGTACTTTTGTGTTTTTATATTGTAAACTGCCCTGTGATCCTTGGATGAAAGTAGGTACAGTGGTACCTCGGGTTAAGTACTTAATTCGTTCCGGAGGTCCGTACTTAACCTGAAACTGTTCTTAACCTGAAGCACCACCTTAGCTAATGGGGCCTCCCACTGCCGCTGCGCCGCCGGAGCATGATTTCTGTTCTCATCCTGAAGCAAAGTTCTTAACCTGAAGCACTATTTCTGGGTTAGCAGAGTCTGTAACCTGAAGTGTATGTAACCTGAAGCGTATGTAACCTGAGGCACCACTGTATATACATTTCATCAATAAATTATTCCGCACTTTCCAGTGCAATTGCCCATCAGTCCCCTTATGCCAAAATTCTACCTTTTCTGGTGTGGGGGGGGGGAGTGGGTTTGTTGTGCAACAGCACCCTATCAACTTTAATTGTGCAGCCTGAATTTTTTGGTATGTGACGGAAGCCTATCCAGAAATAGCAAATCTGAAATAACCCCTGGTACAATTTTACAAAACTTTCCAGAGGCATCTGGTTAGCCACCGTCAGAAACAAAATGCTGGTGTGCAAACAGGAGAGCTTCCATGCTCTTCTGAAAACACCTTGTTTGTGTGGGAGCTGGGAGGATCCTCAGGTTCATTATGCTGTGACTACATTGTTAATCATCAGTTAAAGGGAGAGACTCTGTGCATTCCATCTCAAAGGGAGGATGCCTCCGTCCTCTGCTCTTGCCGTAGCAGAACTGCTGCATTCCTAAACTGTTGGTAGCTGTTTCTGCAAACTGGTTCCGATAATCATCTCACGCCTTAATGTACTGATACTCAATTATGATTTGTCATTATAGAAAAATTGTCCTGGGGAGTAAGGAATTAAAATTGTTGTTTTAAATGTCAATAGCACAATGCAGAAATAGACCAGCTTGAAATTTCTGCAAAGGGCAAAGGATAGGGGCTTACACAATAATTGCTTAACATTAACATAAACAGCCTCTTGCAAACAATGCAAGTGTGAAATACTTCACAGAGGGATGGGATGTAAGTGGGATATTTTTATTTTTATTGGACTTTCTTTGATAGCTCCTAATAAAAGAGAAAAGCTCATTTTACACAGGAACGTCTTTTGTAAGGAGTAAAGTGAGTGCAGCTGCTCAATTTATATATCTAGGCCAGCCAAAACAGGATGTTTATAAACAGAAGCTGGAAAGAATTGGGGAGAAAACTCAAAAAGCTGGAGGCTTACTCTGTGTTATAAGAAGAAGTATGAAATCTAACCCCATAAAGACCAGATGACTACATTCCTCCCCAAATGTAGCTTTCTGCCCTTCAAATAATTAGGACCACTTCATTGTCTCACTTGATGACAGCCGATGTCCACAACAGGATTCTCTTTTGCTGTGAAGACTTAGCCATCTCTGGCTTCCTGTTTATTAAAAATTCATTCTGATTTGTTTGACAGGAGATTATACATTGGCTTTTCATTGAGCTTCCATTGTGATTTGTTTGCAGGGAATAAATAAATGAGGATGGATCCTGGGGTGGAAAGCATATCAGTACAGTGGTACCTTGGTTCTCAAACTTAAGCCGTTCCAGAAGTCCGTTCCAAAACCAAAGCTTTCCAAAACCAAGGTGCTTTCCCATAGAAGGTAAAGGTAAAGGTACCCCTGCCCGTACGGGCCAGTCGTGTCCGACTCTAGGGTTGCGCGCTCATCTCGCTCAAGAGGCCGTGAGCCGGCGCCGTCTGAAGACACTTCCGGGTCACGTGGCCAGCGTGACGAAGCTGCTCTGGCGAGCCAGCACCAGCGCAGCACACAGAAACGCCGTTTACCTTCCCGCTATAAAGCGGTACCTATTTATCTACTTGCACTTAGGGGTGCTTTCGAACTGCTAGGTGGGCAGGAGCTGGGACCAAACGATGGGAGCTCACCCTGCTACTTTCCCATAGAAAGTAATGCAAAATGGATTAATCTGTTCCAGACTTTTAAAAACAATCCCTAAAACAGAAATTTAACATGAATTTTACTATCTAACGATACAATTGATCCATAAAATGAAAGCAATAATCAGCGTACTGTACTATAAAATAAATAAGACAGTTTTGTAGATAATAAAAATTAAAATTAATTCTTTTTCTTACCTGACATTGTTTGGATGGGGGGGGGTGTTATCCATTTCTGCAGTCACTCAATCAGTCAATCAATCAGTAGCTGAACTGGGTTCCACACAGTCACAAAAACAAATTAACCAAAAAAGCCTCATAAACAAAAACGCAAAAGAAATAGCAAAAACAAAAGTACCAAACTTAATCCGTTCCGGAAGTCCATTTGACTTCTCAAATGTTCAAAAACCAAGGCGCAGCTTCTGATTGGTGAAGGTGCCCCAGAAACAATAGCCGACAGCCACATCGGATGTTCGGCTTCCAAAAAACACTTACTTCCGGGTTTTCGGCATTTGGGAACCAAGGCGTTTGAGTACCAAGGCGTTTGAGAACTAAGGTACCACTGTAATAGAAACATTTTATTTTATTTTTAAAAGGTTAGATGTTATGTGAGAGGCGCCAGGTTGCCCCCCCAAGACTGGTGTATGTGTGTCAGTGTGTGTTGCACCAGTCTCCCTCAACATTTGGGGGGGGCGCTGGGTGCCTTCAAACAAATATTGAGGGGGCTGAAGACACCTATACCCCCTAGAATTGGCATACCTGTAGTACGTCAAGTGTAAGTTACCTCACACGCTCTAGAGCACTTTCCCCATTATACTCCTTATTAAAAAGAGGTAAGAGGGATTTATTGTTTCGCCGCCCTGAGAAGTGTAGCGGCGTGAGGGGAATAAGGGTCTCTCGGCAAGAACCATTGACAGGATCCTTTGGGGGAATGCTATGACTGTTTAATGGGGCAAGATTCTGCTTTAAAGGTAAAGTGGAAGGTGGGGCCTTAGAATTCCCCTCAGTACTCACAGTCTGCCCCTCAGGAGAGTCTTAAGTCTCGAAACATTGACTTCCTCTTCAGCAGCCAACTGATGTATGCGTATCAATCTTTATGGAACTGCCTACTTTTCTTACACAGGATTTGGATGTCAGTCCTCTTTCTTTGACCTCCACAATATACCTTGAACTTTCCCTCCACCTGTGCTTGGTTGCCTAGGTGACCTGTAGGTTGCCACCTGCTGTTCTGTTTGTTTATTGCAACAGGATCACATCTGAATCTCAATGCACCTCAGAGATTGGTACTGTATAGATATATAGTACACACACACACACACATTTATGAACTGATCTGCTCTTCATTGAAGAATATTACTCTGCAGTCATCACAAAGGGTTGCTTATATTTCAAGGAGTAGTCACCAATTAAAAATAAATACTTACAACTCTGCCTTCTTTTCCACAGGACGATTGCCTTATTCAGTGACCAACACAAGTAGAAAAATAAAATAAAGATGGCGTCTGAGAATGAAATAGCTATTGTGGGTATAGGATGCAACTTTCCTGGAGGTAAGTCTTTGGGTGGGGGAGTGATATAAGAAAGTTATCCATGTTTCTTTCACTCTTTTTATTGTTCTATGGCATAAAATTTCTCGTCATTTAAAGTAAGAGTAAACTAAGAACTCAGCACTAGTTATTGAGAGATACCAATACAGTGGTACCTCGGGTTACATACACTTCAGGTAACATACGCTTCAGGTTACAGACTCTGCTAACCCAGAAATAGTGTTTCAGGTTAAGAACTTTGCTTCAGGATAAGAACAGAAATCGTGCTCCGGCAGCGCAGCAGCAGCAGGAGGCCCCATTAGCTAAAGTGGTGCTTCAAGTTAAGAACAGTTTCAGGTTAAGAACGGACCTCCGGAACGAATTAAGTACTTAACCTGAGGTACCACTGTATTTAAACTCTTGCTAGAAATATTTTTAATATGTCCCTGTCATGAACATGGAGAAGTGAATGTCTGTGATATTGTGAAGTCCACTGCAAATTCAGGTTTGTTACATGACAAATCTTGGAATTTTGCATCTCATCAATACTCTTTAAATGTATGATCTAACTTCCACAACAAGCAGAATAGCACATATCAATTTAATTATGTATTTTGCCTTCCTGAACTTGGAATATGCTAACCTAAACCTTATGCCTTCACAACTAGATGGCTCTCATCTGCGAGATGCCATCCAAACAAATATGGTAGCAGCTGAATGCAATTTTCATATGAACATCATGCAGAAAAATTACAGACAGTATGATGAGATTATGTGATTTAGGAAAAGGTCCAATTTTCTATGAAATTTAACATTTTGTAGCACTTGAAATGCAAATTTAATTTGTATCGCATTTCGAAAGTTGGATTTCTCATGTAAGTTCAGATAAACTGAACAAGACAGGTTTGACATTTTGAAAATGGAAACAGTATATTTTAATACATCTAAAAATGTATATTTAAATCTTCATGCAACAGGTGAAGGAATTGACAGTTTTTGGAAAGTGTTAGAGAATGGCAGAAACTGCACTACAGAAATACCTCCAGAAAGATTTAACATTAGAGAGTGGTATGATCCAGGTGACGACAAACCAGGTAAAATACGTACAACTCGTGCTGCTCTTCTTGATGAGTAAGTCATATATTTTGCTAATAAATCCTTCAGACTTTCTAAACTTGCACATTTCCCCCTTGAAATGACTCGCTGGTGTAATATGTGTTATTATATGAACCTTTCAAAATATCTCTTAAAACTAACGAGCTGCGTTATAATGAATGCATTTCCACACTACGGGAGCTGCTTTGGCTGCAAATCTTATGCTGAAATTGTACACTATATGAACTTCACAAAAAAAGGTGATGCCATCATAATACTAATGTCCCTCCACATTCTGCTCATCAGCTACAATTTCGAGTGTGGGTATTAATCTCTTTTCCAACTACATGATCGGAAGGCCTTGAGGGCAGGACCCATGCTGAGGTGGTGTTGGTGAGCAGCATGAACAGAGGCACATTTTAAGCCTCTTTGAGTTCTT
The DNA here is from genome assembly GCF_964106645.2 of Podarcis pityusensis. NCBI lineage: Eukaryota > Metazoa > Chordata > Lepidosauria > Squamata > Lacertidae > Podarcis > Podarcis pityusensis. The sequence continues at coordinate 20,997,162 of NC_138037.1, read as the reverse complement.
TTTTTCTGAAAAAGTGACTAGTTAATAATCGCCACAACAATAATAAATTCATTATTATCATTATTATTTCCTTACACTTTATACCCCACCTTCCATCATGGAATCCAAGTTCCAGGCATTCACCAACCCAGGTACATCTGGACCTGCTTAGCTTCAGTAAGGAGATGTCCCTAAGTGCCTTCAGACCAGATGTTGTCTCTATGCTCCTCCAAATGTCCCATAAATCACAGCCAGTGTGCCCAACAAATGCCTCATTCTTTTTTTTAAAAAATGATATTTATTGAGAATTTAAAATTACAGAAAGAGAAAGGAAAAAACAAGAAAAAAGAAAAGGAAAAAGGTAGACAAAAAGAGAGATTAAACAATATAAGTCAATAAAAACAAAAGTCAAAAACAAAACAAAACACACAATACATCAGAATCAAAAAACAAAAATAAACAAAAAATTTAAAAGCAAATCCAATATTCCCAAATCTTTATCTTTCATTAACTTGTTTCAACAACCTCCTCACACCTCCCTTTTTTGTATTCTAGTTATTAATTATCTCAGCAAATCCTTTCCATCTTTCACAATATTCTGTCATTAAATTACCTTAATCTATTTTAACCTTATCTTACCATAAAAAACCCTAAAGCTTAAAACTTAAATCTTATTTATACCTAATTCTTTTTAACAAAACATATTTATACATAATTCTTTTTAACATTTCTACTAAAGCCAAATAGTTTCATTCCAACATTTTTCTAATACTCATTAATTTTACAATGATTTTCTAAATGAATTTTAAAAACTTTCTTCCAATCTTCATCCGTCGTCTCTTCTTCCTGGTCTCGGGTTTTGTCAGTCCTTTCTGTCCCATCCATCTAGTCCATCAACTTGGTGACCTTCTATCCGAGGCTCTTAAGTCTTTTCCATGTCCCTTCTGCAGGTCTTCTTCATGTTTATACCTGCACTTTACTTTATCTTCTCCTGATCTTATTCTTAATTTCCTTCCTTTCTCTCGGGGAGACTCCAACTTGACAATATCTTTATCCCTTCTCAACAAGTCAGCCCATTCTCCATAGTCGACACTGGAATCCAAAAGATATTTGAAAGCATGTTTCAAAGTCCCTCCAAGGTTAAGGGCCCCCACAACTCCAAACTCCCCCTGGCCCAAAGCCAGATCCGAAAAGTCAAAACATCCCTGCATAGGGGGATCTATCCAACTTCCCATCTCCAGACCAAACAGTACTCCATCTCTCCAAATCTGACTTTCTCCAGGTTCAGTCATCAAAAACAGCAACTTATGTTCCTGCAAGGCCGCAGCTCTCTCCATTTCTGGTACTTGAGGTTCAGCAACTACCTCCTCCTTTATCTTCTTCGCCACTTGCTCTGTCAAAGCACATTCCTGGATTAATTCCTGAGTGGTTTCTATATAAGTATTCACCGTTTGTCCAAAATTTCCAACTGCAACAGTCATCAAATCCATCTTCTCATGTAGCTATTCCAGTAAAGCACTTGTCTTGCAAAAAGCAAGCACTAAAGCTTCTTCTGGGCACATTCTTGTTGAAGGTCGGTGTCTAGTTCCCACGATCTTTTATCTCTACAGCTGTAGAATTCCCCAGATCGACTCCAGCAACAGTTTCACAAGCTCCCTCTAGAGGAAACAATTTCTATTTGTATCCGTCTTTTTAAAAGCAGATCTAGCAACAAAGTTCCTTTCGTTTTCCAGATATTTTGTTCCTTTTAAGTGCAAAAGGGAACATTGGAATCAATGTTTCTCTTTTTTAACTATCTGTCAAAAACGTTTTATCCACAGTCAATGAACTTCCCCAAAGTGTCTGTCTCTGACACCCCGCTCCCAGGATCTGTGGGAGTCATAAAGCCACGGTAAAGGCTTGTAATATTGCAGGGTGCCCCCTGACCTCGGCTGACCAGCACTCTGAGCTTTACAATGTATTGGAATGTATTAACCTTATATGGTGAAGGGGGCAATAAAAGCCTTGACCGGATGAGGTAACGTGAGACACTGGCAAACAGCCATGCGGCTGGTGAGAGACAAGGGATAATAAAAAAGGTGACCGGAGGAGAGGGAAGTCCGAAGGGAGCTGCTCCTACCATCATGAAAATATTGCTGGCTCTCTGTGTCTTTATTTTATGCTAAACTTCGCCATTTGTAACTGCTAGCTCCGACAAGTGGTGCCCCGTGTGAGGCTGAATAAAAGAATACGTCTGAGGACTAAGAGGATTTTAAAAGAAAACCGTGTGAGGCAACTTAAAGAAAACAGTCTGGGGCAGACTGAGGCTTTTAAAAGGAAACCGTGTGAGGTTTATTGATCCTAGCAAAGGATATCATCGGCTCACTACGCCTGGAAAGGGCTTCAAGCGCTAATCATCTTAAAAAGATCCCGGTGAGTTCCGATCCCTTATTTATATTGATTTTAGAAAAATGGGCAGCTCTTTGTCTGCTCCCCAACAGAAATTTTTAAAAGACTTAAAATTTCTCCTCTCCTCCAACAAATTGGAAGTTCCAGATGGTGATTTGATACAGCTCATTCTGGCTATCGAAGAGCATTCCCCCTGGTTTCCTGCAGATGGGACTTGGGAATTAAAACTTTGGGACAAGATCGGGGAACATTTTCATGGGCACCCCAGCATAAGTGTTCGGATTTTAAATGCATGGTGCAAGGTTCGTTACGCCATGGACTCTTTATCACCAAAAAATATCTCCATGGCTGCACTGCCAACACAACCTCCAGCTTCCTTACTCCAGCCTGCTGTGTTAGAGTCTGTTCCAATACTTGTTTTGCCAGCAGCTCCAGACCCCAAACCTCCAGACTACAGTTCCTCACCTGAGGACCCAATCCTGCAAAAATACCGTGGTCTGGCTGGCAATGATCCTAATCTTTCAGCGGCAGAACCAGAACCAGAACCTTTTCAACGTGCAGTCCTTGCCTCTTCCTTAATTCAGGATACTATGGCACTCCCTGTTATTGTGCCCCCTGCTGGCGCTCCAGCAGGAACTCAAGCCCAACACCAACCTTTTGACTTTAAGATTCTGAGAGAGCTGCAACAGTCAGTAAAGGCCAATGGACTCCAAGCCCCATATACGCAGGCGCTTTTAGAAGCCACATTAGCCCAGCTCTTGGTTCCAGAGGACATAAAGCTTTTGGCCCATACAGTGTTGCCCCCATCAGCTGGTGTTTTGTTTGCCCACGAATGGGAAACTGCCTGCCGTGCTTATGCTCCAGCCTTGTTACAACAAGTCAGAGGAAATAATCCAAATGTTACCCTCGCAGACGTCTTAGATGCCATGTTGGGGCGTGGTCCCTTCGCTCAAGCTTCAGTGCAAGCCACACTGCTGCAGATCTTATTGAGGGACACTGCTCTTGCTGCTAAACAAGCAATGAGAAAAATCCCAGAACCCACCAGTATTCAATCAAGGTGGGGTTCAATCAGGCAAGAGGCAAGAGAATCATGTTCTTCCTTTATGGACAGGCTGCTTATAGCAGTGAGTCGCCAAATTGAAAATCATGAAGCCAAACAAATAATTATCAAACAATTGGCCTTTGAAAATGCCAATGAGGATTGTAAACTTGCATTGCGACCGATAATACACAATCCTGCCACAGACACAGCAGCCATGCTTCGCATTTGTCAGTCTGTCGGAACAGCCAGCCACAAGGCTTATCTGCTGGCAGCAGCGCTAAATGAAAACCAGCCTGTAGCCACCGATACAACTTGTTTCCAGTGTGGCAAACCAGGATCACTGATACCCCAGGGGGGGTAGAACAGTGGCCTCTACCAAAAGAAAAATCCGCAGCAGCGGCACCAGCTATCTCTGAACAGGATTTCTGAACAACTGACTTTCGGCCGCATTGAACCATCTTCATCCCACTGGCTCCAGCAGACAGGGAACGGTTTGCTTTTACATTGCCAGCATATAACAATTCGCAGCCCACCCAGCGATATCAGTGGGTTGTCCTGCCTCAAGGCATGCGGAACTCCCCTACACTTTGTCAACATTTTGTGGGTGAAGCATTGAAACCTTTCCGCATGCGCCACCTAGAGGTGCTGCACACGAGCTGCATCTGGCAGTGTTTGCCTTCCTAACCATTTGCCTTGCCATCCTTTGCTGCACCGTTATACAAGGAAGAGAAGCAGACGACCAGTCCAGTTGAAACCACCATAATTCACCTCATCGGCTGGCAAGCAGCTGTCACCTGAATCCTACTCTGGCTGGCAGTATCCACGGCTCAGCCACTTTCGAACTAGAAGAACAGCGTTGTTGAATAAGACTTTTAGGGGAGAAAATTATCATAAGATATGAAGGGATAATATTTTTGTACAAGATATGATTATGTTTGCCAGTTTATTGCATGCTTCTAAATGTTGGGTGTGTATGCCAGTCATTCCGGCATAATGCTTCATGGTGTGCCTGTCAATGGATCTTTTCAATTTAGCCTCCAGTACAATTGACCCTCCATGAGCCTCCCCCCATTTATTTTCAAATTAAGGAGGGGAAAGAATCATGGGGCATATATCCAAACTGCAAATATACATTGAATTTCACTTTTAATAGCTCTTGTTCTCTTACAGGAAGCCTACCATGCAGCTTGGAATCAGAATTCTTATATTCTTGGCTTCCGGATTTTAGTGATCATTATAGTAGTTATTGATTTTAGTGATCATTATAGTAGTTATTTGCATTATTTTGTGTTGCTGTATCCAATGTATTCTTTCTATAATTTCTATATGTACTGCATGGTTCTCCAGTCCGCGGCCCACTTCCGGTGTCAAAGAGTCGCTTATCGTGTATTGACTCTGATATAAAATAAATAAAGAGGGCATGTGGGAGTCATAAAGCCACGGTAAAGGCTTGTAATATTGCAGGGTGCCCCCTGACCTCGGCTGACCAGCACTCTGAGCTTTACAATGTCTTGGAATGTATTAACCTTATATGGTGAAGGGGGCAATAAAAGCCTTGACCGGATGAGATAACGTGAGACACTGGCAAACAGCCATGCGGCTGGAGAGAGACAAGGGATAATAAAAAAGGTGACCGGAGGAGAGGGAAGTCCGAAGGGAGCTGCTCCTACCATCATGAAAATATTGCTGGCTCTCTGTATCTTTATTTTATGCTAAACTTCACCATTTGTAACTTCTAGCTCCGACAAGGATCGAGACGGTGGAAATTATCTTTCTTTACTCTCTCTTCTGCAGGTTTAAACAGTCTAAAAAGATTCCCCCCTCTTCTCCTGCTTCCAAGGGGGGTTTAGTGATTTTAGCTGATGGAAATTTAGTCCTTTACAAACGACTTTCCAGACTCTAGCTTGCAATGTCTTTGCTTCAATCTATTTACAAAAGCGGAAGGCGGACTTCCTGTTTAGACCTTCCTGCTTCGGTACCAAATTAAAAAGTTTCTTAATCCAATTTTCCGTTCTACTCACGGGCAGTTGTTTAAAATCCAATTGTCCACAGGAAAAAGTCAGCGCTCTCCGGCAACAGCAATGCGGCTTCACTCCGTGAAAAGAGCAGTCAATTCGAAGCACCGCGCCATTCACCCCACGTCGCTCCGGATCCCCGAAATCGGGTTTCCCCGCGAGTAGGGGAGGCGCAAAAGGTGCCAGCTGAATCCCACGTCCACAGGCTTCTCCCGCCTGTGGTTTTTAGTGGGTCTCCGCCTCGCCGCGGCGGTCCAGACCCTAGTTCTCACGAAGCGGATTCCTCCTGGTCAGAGGAAATCTGCCATTGCCGGAGGCGCTAACCCGGAAGTCCAACAAATGCCTCATTCTTGCTTCAGATCTTGCCCTGGGACTAAGGCAGCTATAACCCATTTTAGCACTGTTGTCTCCCACATGAGAGTTATCCTTATTCCCAGCGCTCTTTTTCTAGAAAAAGAGGTGGTGGAACTCACAATGAACACCTCCCTTGTCCTCTTATAATGGCAATGGCGCCCACCTGAGTGCCAAACTGAGTTCCAGTGAGTTCTGGTGAGGGAGGGGGAGCCCTGATTATACTGCAGTGCAGCTTTTCCTGGTGCAATAGTTTCAAGCCATGGTGTTTCACTGGTATTTCCACCAGCTTCATACACTGGTACCTTGGTTTAAGAACAGCTTAGTTTATGAACAACTTGGATTTAGAATGCTGCAAACCTGGAAGGTGTTTTGGTTTGTGAACTTTGCCTTGGAAGCAGAACATGTTCCGCTTCCCGTTGAGTGTGTTTCATTTGTAAATTGAGTCCCTGCTGCTATGGGAAAGCACACCTTGGTTTAAGAACAGACTAAGGTACCACTGTCCTATTTGCTGTGTCCTATCTTGACAATTTATGTGCTGGAAGCTGTACGCCGGCTCCCTCGGCCAATAAAGCGAGATGAGCGCCGCAACCCCAGAGTCGGTGACGACTGGACCTAATGGTCAGGGGTCCCTTTACCTTTACCTTACAACATGTAGTATTAGGCTTCAATGAATTTTAAGTATATCTTATCAGAGCATGTTGGATTAAACAGTATGTGAATCACACCATATATCATGTCATACCTCCATTTAATTTTTTTAGATTGAATGCATTCGATAACAAGCTGTTTGGCATCAGCAATGAGGAAGCTGAGCGTATGGATCCTCAGCAAAAGTTACTCATGGAATGTACCTACAGAGCGCTGGAAGATGCAGGAGTCACTCCTGAAAACATTAGTGGTACCAAAACAGGGGTTTTTGTTGGTAAGATAATAGTTATGATGCAGAAGATTTTGTATATTTACATTGCATACCATATATCTGCTTCTGAGGGGGCCACACAACGATTGGTAACACCACATCTATATGGGCGTTTACACCTGACAATTCCAAATAAAATGATGTTGGAAGACCCTAGATAATTGCTTTGTCAGAATTGACAATATTGGATAATATTGTTAGGCCTTTAAAATATGTCTTTCCAAGTAAGCTCCTAAATTCCTCTATTCCCCAGCAAAGGAAAAGGCCACAAGTTTGGTAATTTAAAAATTGGTTTACTTACAAACTCATCAAATATCAGCTTCATGTGCTTTTCCATACGTTCATCAGAAAACATTGCACAGGCAGGAAAACTTAGCTTAGTTACAAAGTGGTAAAAGTTCCTAGATTTATTGGAATATGAACACAAGGGTGGCTGGTGAGAGCCATATGGCTGAGCTGGAGCAAGCAGCTCAAACCTCCTCACACACTGAGTTTCTCAAGTAGATGGGACAATAAGCCTGATTACCTATCTCATCAAAAGGTTAGGGGAAGTGACATAGCTAAGCTTGGCAGGAGAGCTCACTCTGTGTTTTTAACCCCTTCAGGCACTAATTAAACTTAAGCATGTTGGTTGTGTGCGAGGCTGGTTATCATATTTACTGTGAAGGGAAACTGAGATGGGGAAACACATGCTGCTTAAGTGCCTTAGAAGAAGCACAGAATAAAAGTGAAATAATAAATAATTGTAGGATAGGAGGTGAAGGATAAAAACCAGTACTAGATGTAGATTTGAGTGTAAATTGACCTTAAAAACAAATGTTCTGTATTTACAGGCCTGATGAATCGAGACTATGAATCTATAACCAGCAGGGCAGTTGCTGAAATAAACCATTATGATGTCACAGGGGCAGCAATGAGTACAGCTGCTCATCGGATTTCATACAGTTTTAATTTGACTGGACCATCAATTGCCATTGATACAGCTTGTTCATCTTTTCTCTCTGCTTTGGACCTTGGTTACAAAGCCATTAAACAAGGTATTTTTGGTTACTAGGTTTCTTATGCATACCATTAACCGTGATTCCCAAACTCCGCGCCCCCCATAGACTACATGAAAATTGCTGAAGGTCTTAGTGATCACTAAATGATTTTTCTGTGTATTCTATCAACTGTAATGCACTGTGCTAGGTGCTGCATGGTTTTTATTTGTACAGTGGAACCCCGGTTGTCAAACACTTCGAAAGTTGAACGTTGCGGCTTTCAAATGCTGACAACCCGGAAGTGAATGCTTCCATTTCTGAAGGCGCCTCGGAAGTCGAATGGCTTCTGAGATGCTGACCGGCAATTGCGCCTCAGTTGTCGAACGTTTTGGAAGTCAAATGGTCTTCCAGAACGGATTACGTTTGACAACCAACGTTCCACTGCTTATGCCGTGCCTGATCCAGGAGAGGCTAGTTTAAAACTTGGAGATGAGAGACAAAGATATGCCCAACAAAGGATTTTGCAAGAGAAATCACCATGACGACACAGATGGTATCAACACCTCGTGGCTATGTGAATGAAATATCCGTTTTCCCCCTTTCATGATTTCAGGCTCGTTTTGTTTTTCTGTACCTTTGATATAGGAGACTGTGAATCTGCTATCTGCGGAGGAGTAAATTGCATCATAGAGCCTTGGAAGTTTGTAACTCTGAGTAAAGCAAACCTTTTATCACCAGACGGAATTAGTAAACCCTTCTCTAAACATGCAGGTGGCTATGGAAGAGGAGAAGGATGTGGTGTTCTTTTATTAAAGCCACTGGTAAAGGTAGGGTGTTTATACTGAACTCTCAATTTCCCAAATGTCCCAGGGATGTTCATTGGGTCTAGTGTGCTTTGGAAAGGAGAACACCAGAGACTTGCTGTCTTTGTAATATTTGCTTTTTAAAAAATATGCCCATGCAGAACCCAAGTGGAGGCAAACAGGCATTCCTTCAAGGTAGCACTGATGCTACTCTATCTCAAATCTCCAGAAACAGTTCCAGAAAGATTCTCTGCCTATGTCACTAAGCCTTCAAAATGGCCATCTACCTTTGGCTGCTGTTTCTTGGCATGATCCCCTGAACTAGAGGTTTTAACCTCTGAATTCTGATTGGTATCTAAATTAGAAGTTATTGGAGAGATTCCCAATTATCATGAGACTCTCTTCTAAACAGATACTATTTATTTATTATATTTATACCCTGTCTTTCTTTAAATGAACTCAAGGTGGCATACATTGTGCTCTACCCTGTTATCCAATGACTGAAAGATGGTCATTGATCTAAAGCCACACGATTAGATTAATGACTGAAAGCGGATTTGAAACTTGATCTTCCCAGTACTAGTCTGACATTCTGATTACACCAGACTGACCCCTTAATTTACTCACTAATGAAGTATTCCAAACTATTAACCAGAAAACAGTCCAACAAGAAATAGTTAGCCACATAATAATTACAAATTTCCCCAATATACCTCAAAATAAATGGCTGGAATAACTTGCTGCTCTTGTAGTGTAAGTAATGCTTAAGAGTAATACCATGGAGCAGGAAAAAAGTGAATTCAGCATAAAGTTGTATATCCTACTGCCCTGCAGTAGGTAGTTTGGGATCATGGACTTTGGTAATTATATCACCAAAGCAACATGTCACGGGAAGTTACAGATGAGGAGAAGATTCAGTGTTACTGAAAGGTCCAAACACTGCTCTCAAACAAAATCGATCAGTGCTGTCGCTGTTAAAACAAATCTAAGTATAATCATGCTGCAATAGTTACTTAATGTTTGATAACATTGTGTATTCCTCGAATCTTTTGTCCACAAATAGGCACAGGAAGAATTCAACAAAATATGGGGCATCATCAGCATCACGGCAATCAACCAGAATGGAAGTTCTGTTGCTCCAGGCACGCGATCATCTCAAGCAGCACAAGAGAAGTTGTTACTTAACATTTATCCAACATATATTGATCCTTCAGCTGTTCAGTACATTGAAACAAATGGTCTAGGAATCCCTACTGAAGATGCCACTGAAGCAGAGAGCTTAGGCAATGTCATTGGCAGAAAAAGGCCTCCCGATTTGCCCCCTCTCAAGATTGGCTCCGTTAAAGGGAACATTGGGCACACAGAGTCGGCTGCTGGGGCAGCAGGCTTAATCAAAGTTCTTCTCATGATGCACCATGGGAAGATAGTCCCATCCTTGCACTTTTCAGAGAGCACCAGCAGCATAAATACAGGGAAACTGAATCTCTCCATCCCAACAACAGTGGAGAAGTGGGAGGAGTCCAGGGATTTTGGCAGAGTTGCTGGGATCAACTGTTTTGGATTTGGTGGGACCAATGCCCATGTGGTTGTCAAACAATTTAAACAGGCCCAGGTTACCCTTCCAGCCAAAAGGCCTGTCGAATTATTTGTCATTTCGGCAGCTTTAAGAAGTTCTCTCAAACGGGCGATAGAAGACACAGCTAGGTACCTTAATACCAGTGAATCAGCGACACTCCCAAATCTGGCCTACACATCTGCTTGTAGGAGAAGTCACATAAACCACAAATACAGAAAAGCGTTTGTGGCATCCTCTCTCCAGCACTTACAGCAGCAGCTTAATTCAACTGAAATGGAAACTGTTTCACGGAAAAAGCCTGCAGAATTGATCTTTGTGTTCTCCGGTAATGGTTTGAATTTCAAAGGGATATGTAGAATCCTGCTGAAATCTGAGCCCGTCTTCAGAGACAAATGTATTGAAATCAAGCAATTATTTCAACAGCTTTCACCCACTGGAATTTTGAATTTAACAGAAAGTGAGCACAATGATTTGCCCAGGCCTGAAGTTGCCCAGCCCTTACTCTTTACTCTGCAGGTGGCCTTGGTTACACTCCTGCAACACTGGGGCGTTAAGCCAATTGGTGCTGTTGGTTATTCAGTTGGCGAAGTAGCTGCTGCCCATTGTGCTGGCTTGATTTCCCTGGAAGATGCTGTCAAAGTCATCTACCACAGGAGCAGGCTGCAGGCTAAAGTCACTGGAGGCAGAATGCTGGTGGTTGACAACATTCCCATTGCAGAAGTGTCAGCAGCCCTTGGAGCATATTCAGGGAAAGTCTGCGTTGCAGCGTTTAACAGTCCTTTGTCTTGCACCTTATCAGGAGATGAAGCATCTATCCACGCCATTCAGAAAGATTTAGCTGAGCACTTCAGTAAAAGAAACATATTTCTTCATACTTTAGATGGGCCAGCTGCATATCACAGCCACATGATAGAACCGGTACTAACAGAACTCTCAGAAAGCCTATCAGAATTAAAGAAAAGGAAGCCAGAGATTGAGCTAATTTCGACAGCAACAGGGAAGGCAGTTTCAGATGGCGATTTTGTTACAGGCACCTACTGGGCCAGACAGGTTCGGGATCCTGTTTCTTTTGCAGAGGCCATAATGACATCAGTAAGAGGCAAGGACAACATTGCATTTGTGGAAATAGGTCCTCAAAGAGCTTTGCAGAGGTACATCGTTGAAACATTAGGGACGCAAACCAGAGTTTTTCATTCTTTGCAAACGGATAGGGAATATGTGACTCTTCTTAATCTAGTGAAAGATATTTTTGAATTGGGATTGAATGTGAATTGGCAGCATTTTTATGAAGGTTATCGAAGTGTACCATCAGCTTATCCCAGGTATCACTTTGATCATCAGAAACTCATGCTGCATCAGAAAGCAAACAGCAGAGGTGTAAGCTCAAACCATTCTTTAATTTGCAGTACAAATAAGGATAACTCAGAATTCATTTGTTCTATCTCTGAGGCTCTGAAACCACATTTATATGAGCACAAGAACTACTGTGCTGCATTAATTCCTGTAGCTGTTTTGGTGGAACTTGCTCTGGCAGCTGTGATGACGAGCTCAAGGCCAAAAGTACCCTTAAGTTATTGTCAAATGAATATATTTTTCCCTGCACCATGTGTTTTAAATGAAAATCTCCATGCTTTGAAGATAAAGGTTGAGCCACAACAAACAGTGTCAAAGTTCAGAATACAATCAGGTTCAGCTAATACTGTTTATGCTTCGGGACAAGTCAGAAAGAATCCTGAAACATCAATTGAAGAAAAGAATATTTCCTTAAAAGACATTTTTCAGAGGTGTAGATCTGTTGTTAGCGAAGATGAGGTTTATGAAACATTGGCTCAGTCTGGATCCAACTATGATGCTACTTTCAGGCAGCTAAGTAATGTATTTTATTGTGAAGACTTGAAAGAAGCTGTGACAACTGTTACAGTGAAGAGAAAAACAGTAGAAGAAATGTACGAGTATTATATCCATCCAGTCCTTTTAGATTGTTTTCTGCAAATGGTAGGTATTCTGGCTGCAGTTACGTCCAATAACAAAGTAGTTCTACCTTCTGGTATAAGTAGTCTTGCAGTTGCTCGATCATTGGAAGAGGAAATGATTATATATTTAAAAACAACCAAGTCCACTGACAATTTCTTAGAGTTTTGTGGATGCTTCACAGATAAACAAGGCTCCGTTCTGGTAGAACTGAGATGTGTTCAAATTAATTTGGTGCAGGAAATTCCCAGGAAAGAAAATGAATTGTTGTTTGAAAATCAGTGGAAGGAAATAACTTCTGATCAAGCAATGCATAATCTGCCCAAAGCACCTCGAGTTGTGGTGTTTGCTGACAAATTTGGAATATCGCAGCAGCTCAAGAATTACTTACATAGCGAGTCTAGATTTGTTGCGTATCAGGAATGGGAGAAATTGTTGGCAGCTAAGAGAACAGATACCTATGCACAAAGTAAGATTAATATGGAACTGCAGGGATATGATGATGTTCTGTTTATGTGGGGCATCCAAAAACTGAATGAAAATTTGCCAGAGAAAGTGGTGAAACATTCAGTAAGATGCTGTGAGGCATTTCGCCAAGTTGTTATTGCATTAAAGGAGAAAAAGTCCCATTGCTCCATTACAGTAATCACTTACAGGACATCAGAAAGGAAAGTAGACCATATAAACACTGGCTTTGGTTTGTACGGCATGGCTCGAACATGTATGGTTGAAGTCCCGGAAATAACGTTTCAGATTATTGACATCAGCTCTACAAATGCAATAGATATCTCGGCCTTAGCTGATGTTTTAGTAAAATATAAAGCACAGGATTATCCAGAAGTCTGGATTGATGAGGGACGAATTTATAGTTCTGAAATTAGGCGCACACAGATTGAACCCGCAGCCTTCAATATACCTTCCCACCCGCTTCAGAACTCAGACTTCTGCATTTTGTATACAGGAGATCCATACTGTATGAATGATCTGTCAGTTAAAGTTGCCAATTCACGTACTCAACTTGGCAACCACAGTGTTGAAGTTCAACTTGAAAAAATAAGCATCCACTCAGAAGACTATTTCCCTGTTAGCATGTCCAGCTGCAAGTTTGGGAAAACGTTGTATTGGAATTCAGATACTATAGATAAACACAAGCTATTAGCTCTAGACTTTACTGGCACTGTAACAGCAACAGGTAGTGAGGTGAAAAAGGTAAAAGTGGGAGATCATATTGCTTCATGTTATCCGGTTTCTGCAGCGTCAAGAATTAATATTCCAGAAACAGTTTGTTTCAGTACTCAAAAATTTCCATGTTTCAGAAATATACCATGCACTTCGTTCTTCTGGGTAGCAAGGGAGATTTTTCATCAAACGCTGCCAGTGCCAAAACATAATGAAGTATTAGGTATTGTTTGCACTGAGCCTGAGTCAGTTTTGTGCAAAGTGCTTACTTTTTCAGCTCAGGAATTAGGTTGGAAAATAATAGTTACAAACCATACAACTGGTCTATGGCAACGTGTTAATCAGTGCAATGCCCTTATTTTTCTACCTCCACTAAATGGACTATTTAAAGAGGGCCTAAGCTGTCTTTTCCATCTCCGAGATGTTGTACTGGTTTATGGCAATGAGCAACCAGAATGTTTGAGGTATCTGGCTGGGAGCGATCATGAAAATATCCATATTCACACTGTCAGTCTTATCCGCATTTTCCAGAAAGCATATCTGATACGATCTCAGAAGGAGATGTATTGTTGGCTGAAGTCAATGAATATGAAACAATTAAAACATATCGCATATTTCATTTTTCAGCAAGCAGGAAAGGATCTGAGGCCTGATGTTGCCGCATCCTATTTCAACTGCAAGAATTTCCCAGTTGCAGTACTAAAAAGTGATGAGGAAGACAGCAAGATATCAGATATACCAGAGACTGAAACAGGCAGGAGAATGTTTAAGCAGAATGCAGTTTATCTAGTCACAGATGAATTCACTAGGCTTGGCTTAGAAACTGTAAAATTTGTAGCTCAGAATGGAGGCAGGTGCATCGTGCTACTTTCACAGAGGAATCCAAGCACTGAGGAGCAAAAAGAAATAAATGCTCTCCAGGATCACTGTGAAGGGAGCAGAATAGTCAGCTTGCAGTCTAACATTGTTTGCAGTTCAGAGGTTGAGAAAGCTATCAAGTCAATCAGTAAATTTTTCCCAAACTCTCCTGTTAAAGGTGTATTCCACAGTGCTATGGCTTTACACGATGGGCTTCTTGAAACCCTCAACATGTCAAACTTTGAGGAAGTTTTAAATCCAAAGGTAGCAGGGGTAATCAATCTTCATCGTGCCACGCAAGGCAGGGAGCTTGACCACTTTGTATGTTATTCTTCTATTTCATCGTTTCTTGGAAACGCAACACAGTCAAACTATGCAGCTGCCAATTCCTTCCTGGATCTCTTCTGTCATTACAGAAGAAACAGTGGCCTTCCAGCGCAGTCCATTAACTGGGGTGCTTTAAATCTCGGAACCTTGCAAGATCAACAACACTATCAAAATTATAGGTTACAAACGAAAGGAATAGAGGATCTGCAAGTGAATGAGGTTCATGAATATCTAAAACGAAGCTTAATTCTGGATAAACCTCAGCAAGCTGTGTTAAAATTCAATTTTCAAACTTTAGCTGATCATGTTTTATCTCAAAATTTGTCGCTGATGAGTCGCTTTTATGAACTTGTTTCTGAAGAGGCCGGTGGTAATCCTGAGCTTGCTGGTGAAGCTGGATTCAAAAACTACTCTCTAAATGAGCCTGTAGATTATGCAATCGCACTTTTGAAAAGCCTGGCTAAAACTATCCCTGTTGATCTTTCAATGCATACGCCACTTTCATCACTGGGTGTAGACTCTACATTAGCCTTTACTCTACAGAATCGTATCTTTACGGAAAGGAGAGTGGAAATACCTCTCACGAAACTACTTGATCCTCAGTCCACTGTGTCAACTTTAATCTTATACTTGAAAGAAAATTCTGACACAACCGATTCTCATGGAGCTGAAGGTACTGATGTTGGAAGCTGGTTGTAGAAATGCATTTCCAGGAATTATACTAAATTAATTATCAGTAATGGCTTAGTGTTCAGGGTTTGTTTTTTGCAGTTCAAAACCCCTTGATCGCCACGGTACTACTAGTCCCCAAAATGGAAACCTCTCTCTATACAGGACACGTTCTGGCCATGCCTATCACCACAGTCTGACGGGTAAGACGTAGGCACAGTAGGTGGCTTGTGGTAGAAGATATAAATGCATATGACAAATGGAGCAAGTCCAATGTCTTTTCAGTTCGGTGCACAATACAGAATTTCTGTTTAGCTACAAATTTCTGATTGTGCAAAACAGACGTATCTGTATGTAACACCGCAGGCCAACACAGACCTACCTGGCATGAAGCTCAGTTGAAAAAAAATGGTGTTTATTTCTAAGTAGGCATGTAGAGTGTTGCTCTGGAGGCGTGCCTATGATTACAGCCTTCAATTTCTAGCATTCAATTATTTAAGTACAATTGATTTTTATTTTTTTTACTGTTAGTTGCTAGGTGGAATATGAATTATATAGGAAATGTATTGATTGTAACTTTAGTACAGATAATTAATTTGAATGAAGATTTATAATGGGGTCTTTATGCAAAACATATCCTAATTTGTATTAATAAACTCTTGTGTGGTTCTAATATTTGTATTGGCCTAGGAACAGGAACACCAATGCTTGCGGATGTGTGGAAATCAAAAATAACTTCAGGGCACATGTATTGTGGGGGAATTCTGTATTCGGAATTATGGAGCTACTGTATGTACTTTCCTTACTTGTAAGATAAGAGAGGGAGGTCCAGCAGCAGCTGTTTTAACCAGCTGTCATTGAAAATCAAGCCTCCACATCATGTCAATTGACTGAATTCCAATTCAAACCACAGAAAAATTGTGTGTGTACACAAGACAGGAATTCAGAAGAGGCCAAGAAGACACCATAACGGCAACAAAATGAGACAAGGACCATTTTCAAAGATGCTACAAAGGTTAGAATCAGATTTTTAGATGATGAGACAGAAGGTAGACACAATATGCTTGGAGAACACAACCAAACTCTCCCTCCTCCGTCCCAGCCGCAACATTCAAAAACACCCTCCCAACTCACACATGAAAACAAAGTTGACCACAGCCAAAACAAGCAACCACACCCTAGGCAAAACCCAACTTCTCTCACCACCAAAGGAACACAAGTGGATAGAACCTGCACAAACGATGCTGACACAAAACCCCACGCATACATTAAGTAAAATAGAAACATCCCCACCCCACCCACCATGGCCCCCTCCACCTCTTCCCCCCTTTTCTTCCTAATGTAACACTAATGTCTCAACAAATGAAACTGACCTGTAGAAAAGGTAACTCGAAAAAAGAGACATCGCACATATTTTTGTAAACCAAGAAATCTTTTAAAAAATACATTAAAAAAGGAATTAAAAAAGAAAAGAAAATATGACACAAGCAAAACTTGATATATTGTACATTTTGGGTGCTAATATCACAGCATCACAGAGAACATAAGAGATTCTACCTTAGTAGGCCCCTACAGATCTGGGATAAGGAGGGGTACCCACTTCAATGGGTGGTATTTCCAGGCAGGTTTGAAACGTGGCTCAACTGAAAGGGGTTTTGAGGCGCTGTCAATCAGTGGAATGGTGGTGCCTGAAATATCCTAAGCAAACTGCTGCGTGCAGGGCTTTGCAACACCTGACAATCAGCTAATCATTGGGTCTTACGAAGCCTTATAAAAAGTGCTCTGTAAGACCCATGTGGGCAAAAGGGCCACCTGATGTAATCGTGATGTCAGTGGTCCTGCTCACTTTCCAAAGTTGGCCCGCAAGTGGTGGGAGAGAGAACACTGAGGAACAATAATAATAATAATAAATTTTATTTATACCCTGCCCTCCCCAGCCAAAACAGGGCTCAGAGTGGCTAATATCAAATATATGACATATTACCATAAAATCAAGCAATCAATTAAAATACATCCTACCTCCTAAAATCAAGTCAGAATCAAAGTAAAATCCAATCAGATGGCAGCCTGCAAGGTAGGGATGGGGACCTTAAATGCTCACCAGAAAGAGCCCACTCCCGCCCTCTAGGTAATTAGTTCCATTATCGAACTGCTCTTATTGTAATATTGTCATGTTTACATTAGGCGGTTTCATAATACAGTATTTGTATCTGAGAAAGGAACTCCTCCAGCACTGGAGCTCTGGGCACTGACTGGAAGCTGTCTATTTGGCATTTTACTACAAAAGCCGAAGAAAGTTAAGAACACAGGAATAAAAATGAGACCGTGAACAGCCCCAAACAAGATCACCAGAAACATTATCTTAAAAAAGGTTCTGAAGATGTAAGAAGATGCCATGGAGAGTACAATAACTCCCAAGATAGTGGAAATAGCTCCCTGCGTAACAGGGTAGCCAAGGTGGTACAAAGCATCCACAGCCTTGTCATTCACTTTGTGTTTCTCACTGGCAACAAAAGCATAGGAAATATGGGCTGAGAAGTCTACTGAAAACCCTATGCAAATTACAAGGTTAATCATGGATATGGAATCAAGATTCACATTCCAGAAGGACATGAAACCAGCTACACCGACAATAACAGAGGCAATAGCAAAGGTTACCCACAAAGAACAAAGAGGATTGGGAATGAGTAGTAAGGAAATGAGTAGCATGGCTCCAGCAGCAATCACAACATTTTGAACTGTGTTCTGAACGATCACAAGATATTGATCAAAGTAAATAAAAGCTGGATGATAAACCATCAATGGTACCTTGCAGTCCTTAGCAAGACCTCTCAGCTCATTTAAAAGACTCCTCTCATCCACTGCAGTAGTAACATTGACTGTCTGTATGAAAAAACGTGATGCTATTATTTCTGTAGCAATAACATAAACATCCCACTTGAAGTCTGGATTAATCCCAAAAAGGGTGGCTAAATTGTCAATGAAAAGCCTACGGTCATCTATATTGAAAGACATACGTTTAGCGACATCTTGGTAAGTTCTCAACCAGGACACTGATAAATTCTTGTTGACGTAGGATGAGCTTTCTAGTGCATTCATACAGTTTTCAAGATCTGCACGGACAGATGAATCCCAATAAGCTTTGCTTTCAGTAACAACCACCATAACCCTTGGGCCGTATTCTGAAAAATATTCCTTTTCCCATTCATAATACTGGATGACATAAGAATTGTCACTAGCTAGATTTCGAAGATCTATACCTTCTTGGACTTGAGTGCAGGCAAAAATACTACTACCCAAGTACATGAGATAAAGGACTACCACAAGCACCTTGGTCCAGCTGTGCATAAGGAAGGGACCGTAATACTTTCTAAAGAATCCATTCATGGGGTGTTCAGTCTCTGCTCCAGTGGACTCATCAAAAGACCCTCCTACACAGCACATGTTATATGTGCAGCCCTGAGAGTCCTGAGGCTCATTGTTCACTTTCATGAATGTGAGCCAGTGTCTGTTGCTTTCCTCTCGTCTCCCATTTAAAGCAAGAATGGCCCCAAGAAATGTCAGGCTATATAAGTAGCAGAACACAAAGGCTGTTCCTGTGTAGATGCAAAATGCCTGAACGGACTGGAATGAAGTTGCAATTCCAATGTAGAAGGCTAAAACATCCGTGAGGGTCGTGATGGTAATGGACACAGCTGCTTCTCTGTAGGTGTCAGCCATTCGATCTCTGACACTGTCCTTCACTTTAGTCTTCTGCCAGCAAGACACCAGGATGAACATGTCATCAACACCAACCCCTGAAGAATGGCAAATATATAACATATTAGTTCCTATATGTCATGCGAGAAGAGCAATACAGTGATATCTTGAAACTCGAATGGCTTGGCTCCCGAAAAAAAAAGGCTCCTTAACGTCGCAAACCCGTAGATATGTAAGAGAATTTTCACCCATCATCATACTTAAATGTATTAATGAAAAGCCCAATGGAGAAGTCAGGAGGAATGTGTACATTTGCTCACTTACCAAGGATAAGAAATGGCGAATTTGCAACTGTGACAACAAACGGCACCCCACAAAAGAGCAGCAATCCAAAGCTGCTGACGACAGATAAGCCTGCTGACAGCACCCCAAAAGCTGCAACCCACACTTTTGTCCGTACACAGTCCAGCCTGGAAAACAGATTAAGAAGATTCTAATTCGATTCAGAGTATCACGGTCCATGTACTAATCCCTCCTCCCACTGAACCAAGCTAAACCCGTTAGCACCACATGGATCGGCTATGCACGCACTGAAGCTGTGTGAAGCTCTGATTTGAAGCCCTAGCTGCACAAAATATCTCAGAAAAGGATGCAAGCTTCCAAGCTGTTGGTAAGGCCATTGAGTCTGCATTCTTCGATGGAATGTGGGAAAGATGGCAGACATTCAGATGAAGCTTGGTAGATCTACTACCTCCTCTTAAGCCTGCATACACATGATACCTAATAATAATAATAATAATAATAATAATAATAATAATAATTTATTATTTCTACCCCACCCATTTGGCTGGGTTTCCCCAGCCACTCTGGGCGGCTTCCAACAGAAGGTTAAAAATACATTAAAACATCAATCATTAAAAACTTCCCTAAACAGGGCTGCCTTCAGATGTCTTCTAAATGTCATATAGTTGTTTATTTCTTTGACATCTGATGGGAGGGCGTTCCACAGGGTGGGTGCTACTACCGAGAAGGCCCTCTGCCTGGTTCCCTGTAACTTTGCTTCTCACAGTGAGGATACCGCCAGAAGGCCCTCGGTGCTGGATCTCAGTGTCCGGACAGAGCAATGGGGGTGGAGATGCTCCTTCAGGTATCCAGGACCAAGGCCGTTCAGCACCAACACTTTGAATTGTGCTCAGAAATGTACTGGGGGCCAATGTAGGTCTTTCAAGACCAGTGTTATGTGGTCTTGGCGGCTGCTCCCAGTCACCAGTCTAGCTGCCACATTCTGGATTAGTTGGGAGTTTCTGGGTCACCTTCAAAGGTAGCCCCACATAGAACGCGTTGCAGTAGTCCAAGCGGGAGATAACTAGAGCATGCACCACTTTGGCGAGACAGTCTGCAGGCAAGTAGGGTCTCAGCCTGTGTACCAGATGGAGCTGGTAGACAGCTGTCCTGAATTGACCTGCACCTCCATGCACAGCTTTGAGTCCAAAATGACTCCCAGGCTGTGCACCTCCTCCTTCACAGACACAGTTGCCCCATTCAAGACCAGGGAGTCCCCCATACACTCTCACAAAATGAAAAGATAAAAATGATTTCCCTTTCCTCAGCAATTACCTTGAGCATGAGATAATTGAGAAGGTTATTGTTAAGGTATACGTGATGGAAAACAAAGGGACCACTTCCTTAGTATTTTTTTCAAACTCTTCTTGTCTGGACAATGAAGTAAAATAAGCCACCTGCCATAGAGGGGGGCGGGGGAGAAGAGAAGATCACATGTTAAATATTTTCTCTCTTAATATATAAATCTAAATGCTCACAAGAGTATAAAGATAGGGTGCAATTAGCAGAATATAAGTGGGACCTGAAATAAATTTTGCAGCACGGAGTGTTCCTGTACAGGGGCCCAGGATAGCAAACAATAAAAACATTCTTAAAACAATTCCAATACAGATGTAGACTGGGAAAGATCTCTACTTGCTAAGAGCAAGGTTCTTCAGTAGGCACTTAAAAGACAGCCGATACAGCGTCTGTGTAATATTCAAGCAGTGGGGAGTAATTCCAAAGGACAGGTTTCACAGCAATAAAGGCCCATGTCCTACACTGTGCGGAACAGACCTCCTGATCAGGTGGTATCTGCTGGAGGCCCTCAGTTACTTGACTTGCCCTATAAGGGGTGAGGTGGTCTTTCGGATAGCCCGTCCTAAACAGTGCAAGACTTCATACACCAAGGGTTCAAGTTAGCCAGCCCTGCCCTCTTTGAGAATAATTCATTTCACTCCGCATCCCACTGGACACTCAACATTCTGAGGCCGCCCAGCAATTCTCAGTCTTCATTAAGCTGCTTGGTTGGGTTGGCTGAACAAAGTCTCTAATGCCTCAAGTCACCAATGTGTGCACAGCCTATGACTGGCAGAAGCTTCAGCTTAGCACCACTGTCTGGCTTCAAACTTTTAGAGACAGCCACTAGTTTACATAACTTTTAAAATCTATCCATTTGCTCATGCTTTGAGTCACTGAGAATATAAATCCAATATTGCATACATGCGTACATACATATATATGTGCAAAATTCATGAAAGATTTAAGAATTTTACGAGCAATATGGGCTTTATTAATAAATGATGGCTATTTAAGTACCTTTCCTTACAAAGTACTTAAGAGAGCTTCACCGAGGATAATAATACCGATGGCAACCAGTCATGATGCTATTCCATGTCTCCATCTTCAGAAGCAGCATGCCTCTAAGTACCAGAGTACTAATTGCTGAGAAACAAGAGCAAAAGAGGGATACAATCCTCATTTGTGGGTTTCCCATAAGCATCTGCTTGACCATTATGGGTGAAAAGGATGCTTTGGTCTAATCCAGCAGAGCTCTTAAATTATTGTGCTCACCAACTAAGGGCCTTGGATCCACTTATTTTAGGACTAGTCTCGAGTTGTACAGAAACTAGTAGCACTGAGAACTAAATTAACTTTCAACTTGGTGTTCCCAACCTCTCTGTTAAAAGTTTATTGGAGCAGGAAGAGGAAAAAAGAATTCTGCAGGAAGCAGCATGGAACTGAACAATTGTCTCTTTATTTTCCCCTTTATCTGGGGTGGGCAGGGCAGGGAACAGAAGCCGTTAGTCTTCCTGTTAGGCCTGCCAGTAAAACTAACCAAATGTTGAGGATTGTGAGGGAGAAACCCCATTTCTGCTGAAAGATACATCTTCCATATATTGTTTAAATGTGCATATTATACCCCACCTGATATTTATAATAAAAAAATTGTCCAAAGGAGGCAGGATAATAAACTTTAAAACAAAGATAGCCTTTCAATAAAATGTCAGGCATTGATGTCTGGTTGGATGCTGTAGCAGAAGGCGTAAGTTCAAAGCAATGAGTTCTGTTTAATAGGGTGAGAGGGAAAACACATGCTAATTAATGAAAAGCTGCAACAGACTAACCCAAATGGAATAAAACTTACCTGTCTGGAGCAGTTCCTTTGCTTCCCTTCTGGATGCAAAGAGGCATATTAATAGCCTTACACTGAACAGTGTTACTGGCTCCAGTAGTCAAACCACATAATTAAAAAGGTTTTTTTAAGGGAGATAAAGGTAAAAAAAAAAAAGAGAGACAAAAAGAAAGGGAGAAACTATTCAGGCCTGGGTAGCACAGAGAAGCAGAACTAGTTGCACTAATAACAACCCCAGCTGAGAAAACAGATACAGTACAAATTTTGCTTGGGCTTGTTAGCTAACCCTCAGTTTTAGTACGCAGTGAGGTTCTGCTTTCTGTTCTACAAAGGCTAAGTGAGCAAGTCCTTTTTTGTTTTCACTTTCGCAAAGAAGGGGGAGGGGTTCCTATGGGTGAGGAGCTGTGGGTCGAATGATATGCATTTCGAACAAATCAGCCCATCACACTGACATAATCTGGAGGAGGTGTTGCTAGAGGTTAATTCAGGGCCCCAAGCTTTTTGCAGTAGGGCCCAAATTCATTCCCCTTGCTCTCCCTATTTAAACATATTTTGAAAGCTTTATTTATAGTGCAGTTGGAAGTCCTGCAACGAACATTATTCTCAAGACCCCAGTCAACCACCAGCAGGTCAGATCCTGCTTCTCCCCATCCTATGGTCCAACTTTGACAGGTGGGTAGAGGAAATTGACAGATGGGTGGTCCTGTCAAAGTGGGCCAATGGGAGTAGGGGAAGATGGTGCCCAAGTAGAATTGAAGTCCCAATGCATCAGCTGATGGGTGGTCCTTTCTGCTGGGATCGGTGGTATGTGCAGCTGATCTAGCCCTATCTCTACCTGCCCTGTGCCTGACATCACATGTGACATCAGATGTAGGGCATGTGGGCATAGTTTGGGTAAAATGGCCTTATGGGCCAAATGGTGAAGTTTGGCAGGCCAAATTTGGCCCATGGGCTCAAGGTGTTCTGCCCCTGATTTACATCCAAGCATGTCCAAGCAGTGCACAAGTAGTAATTCAGGAAACAGCATAAAAGGATAAAATGCATTTTTAAAACCTAGAGATTGACACAAGGCATAGTAATAATGTGCATCATTTTGAAAGAGGTACTCCTTGGCATTCTTGTATTGCTGGAGATGCTGTGTTCTAATTCCTGTGGTGACGCACATTGTTTACTTACTAAAATTAAATGTTTGGCCGCCACTGAATGCCTCCACTTGCTGATGCAGGTGCGTTAGGCATGGGGAACCTCTGGCCCTAGTGATTTGACTTCAGATCCTGTTCGCTCCAGTAAGCAGTAAGTAATGCATCAGGCAGACACAGAGATTCACATCGGTCACATTCCGGCTCCATCGTGCCAGGAGACACTTACCTGGATGGTTGCGAGGTTCAAGGATTTCACCACGCCCGGGATGCGCTCCAGAAACGTCCGGAGCCAGAGCGCGCTGTCGTTTCTGCGAGAAGCCTCATCCTCCTGCAAGTAGTAGAAGAGGCGCAGCGCTTTGGCTGCCCGGACGGGGCGCGCCGGCCCATCCCCGGGGCCCAAGTCGAGGCCTCCCAGAAAGGGGGGCAGGAAAAGGGGGTTGGCAGTGAGCGGAGGGACGTAGAGCGGGAAGGTGAGGTCGGGCAAAAGCGCCTGTATCCCGGCCGGGTCGCCTTGCACTAAGCTGAGCAGCGGGTTGGCGCTGCTGCAGTTGTGGCCGGGGCTGCTCCGCGCGCAGAGCTGGGCGAAGGGGAGCGCGGCGCCGTCGGGGCTGCGGAGCCCCCGCACCGCCTGGTCCAGCGCCAGCAGCTCGGCGAAGGCCTCCCGGGTGAGGAGCGAGCCTCCGCCGCGGGCCACGGCCAGGAGGGAGGCGAAGGAGCCCTCGGTGCTCAGCCTCTCGGCGGAGAAGCGCCGCGCGTCGTCGGTGGGGAAGTGCGCCTGCACGAAGCGCCGCTCGCCCTTGGCGGGGCCCCCGAGCGGCGTGAACTGGCCCTCGATGTCGTTGTTCTCCAGGCTGCTCAGGAACGCGAAGCCGGCGCCCAAAGCGGCCGAGAGCGCCACGGGCACGAGCAGGAAGGGCCACGGGTGCGCGCCCACCAAGTCGCCTAAGTCCCGCAGCGCGCGCGACAGGGGCTTCTCCACGCAGTCCGTGTGGCAGTCGAGGGGCACCATCGCTTTTTCTCTTTCTCCTCCTCCCAGCGGCGAAGAGAGTTAAGAGAGTTCAGACCGTTATCCGAGTAAGTTAGGCGTAGGGCAGCCCGGCCCCACTTAGCACGAGTTTCTGAAACATCTCGAAAAGGGGGAACTGAGCGGGAAAAGATGGTAAAAATGGCCGCTGGGCGGAGGTTCGCCTTCGGGAAACGCCCATCCGTTAACAGCCTCAGAAGTCGGTTGGGGGGAGGGAGCGAGGCGATGCTGAGGGAAACTCCGTTCAGCGAAGGCATCAGTTTCTTGGCTGCAATGTGGCCGCTATGTCTGAGGGAAACTCCCGAGAAAATCCAGAACGAGAGGGCGCAGTGCCTTTTTAGCCAAGATGCAATGAAAGTGATCTTTTAACCAGTAACCCGTTTAACTGGGAATTTCCTTCGTCTCGGCAGTCTTTTTTCCGCAAGGGTGGGCGACCTGCGGCTCCCCACTTCTGTTTACTGTACACTCACCGCATTTCCAGTGCAGTTTTTAATTCATGTTCCCATGACATGTTATGTATTTTGTACTCCATTATAAAATACTGCTGACTGGAGTCCTTAAGCCACTCCTAATTTGTCTCTCCTGCCATCAGCACCCTCAAACAGAAACAAATCTGACAGTAATGAAGCTGTCCTGATAAGAACAGTCGAAGGCAGAAAGAGGCATGAAACACACTGGCGGGGGGACGACGACGACAACAACAACTTAATAGCGCTCTGAGGCAGGAATGTGAACACACCCCAAGTATTAAAAAAATTGTATTTTACTTTCAGTTTTACTTCTTATGCACATGACCTGATATTTTAAGGAACTTGCTTGCTGCTGCATCTGCTGTTTTGATAGTATTTAGCTCCTTCTGATAAAAAAAAATTAATGATGAGTGTGCCACGTATAAATATATATATATATATTTTAAAAGCTTGCTGAAGACCAGCTAGGATCCAGAAGAGCAAAAAGGCACTGTTCTGTGAAATCTTCTTAGTGCCAGCTTTAAAGAAGTTCAATGAAGCAGTTTTGGAATAAACTGGTGAGAAATTGCAGATTCACAAGAGTTCATGAATCTAGAGATTACTATAATTATGTGATTGCCAAGCAAGTTCTTTTAAATGCCACGGTGAAAGGTTTTAGATTTTTTTATTGTACAGAATGATGCTTGTGCCGGATTTCAGATACCACAAGAATATAAATAGATTTCCTGCTCATATGACATACTAGTAGATATACTTAGGATGTGACATAGGCTCTGAACATACCAGATTTTTAATGTGCATGTGGCTTGCACAGCCCTGACTTTTAATTGCACTCTTTCTCAATGTTTTCCATCCACAGCTGTGGATGCGCTACTGCTCTCTCCCACCCCACCAAGAATTCCAGAACCCTGTGGTCCACTGTGGGCATGCCTGCAGGTGTTTGTTTCCCTGTGCTTGCAGTCACTTTATATATATGTTTATGTATATGCACGTTTTCCAAAATATCAAACATGTATTTTTTCCCTCCTTACTGTACTATCCACAGGTCAGTAAAATCTATTTACTCTTAACCGTATATCATTTATGAACAGGTTAAAAAGCACTAGTTCCAATACAGATTCTTGGGGAACCTTTCTTAGTACATGACTCTCTGGACCAGCCACAATATCTCAACCTGATTTATCTCACAGCATTTTTGTGAGGATAAAATGGAGAAGAGGGGGCCATGTATGCCACACTGAGCTCCTAGGAAGAAAGGTGAGATATAAATTTAGGAATGAGTAAATCCCTCCATTGTGAGAATTGTCCATTTATTCCTCCTCTGTGCTTCCAGCTACTGATGCACAACTACTAAAATTGCTCAGGAGCCTTGGGTGACGGACTTTGTCAAAGGCTTTTTAAATATCCCAAGTGTACAGTGCTTACTAGATAACCCTGAGGGATAGCTCAGTTGGTAGAGCATGAGGTTGTGGGTTGTAGGTTCAAGCCCCACATTGGATGAAAGATTCCTGCATTGCAAGGGGTTTGGACTAGATCAGGCATGTCCAACAGGTAGATCGTGATCTACTGTTAGATCACTGGACGTCTGTGGTAGAGATGGGTCCCCCTAAAGCTCAACAAGTTTGGGCTCCTCTAAAAAAAGCTCACCAACTTCGACCTGAACCGCAAGAAAACGGGGCTTTCCTCCTCCCTAAAAAAAGCTGAACAACTTTGACCTGAACCCTCCAAAAAGGGAGTAGATCACTGCCAGTTGTTTACTTTGTGAGTAGATCGCAGTCTCTTGGGAGTTGGCCACCTCTGGACTAGATGATCCTACTGATCCCTTCCAACTCTATGATCCAAGCTTCAAGCAAGCCCCATGCACAAGCTTATTAACACTCCCAAGGAACTGTGAAAGATTAATGAGACACAACTTACTTTTGCAAAAACCATGTTGATCCTGCTTTGGAAGATTTGGGTTTGCATATTTTTGATTAACTTTAATAATGCTTTCCACCCACCAATTTACCTAGAACACACGTTAAACTAAATGGCCTACAATTTCCTGGATTCCCTCTGGATCCATTGTTTAAATTGTGTGCTACATTGGTCACTTTCAAGTTCTTAGGAATGGAGGCCAATCTTAGGAACTCGTTACATATTATTTGTTAGGTTAGCAGTTTCACGTGTGAGTTCTTTAAGAACTGTCACTGTTGGGCTAAAGTGGGGGACTCCCATTCACATCCCCTTCCGGTCATGAAGTTCATGGGGTAACCTTGGGCCAGTCAGTTTGTCACCCTAACCTACGGTACATCAGAGGGTAGGCTGGAAAGATAAAACAGCAATGTGGTGGAAATAACCATTGACACCACAATGAGGAAAAGTAGGTGTTGTTTTGGAAAAAAACGCCCCCAAAGGTATAAAAGTAAAAAGCAAGGGAAACTAGTCCTATACCAAAATTAAATTTAAATTAAATTAAATCAATAGGGTTCATGTGGAGGACAGCAAGGCTCACTTTAGATCCTCACCCTTGAGCAATGCCTACAAGTAATTACAGTGGTTACCTTGGTTCTTGAACTCAATCCGTTCTCGAAATCTGTTCGACTTCCAAAACGTTTGCAAACCAAGGTGCAGCTTCTGATTGGCCCCGGAAACAATGCCGACAGCTGAAATGGACATTTGGCTTCCAAAAAACGTTCGCAAGCCAGAACACTTCTGGGTTTGTGGCATTCGGGAGCCAAGCCATTCGGCAGCCAAGGTACCACTGTAATCCTTGCATGGACATTGGGGTGGGAGTCACTGACAAGAGGTGAGGTTTTGCTCTGCTCCACGTATTAGCTCTATGAAGGTCATGCAATTTTCTGATGAGGGCTACAGTCTGCAGTGGGGTAGCCAAGATGATGCCCTCCATGTGCTGCACTTCAACTCCCTTCAGTCTCCAATTCCCATCACCCCCAGCCAGCATAGCCACTGGTCAGGGATGATGGGAACTGTAGTCCAACAAACATTGTGACTGCACTATGTTGGCTGCCCTTGGTCTCCAGAATGTGTGAAATGTCAGTGGATGAAATATTGCTTCATATGAGCTATAGAGACAAAGATGTTCTCACTCGTATTTCTCTTTGTATCATACAGTGGAAGAAAGATTCGGAGAATATCATAGGCATCAGTGCAGTTCTTACTCCATTGGCCGATTTATAAGCGTTGCTGTGCAATGGATTCTGGCGATCAGGAACCCTTCACCGTCACAACAAGCATGCACAAATACTTGGAACAATGCTTGCTGGGACTGGGACAGATTTGTCCGCAAGTCCAACATGGTGGCTATGGGGGATGGCTATGGTTCAGTGGCAGAACGTGTATATTGCATGCAGAACGTCCCAGGTTCAGTCCCCAACTGGGAGAAAACAGTGTCTGAAATTTTGGGAAGCCACTGTCAATCAATGTAGACAATACTGAGACAGATGGGCCAATGGTCTGACTCAATAAAAGGCAGCTCCCTATGTTCCTATGACCAATGTTTTTCATATGCACATTCAATGGTTTTACTTATAATTACAGTATTATATATTTATTTATACCCCACCTTTTTTCCTGATGGGACTGACGGCGGCTTACATGTAAAAAGGAAACACTAAAGAAAACAATTAAACATTGTTAGAAGTAAAACTACACACAAATATAAAATCTATTAAAACCACACAAATAATTACAATAAAAACAGCATGGCACCAGCCCTCTCATTAAAAGCAGGCAGTTCCCAAAAGCCTTTTGGTACAAAAGCTTTCACCTGCTGGTGGAAGGACAACAAGGAGGGAGCCAGTCTAACGTCTCTAGGGAAGGAGTTCCAAAGTCTGGGAACAGCCACCGAGAAGACCCTCTCCCTACCAAGTGTGGCTGGGAAGGTGGCAGGACTGAGAGAAGAGCCTCTCCCAAAGATGTCAACATCCAGGCAGGTTTGTATGAGGGAATACGGTCTTTCAGATAGCTTGGACTAAAGCTGTGTAGGGCTTTAAAAGTCATAACCAGTACTTTGAATTGTGCAAAGAAGTCATGTGCTCTCCGGTCTACGTTCTGGCTGCAGCTTTTCGAGCCAGTTGAAGTTTCTGAGCACTTTTCAAAGACGCCCCACATAAAGTGAGTTACGGCTTTTTCATTTAAATGCTAAATAGCATGGGGGCAGAATAGAACCCTGAAGGACCCCATAGGCCAGGTATGGCCAAACTTGGCCCTCCAGATGTTTTGAGACTACAATTCCAATCATCCCTAGCTAACAGGACCAGTGGTCAGGGATGATGGGAATTGTAGTCCCAAAACATTTGGAGGGCCAAGTTTGGCCATGCCTGCCATAGGCCAACAGCCAAGATGTTGAACAGGAGTCCTCCCGGACCACCTCCTGGGTGTACCCATCCAGGAAGGACGGTGCCACTGTAAAGCAGGACCTCCAAGTCCCAGCACAGAGATACCATAGTCCAGAGCTTTCCAAACTTTTCACGTTGGTGACACTTTTTGGACATGCATCAATTTGCAACACAGTAATTCAGTTTTACTAGCAAACCATAGGTTAAACTAACCCCTTTCCAGCCCTGGCAGGAGTGTGGGGAGTGTTCGCATGACACACCTACACACTGCAGCCAACACACGTGTTGCAACGCACATTTTGGAAAGCTCTGCCATAGCTGATGGTATCAAAAGCTGCGGAGACATCAAGAAGAACTAAAAGATCTAGCACGCGGTAGCTCTCACATTTTCAAGGATCCTGTCCACATCCTTGGGCTGTAGAGTTTGAAAAGTCCAAAGCAGAGTCTAAAGTTACATCCACTGGACCTGTATCAACTACAGTATCCGAATCTGAAGAAATCTGAGAGGTTTTGTCAACAAAGTGTTGAGCAAATTGTACACAGTGGTCACATGGACCAGAGTGTAAAAGACCCCGGACCACTTGAAACAGCTCTGGTGGATGGCTCGTTGCTGATGTAATGGAGGCAGAGAAAAAAGATTTAATGGAGGTTTGTCAGCGATGCATGAGCTTCTTGTTAAGGAACCCTACCAAACTTACAACGAACTTCATAGTTCCACAGAATGTGAATTGAAAACCATTTCAGCCACTGAAAGAAACTGATGTAGATCGATTTTTGAAAACAAATGGATTACAAAAAATCTCTCAAGAAAATAAATTAATGTTGAACTACAAAATAACTGAACAGGAGATAGAAGGTGCCATTCAGAGTATGCAATTGGGTAAATCTCCAGGACCGGATGGACTGACTTCTAGATACTACAGATCCTTAAAAGAATGGCTAGTACAACCTTTGAAAGAGGTCTGTAATGAAATAATGGAGGGGGAAAAGGGCACCAGAGTCGTGGAAAGAAGCATATATCACACTTATACCGAAAATAGAGACTGAAAAGACGCAGCTTAAAAACTATCGCCCCATATCATTCCTTAATGTGGATTACAAAAATTTTGCTGACATTTTGGCTAAAAGATTAAAAAGAGTCTTAGTGGAAGAGATACACAAGGACCAAGCAGGCTTTCTCCCAGGAAGACATCTATCTGATAATATGAGAAACATAATTAATATTTTAGAAAAATTACAAGTGAATATAAATACTAAGGCAGTTTTAATATTTGTGGACGCGGAGAAAGCTTTTGACAATGTTTCTTGGACTTTTATGAAAAAAAACCTACAGGGTATGGGGGTAGGCCAAGGTTTTGAAAATGGTATAAGTGCAATATATTCGGAACAAAAGGCTAAATTAATTGTAAATAATGTGGTGACGGAAGAATTTAAGATAGAAAAAGGGACACGACAAGGTTGCCCAATCTCCCCATTGCTTTTTATATCGGTCCTGGAGGTTCTGCTGAATATGATAAGAAGGGACCAGTTGGTTAAAGGTATACAGGTCGGAGACAAACAGTACAAATTGAGAGCATTTGCAGATGACTTAGTACTGACGTTACAGGAGCCAGAATCTAGTACCAAAAGGGTTTTAGAACTGATTCAAGAATTTGGTCAAGTTGCAGGGTTTAAATTGAATAAGTTAAAAACTAAGGTTTTAGAGAAAAATTTAACACCAATGGAGAGAGAGAGGTTTCAGAATGAGACAGGTTTAACAGTGGTTAAGAAAGTAAAATACCTGGGGATTAACATGACAGCAAAAAATGGGAACTTATTTAAAGATAACTATGAAAAATGCTGGGCTGAAGTGAAAAAAGATTTAGAAATTTGGTCAAATTTGAAGCTTTCACTGCTGGGTCGTATTGCTGCGGTAAAAATGAATGTATTGCCTAGAATGTTGTTTTTGTTTCAAACGTTGCAAATTGTGGACAAAATGGACTGTTTCAAGAGGTGGCAGAGAGATATTTCTAGATTTGTCTGGCAGGGCAAGAAGCCCAGAATAAAATTTAAAATACTAACAGATGCAAAGGAAAGAGGTGGATTTGCCCTGCCAGACCTTAAACTTTATTATGAATCAGCAGCTTTTTGCTGGTTGAAAGAATGGCTGCTTCTTGAAAACACTGACATTTTGGATCTAGAAGCATTTAAAAACCATATTGTCAGGAAAGCATTGTTTAATGTTTGGATAAGATATAAGGATTTATTGGAAAATAAAACCCCAAGGTGGCTGTCACCGATGGAAGCGAAAGCTCTGAAAAAGCTCAATATGGAGGTCAAATGGCCGAAATATTGGGAAATTTTGGAACAAGATGGAGATAGATTGAAACTTCAGAGTTTTGAA
The DNA here is from genome assembly GCF_964106645.2 of Podarcis pityusensis. Taxonomy (NCBI): domain Eukaryota; kingdom Metazoa; phylum Chordata; class Lepidosauria; order Squamata; family Lacertidae; genus Podarcis; species Podarcis pityusensis. The sequence continues at coordinate 20,965,587 of NC_138037.1, read as the reverse complement.
AAACTAAAAAACAAAGTGCGAGACTGCCTTTATTATTATCAGATAATGGAGGCATACAATTTGGACAAGAAAATCGGCTTCCAGGTGGAAAAATCAAAATTAGAAACAGAATTGTTAGAACCCAAAACTAAGATTTTGTCAAAGATGTATAACTTGCTGTTGAAATGGAATACTCAGGATGAAACGGTGAAATCTGCTATGATTAAATGGGCACAAGACGTTGGACATAACATAATGATGGCTGACTGGGAACAGTTGTGAACCACAGGTATGAAGTTTACGGCATGCAATGCCTTAAGAGAGAATATTATGAAAATGATATACAGGTGGTACATAACCCCAGTCAAGCTTGCAAAAATCTACCATTTGCCCGATAATAAATGTTGGAAATGTAAAGAAACTGAAGGTACATTCTTTCACCTTTGGTGGACGTGCCCAAGGATTAAGGTTTTCTGGGAGATGATTTATAATGAATTAAAAAAGGTATTTAAATATACCTTCTTGAAGAAACCAGAGGCCTTCCTCCTGGGCATAGTCGGCCAATCGGTGTTAAAGAAGGACAGAACTTTCTTTATGTATGCCACAACAGCAGCAAGAATACTTATTGCAAAGCATTGGAAGACACAAGACCTACCCACACTGGAGGAATGGCAGATGAAAATGATGGACTACATGGAATTGGCGGAAATGACTGGCAGAATCCGAGACCAGGGAAAAGAGTCGGTAGAAGAAGATTGGAAGAAATTTAAAGACTACTTACAGAAATATTGTAAAATTAATGAATGTTAGAATGATGTTGGATTGAAGTTAAGTGGTTTCTAGCTGTAATGGTATAAAAGAATATGGAAAAATTGGATTTTCAATACGTAAAAACCTAATGCTATAATATATTAAGATTAAAGATCAGGATTAAAAAGGAGGGAAAGGAATTGCTGGACTAATAAATTGAACTGGAATACAAAAAAGGGAGGTATGAGGAGGTCCGGGAAACAAGTAAATGAAAGAGAAGTGATGAAATGATGGAATTGTTTTTAATTTTTTTTTTGTATTTTGTATTTTTCTTTTTTCTATTTTTCTCTTTCTTATTTATGTATCCTTCTTTTGAAACCCTAATAAATATCATTTAAAAAAAAAAAACATTTCAAAAGCTACTTGCGTGACTAGCACAACTGTATTCTAGGTCAGGGGTCAGCAACCTTTTTCAGCTATGGGCTGGTCCACCGTCTCTCAGACCATGTGGTGGGCAGGACTATATTTTGAAAACAAAAACAAATTCCTAGGTAAAGGTAAAGGTACCCCTGCCCGTACGGGCCAGTCTTGACAGACTCTAGAGGCCGGGAGCCAGCGCTGTCCGCAGACACTTCCGGGTCACGTGGCCAGCGTGACAAGCTGCATCTGGCGAGCCAGCGCAGCACACGGAACGCCGTTTACCTTCCCGCTAGTACGCGGTCCCTATTTATCTACTTGCACCCGGGGGTGCTTTCGAACTGCTAGGTTGGCAGGCGCTGGGACCGAGCGACGGGAGCGCACCCCGCCACGGGGATTCGAACTGCCGACCTTTCGATTGGCAAGTCCTGGGCGCTGAGGCTTTTACCCACAGCGCCACCCGCGTCCCAACAAATTCCTATGCCCCACAAATAACCCAGAGATGTATTTTAAATAAAAACACACATTCTACTCATGTAAAAACATGCTGATTCCTGAACCGTCCGCGGCCAGATTGAGAAGGCAATTGGGTCGCATCTGGCCCACGAGCCTTAGGTTGCCTACCCCTGTTCTAGGTGGTATTTACAACTGCGTATGCCAAACTATTGTAAAAGGAGTGAGGGAAATGGACTGTGATTTTCCAGTGGCAAAATAAAACAGTTTGAGTATTACAAAAATACAATATATTTGAACGGAAGCAGCATCTTAAAACAAATGGCTGTAACAAATTTGTAAAATTTGCATTTATAATGCTGACCTCTGCTGATTCCCCACCCCCCAAAAAATATTTGTCATCACCGTCACCAGCCAGATTAACAGACTGATCCTAAAGATAGTGTAAGTTGTAGCTGAACTGGTGCACAGGGCAACACACTGCGATATAGCTGTCAAGTTACTCAGAAGCCTTGTTCCATCTTGAGATGAAGCACAAAACTGAACTTTATTTTTCTGTTCAGTCTAGTCTTCTTCCACAGTGCCATCTAGTGACACTTGTGTTCAAACAGCTAACTCCTCGCCCTCCCTGAAGTTAGCACAGAAAAGTAAACACAATAAATAAATAAACTGAATTATTTTAATAGTATACATTACAATTTTTGATGAAGGTCTGGAGAGATCACCTCAGCATTCAACTTCATTATGTCCTGTTGATAGTCAGCCCTGTTTCACATGAGAATTGCCCCTCAGTGCTTTTAAGGGTTGAATCTACGGCACGGATTTCAGATCTTCTCTTTTGACAAACCTCACATCAACGATCCTGTTTTCTTTACCGATGATGATGAAGTCTGAACTGGGGGGCACTCCAGAATACAAACTCTCCCATTTAAAAAGGGTTTACACAAATACTATGAGAGCCCAGATCGTATGAGATTTGGGCCTGGACTTAATTTGCCTCATACAGGGACCCACACTGCAACCAGCTAGACTTCTCCCTTTGCCACACTGCACCCCCTTATCTAGGTGCCTGCCATGGCTCTGAACCCAAGGCACAGCTGGGATACCAACACAAAAGAGGAGAAGCAAAGTGCTTCTGTAAAGGCAATCGTCTCAGCATGTTGTTAAGCTCCTTACAGGCACCCAAACCATATTTATCCCATTCTACTCTTATCTGGGGCGCACCATTGCTATGGTGTCTGAACCATGCCATCATAAACAGGCAGGTAGTGTTTTTGGAGTCTGCAGATGAACCCGAATGGTTGATTTTAAGGAATAATATCCCCAAAAAAGAATGTTAAAAACACAGGAATAAAAACGAGACCGTGAACGAGTCCCAACACGATAACCAGAAACATTATCTTAAAAAAAGTTCTAAAGATGTAAGTGGATGACATGGACAGCACCAGGATACCCGCAACGGTGGAAACAGCACCCTGTAAGACAGGGTAACCAAGGCGGTAGAGAGATTCCACTGCCTTGTCGTTCACTCTGGGTTCCTCACTGGCAATGAAGGCATAGGAAATATGGGCTGAGAAGTCTACTGAAAACCCTATGCAGATAACAAGGCTGATCATGGATATGGAGTCAAGGCTCACATTCCAAAAGGCCATGAAACCAGACACACCAACAATAACAGAGGTAATAGCAAAGGTTACCCACAGGGAGCAAAGAGGATTGGGGATGAGCAGCAAGGAAGTAATTAACATGGCACCAGCAGCGCTCAAAACACTATGAATGGTGTTCTTAATTATTACATTGTATTGATCAAAGTATATAAAAGCTGGATGATAAACCATCAGTGGTAACTTACAGTCCTCTGCAAGCTGTCTGAACTGGTTTAAAAGTTCCTTCTTCTTCTCTACATTGGTAATATTGATGGTCTGTACGAAAAATCGTGACACTGGAATTTCCATAGCACTAACATTAACATCCCACTCAGATTCTGGATGTACTCTAAACAGGGCTGATAAATTGCCAATAAATGAACTTTGGTCATTTAAATTTGAAGAAATGCCTTTTGCAACAGTTTCGTAAGTTCTCAACCATGACTCTGAAAGATCCTTGTCCACATAGGATAGATTTTCCATTGATTGCATGCAGTTCTCAAGATCTGCACGGACAGATGAAATCCAATACGGTATGCTTTCCGTAACGATAACCATGACCCTGGGGCCATACTCAGAAAAATATTTTTCTTCCAGGTCATAATACGGAATGACATAAGAACGATCTACAGCTAGATTTCGGACATTTATTCCTTCTTTAAGTTGTCCGCACCCATAACTACTACTTACCAGGTATGCCAGATACAGGACTGTCACAAACAACTTGGTCCAGGTATGCATCAGGAAGGGGCCATAGTAATTTTTAAAGAAGCCATTCATGGGATGCTCAATCTCTGCTCCAGTGGACTCATCAATAAACCCTCCTATACAGCACCTGTTATACATAGGGCTCTTCGAATCTTGAGGCTTATCCATCACTTTCTGGAACGTTAGCCAATGCCTGTTGCTTTCTTCTCTTCGGCCATTAAGAGCAATAATTGCCCCAAGGAAAGTCAGGTTGTAGACGTAGCAGAAAAGAAAGGCTGTGCCTGTATACAAGCAAAATGACCGAATGGACATGAAGGAACTTTCAATTCCAATGTAGAAGGCTAAAACGTCAGTAAGTGTTGTGATAGTAACAGAAACAGCTGCATCTGCGTAGGTGTCAGCCATCCGATCTTTGACACTCTTCTTCACTTGAGTCTTCTGCCAGCAGGACACCAGGATGAACATGTCATCAACACCAACCCCTGAAGAACAGGAACTATTGATCATGCCAGTTGCAAACATGCCACAGGAGAAACGTGAATATATAGATATATACAAGAGGAACACACCTAGTCATTTTTTATTTACAGATTAGTAAGTTATATTAATATTGCAATTCTATATATAAAACAGAGAGCCCTGTGATGCCTTAATAACAAAAGACTTCCGTTGGAGACAATGGCAAGCTTTCCTCCAGACTTCACTGTAGTTACGGACAGGATGCCATGAGCTAGACAGATACACCCAGCCTGTGTTCTACCAGTTCCCCACTCTGGTGCACACAACTGGAACCTTACAGTGCAATACTATACCTCTCTACTCAAAAGTAAAGGTAAAGGGACCCCTGACCATTAGGTCCAGTCGTGGCTGACTCTGGGGTTGTGGTGCTCATCTCGCTTTATTGGCCAAGGGAGCCGGTGTACAGCTTCTGGGTCATGTGGTCAGCATGACTAAGCCGCTTCTGGCGAACCAGAGCAGTGCACGGAAACGCCGTTTACCTTCCCGCCGGAGCGGTACCTATTTATCTACTTGCATTCTGACAGGCTTTTGAACTGCTAGGTTGGTAGGAACAGGGACCGAACAACTGGAGCTCACCCCATCACAGGGATTCGAACCGCTGACCTTCTGATCGGCAAAGTCCGAGGCTCTGTGGTTTAACCCACAGCCCCACCTACTCAAAAGTAAGTCTCACTAAATTAAATGCAGCTTACTCCCAAGTAAGTGAATATAGCTGATCATAGTGCAGATCATAGAATTGGAAGGGACCTTGAGGTTCATCTAGTTCAAGCCCCTGCAATGCAGGAATATGCAGCTGTTCCGTAGCCTAAGAAGATTAACCATGACAGAGCACCATAGAGCAGAGCTTTCCAAACTGTGTGTCGCGACATGTTAGTGTGTTGGTTGCAGTGTGCCGTGCAAATGCTCCCAGTGCTCCTCCAGGGACTGGAAAAGGGGTTAGTTTAACCTACGGTTTGCTAGTCAAACTGAATTACTGTGTCACGAAATGACTCATGTCTAAAAAGTGTGTTACAAGTACAGTGGTGCCTTGCAAGACGAAATTAATCCGTTCCGCGAGAGTCTTCGTCTAGCGGTTTTTTCGTCTTGCGAAGCAACCCTATTAGCGGCTTAACGGATTAGCGCTATTAGCGGTTTAGCGGCTATTAAAGGCTTAAAGGCTTAGGGGATTAGCTGCTAAAAGGCTATTAAAGGCTATTAAAGGTTTAGCAGATTAGATAAAGGGGGGGAAAAGCGAAAAAAAAATCTCTAGACTCGCAAGACATTTTCGTCTTGCGAAGCAAGCCCATAGGGAAATTCGTCCTGCGAAGCAACTCAAAAACGGAAAACCCTTTCGTCTAGCGGGTTTTCCGTCTTGTGAGGCATTCGTCTTGCGGGGCACCACTGTATGAAAATTTTGGAAAGCTCTGCCATAGAGAAACTAGAATTCTTAGCACAGTTCAGGAAAATAATAGATGGGTGAAAGTTCTCTTTCATATTTAGATATTCTCATCAAAAGCCCACTGGATAGAGCATGACGAATGCATACATTTGCCCACTTACCAAGTATAAGAAAGGGTGAATTTGCAGCCGTGATAACAAATGGCATTCCACAAAACAGCAGTAATCCAAAGCTGCTGACGACTGATAATCCTGCTGACATCACCCCAAAAAATGAAACCCAAATTTTTGTCCGTACACAATCCATCCTGTAAAGCAGATAAAGAAGAACATATCAAGATTCAGAGTTTCAATGTGTATGTGCCAATTTACGCCCTTTGAGAAATGGAAACTGGCAGAGGTATCAGTACTGGATTACCCAATAAGCAGACTAAGCATGTGTTTAGTGTACCAATGATCAAAAGCCACTCTAGGTAGTGATAACACCGTCTCTTCAGTCTATGTGTGGGCTTCGCTCTGTCTACACTGTAGAAACTTGACCAGTAGACACCCAAAAAGCATGGAAAACAGATTTAAAAGCATCTAGTGGAATATGGCATTTCATGGTACATGTGCCAATTTGCTCCCTCCTGCGTATTAAAGATTTGCCCATGTTGAAAAAGAGGGATGTTCCCTGCAGAGCCGTAGCTAGGTGATCTTGCGCCCCTGACAGAACCATCCAGATTGCACCCCTTAGCCATGGACAAATTAGCTCTTCTTTCCGCCTCTCTCCAACGCCCCCTTCCACCCATTCAATTCACCTTTTATTTAAAACCATTTCTTATAAGGCAATAATCAATATTTATATTTATGGACACATTTTTAGCCTATTTTGCACCACCCCTAGCTACGGCCCTGGTTCCCTCCCTCTCCCAAGAATTATGGGGTGAGAAGTTACCTTGCACATGATACAATTGTAAAGATTATTGTTAAAAAATAAGCGATAGTGGCCAATGGGATCACTTTGCCAGTAAGTTTTTCCAGTTCTTCTTTTTTTGATACTGAGGAAATATAGAATACCTGTCAGGTTAGGGGTGGGGAAAGAAGGAAGAACATAGAGTGTTAAATAATCTGTCTCTTAATTTATAGCTTAATGTTCTCAAGGGCTAAGAATAATCATAAAATGAATAGTTATTATTATTGCTCGTTCCTTCATAGTATTTTTGTGTGTGTGATTACTGATGAGCTCCAAAACATGGCAACTTAATTCCAAATTAAAGCGTGTTGCATGGCGATCTAAAATAATAATAATAATAAATTCACTTGCCCAGTTTTCCCAAGATGAGTTTCATTTCAGAGGACCCTCCTACAAGTGTCAATTTAGGAGCGGCTGGAAGAAAGCCACTTACCCGGATGAATTTGAACTTTAAGGAGTCCAGCACGCCGGGGATGCGCTTCAGAAAGGCCTTCAGCCAGATCTTGCTGGCCTCGCGCCTCGAAGACACGTCATTCTGCAAGAAATAAAGGAGGCGCATCGCTTTGGCCGCGCGCAAGGGGCGCGCCGGGCCAACTCCGGGAAGCAGCTTCTCCCCACCCAGGAAGGGGCCGAGGAAAACGCCGCCTTCGGCGATGGGGAAAGTCAGGGTAGGCAGCAGCGCCTCGATCCTGCCCGGGTCGCCTTGCACGGCGCTGAGCAGCGGGTTGGGGCTGCTGCACGTGGCGTTCCCAATGCGCGCGCAAAGGCTGTCGAAGGAGACGCCGCCGAAGGCGATCCTCCGGAAAGCGGCGTCCAGGGCCAGCAGCTCGGCGAAGGCCTCCCGGGTGAGGAGCGAGTCCCCGTCGGCCACGGCGATGAAGGAGGCGAAGGAGCCCTCGGTGCTCAGCCTCTGCGGGGAGAAGCGCGCGGCGTCGTCCGTCGGGAAGTGCGCCAGGACGAAACGGCGCTCCGCCTTGGCGGGGCCTCCGATGGGCGTGTACATGCCTTCGAGGTCGCCGAGGTCGTTGCGGGGCAGGTACTTGAAGCCGGCGCCCAGCCCGCCCGTCAGCACCAAGGGCACGAGCAGGAAGGGCCACGGGTGCGCGCCCACCAAGCCGCCTAAGTCCCGCAGCATGCGCGACAGGGGCCTCTCCACGCAGTCCGTGTGCAGGCGGCGCAGTCCCCGGGCCGCCATCGCCTGCCTGCTGCTTTCCCCGCCGAGACAGCCGCTTGCGGCGTCGGGGCCGGCTGCTCTGCGCGGTGGGCGCCGGTCTTCCCGTCGCAGGGTGGGCGTCGCCGTCCGTTGCCGGGCGGGCGTTATTTCTCCTGACGTGGCTGCGTTCCACGCGCCCGCCGCCGTGGCCTCCTGCTCGGACGCCCAAGGCCCAGCGGGCATCGTATCAGGGAAGCGGGGCTGGCCCTCGGCTGCCCTTGCTCGGGCTCGCGTTCCATCTGGGAATGCCAGGGCTGGATTTAGGTTTGATGAGGCCCTGAGCTACTGAAGGTAATGGGGCCCTTTCTGTGCCCTTTGCCAACAACAAATTGCCATGTGGCCAGCATGACTAAGTCGCTTCTGGCGAACCAGAGCAGCGCACGGAAACACCGTTTACCTTCCCGTCGGAGAGGTACCTATTTATCTACTTGCACTTCGACGTGCTTTTGGAGTGCTAGGTGGGCAGAAGCAGGGACCAAGGAACGGGAGCTCACCCCGTCGTGGGGATTTGAACCGCCGACCTTCTGATCAGCAAGTCCTAGGCTCTGTGGTTTAACCCACAGCGCCACCCGCGTCCCTCATGTTGAACATATGCTATATGGTAATTTATGGACCTAATAGGTATCTAAAGCCATTTGCACATGTTGCTATGCAACCAGTCCATGCAGAACGTGGGCACCCTATATATAGAAATGAGCAAACCAGTGATATTTTAGGGAGCGGGCTAGCAGGCGGGGCCCATTACAGTCATACCTCGTGTTACGTTTGCTTCATGATATGTTTTTTCAGGTTGCGTCCCGTGGTTACCTGGAAGTACCCGAAAGGGTTACTTCCAGGTTTCGCTGCATGCGCAGACGCGCAAAATGACATCATGCGCAGAAGCGGCAAATTGCAACCCGCACGTGCTGCTGCAGTTTGCGTTTTGCTCATGTTGCAAACGGGGCTCCGGAACGGATCCTGTTCGCAACGAGAGGTACCACTGTACTTGCATCATAGGAGCCTACACAACACAAAACACTGTTGCTGTATATAGGTTTTATTTTGTTTTTTATCTTATATTTTGGAAATGTACAGGTTTTTCCCCTTTAAATTTTCTGGGGGCCTCCAAGAGAGAGGGCCCCAAAGCTATAGGTTGTTTAGCTTATACGTAAATCTGGCACTGGGGAATGCCCTTTGGCCAAACAAATCTGTTGGAAATGGTGAAAATATTTGCAGAGGCGATACCAGCAATGAATGTTTCCATCCCCCAAGCACAGTTACGTGCACGATGCGAGTCGACTTGTGAGTTAAGCGGTATAAAGCTTGGGATGTAAAGTGCTGAGGGGTTAAAGATGTGGTTTAATAAAGAAGATTTACTCTTAGCAGGTGTGTTGGTGACAACCACAGTGAAATAGGAACAGTGTGTTTACACCTTTGGGCCAATAACATGCCTCCGCTTTTGGGAGGGTGTCTGTCCTGGAACGACAAAAAATTAAAAGGAAAAGTACTGCAGATGTAAGTAAAACACACCAGTTTAGAGAAGGGCTTGACCATTGGTCTGATTTGATACACTGGGCAAAATATATTGGATATAATATACAACTTAACTTGTGGGGAAAGTTGCAGAAAGTGGGTTTAAAATTTACGGCTTGTTGTGCGCTGAAAGAGAACTATATGAAAATGATGTACCATTGGTATTTGACTCCTATATGATTAGCAAAATGTATAAAAACACTTCCAATTTATGCTGGAAGTGTAAGGAAAAAGAAGGCACGTTCTACCACATGTGGTGGGCATGCAGATTGGCAAAAGAATTCTGGGAAATAATATATAATGAACTGGGGGAAAAAATGTTTAAGACAAACTTTGCCAAAAAAACCTCGAATCTTTCTTATTGTGAATAATAGGAGAAATAACAAAGGACTTTAAAAGATTGTTTATGTATGTGACGACAGCTGCAAGAATGCTTTTTGCCCAGAAATGGAAGGAAGAGAAGGTCCCAACCAAAGGGAAACCATTATGATGGACTATACCAAAATGGCAAAAATGACCATGAAGATCAGACACTAAGATGACAAGAAATTCAGCAAAGAGTGGGAATTTTTTTTAAGAGTACCTTAAAGATCATTGTCCGGTCACGAAGAGTCAGACATGACTAAACTGTTGATTTAAAGCAGAGTCCCGTGCCCAGCGGAAGGATGAGGAGTACGTGCTGCATACTCTTGGTTGCTTTATTTATAGTTCAAAGCTGGTATATTACAGAAAGACATCTTGCCTCTGCTGGAGCAGAAATGCATCCTCTCTCCTCGACAGCTCGGAGAGAATCACTAAGTGAAACAGCAAAGTACAGTGAAAAACAGGAAACCAGTGTACGTCACATCCAGTCTCCCTTTCCCGTGAGAAACTCCAACAGTACAGACTGTGGAATGTAAACACCTGTCTCGTGACAAGCCCTTTCGCTGCACAGTGAAGGAAAGCAGAAACCAACATCCTCCCCCTTTCTGTGAACATCACTGGGCAGCGTGTTCGTACAATATCAGTACAAACCCAACTTCTGCACATAGGTACAGTGTTGATCCCTTGATACAATCTTGGACAATACATCAGCAGGAATTTCATTACCTGGCATATAGGACACCGTTACGAGTCCCTTCTGAATACATTCCCTAGCATGCTGCAACTTTAATTGCAAGTGCTTCGTGCTTTGCTTACAACCTTCAGACTTCAGCAAAGCCAAACATGCTTTGTTGTCCTGGTAAACCTGGATTGGACATTTGACAGGAATTTTCATATCTTTGCACAATTGTACTAACCATTCACAATCCTTAAGTGAATACGATAGTGCATTCAGTTCGGCTTCACAAGTACTTAAACTAACTGTTGTTTGCTTCTTGCATGACCAATCAAACAGACCTTGATTGTACATGTAGCAAACTCCAGACGTACTTTTCCTGTCTGTAGTGTCACTTCCAAAACTTGCATCTGCAAATATCTCAAGACCACCAGACTTCTGATTGTTAAATCTCAGTCTGTAATGCATAGTGCCTTTCAAATACCGCGCTATGCGTTTCAGAGCTTTCCAATCCTTGACACTAGGATTGTTGACTTGTCTGCTTAGCAAATTACAGCTAACAGCAATGTCTGGTCTTGAACATCTGGCAATGAAGTTTAGCTTGCCTAGCACACTTCTGTACAGTGTAGTGTCAGAAAATGCTTCTTCAGTGTCATCTACCTGATAACCTGTTGTCATCGGTGTGTCTACAGGGTTAGCATCCATCAGATTTAGTTTGCTTAACACATCAGCAATTTTCCGTGACTGGTGTACTAGAATGTTACCATCTTGATCTCTCTCTATTTCCAGAGATAGGTAGTTGTTTACCTCACCAAGATCTTTCATGTCAAAGTGCTCTTTCAGTTGAGCTAGGGCGTTATTGTACATTGCGACATCTTTCCAAAAGAATAATAAATCATCAACATAAAACAAACAGTACAGTTTCTTTTGCCCCTCCTCTTTGACAAATACACATGGATCAGCTTTCCCTTGCTGAAAACCTAGAGAAAACAATACTTCAGTGAGTTTTGTGTGCCAACACCGTGCACTTTGTTTGAGACCATAAAGGGATTTCTTCAGAGCACAAACAAATCCCTGTTTTACCTGTACGCCATCAGGTGGAAGCATATAAAGTGATTCATCCAGAGATCCGTACAGAAAAGCTGTATTAATATCATGGTGACTAATGTGTAGATTTTCCTCTGCAGCTAGCTTGAGCATAAGCCTAATGCTTTCATATCTCACTGTCGGTGAATAGGTCTCGTGATAGTCTTCACCTGGTACCTGTGCAAAACCTCTGGCTACCAATCTGGCTTTGTGTCTGACTATCTTGCCATTTTGATCTGTCTTCGCTTTGAAGACCCATTTGCTTCCAAGCAGTTTCATTCCTGGAACTACTGGAACTAGCTCCCATGTTTTGTTCCTTTCTAAGGAATCAAGCTCAGCCTTCATGGCATTTAACCATGGCTCAGCTTCCTTTGAATCCAAACCCTGGATGTCTTGGAAACTTGAAGGTTCAAATACCTTCTTGGAGCTTTTAACAGCTGTTACTGCTATCGTAGCAAACTCATCAGCAAATCTCTTTGGAGGTCTGCCTTTTGTGGCTCTCTGTGACCTACGAATTAGCCTTAAGTCTTCAACACTCTCCTCTTCCTTCTTAGGAGAAAAACGACCTACTATGAACAATGGTTCCTCCAATTCTTGATCAGAGCTTTCAGAGGGTCGCATAGAGGCTTTCGCACTCTTGAAATCCTCTGAATCACCCGATTCAGTTTCAGATTCAGACTCAGAACCTTCATCAGTGGGTGTGGGTTGTTGTGGTTGCTTTTGACTATCCTCAGTCTCATCACCGTCATCAGGATAACATTGGAAAATTCCCACATTCTCCCCCCACTTTGCATTGTACTCAACACTTCTCGTGAGCTTAATTGTCTTAGAGTCAGTCATCATTATTCTGTAAGACCCTTTCTGATAACCTAGAAAGATACCATGCAATCCACGCTTGTCTAACTTGGAGTTTTGCGGTGAGCGAACCCACATGTCAGAACCAAAAATCTTCATGTGTTTGATGTATGGCTTCTTGCCAAACATCTTCTCATAGGGGGTACAACCAATCGCTGAAGATAACCTGCGATTGTAACTGTAAACAAAACACGAGAGAGATTCGGCCCAATAACTCTCTGGAAGATTGGCATCATGCAGCAAGGTTTTTAACCCTTGAAGCAATGTCTGATTTGCCCTTTCCGCAAGTCCATTCTGCCATGGCGAGCGAGGACTAGACAAATCGTGTTGAATTCCTTTCTCAGTCAGAAAAGCTTCAAACTGCTGAGAAGTGAATTCCCCCCCGCGATCAGTGAAAAGAGTCTTTATCTTCTTACCGTGCACATTTTCCAACCAAGCACAGAATTCCTTGAACCTAGGAAAAGCCTCTGATTTCTGCTTGAGATTGTACACTAAAATATATCTAGAAAATGCATCAATGAGAACCATGAAGTATCTATTTCCACCCAAAGAGGGCGCTAGTGGTCCAACTAAATCAGCATGAACAACCTGGTATGGTTCCGTAGCTTGCCTACTAGACACCTTACCTTTCGCAGCCATTTTCACCTTGTTTGCTGCGCATGCTTTGCACTTCATGTGGTACCTGCAGGGTTTAATAGTCATACCTTCAACCAAGGCAGGCATTTTAGATACTGCCTCAAAATGCAAATGACCAAATTTTCTATGAAAATCGTGAATACATTCTGCATGCAAACTTTTGTTAGAACCTGCAATGCAACAAGTGTCATCCTGCACAACATCATCATAATACAAAACAAACAAACGATCAACATATTCAGCATGCAATACATAATCATTTTTCTTTGTGATGATGCACTTCCTGTTCTTGAAGGAAACGTCAATGTTCCGCTCATTCAGCTGTCCAACGCTGAGCAGATTATGTTTGGCGTCTGGCACGTAAAGCACATTTTGTATCGATAAGTCCAAACTGTGAAGAACAACAGTTCCGTAGCCTTTACTGGGAATAGTGTGGTCATCCGCCTGGTGAATCGCACCTTCCTGCGGTGTAAAAGACACAAACAGTCTCTTATCGTTGCACATGTGGTGGGTTGCCGCTGAATCAACAACGAAGAAAGATCTAGACGTCTTCTGGACCTCTGCAACCTTTGGAGTGAAGCGTGAAACCATAGCCTTGTGCTGCGTTGTCCTAGACACCGGACCTTTGCCTTTGCCTCGGCCTTTTCCGCGCGATGAGCTTTCGCTGCGCTGCTCTGTCTTGGCCCTGGGATATCTGCATTCCCTCTTCATATGGCCTAGACGTCCACACGAGTAGCATTTCACTGCCTTCAAAGCTTTGGCGCCATCTGGTGGTTCCACTGCACTATGGGATGACGTCTGTGAAGACTCCCCCTTGCCCATGCAGCTAGCACCCCGGCGATCTGCTTCATTTAAAATCACGGCAGTTACATAGTCCACTGTTAGCTGAGCGGTTGGCTGCACAGCAATCTGGGTTGCAACAGACTCCCAACCTGAACCCAAAGATTGTAGTATCATGAAAGAATACACAGCCTCTGGAAAGTTGAGTCCTCTCTGTTGCAGCTCATGTCTCAGATTTTGCATCTCCATCAGATGTAAACGCACATTTCCACCTTCAGCAAGAGCCATATTATGCAGCTTGTTAAAGTAAAACATAGTGGATCCAGCTTCTGTCCTTAAGTGAGCCTCTCTCAAAGCGTCCCATATTTCTCTGGCTGAGGTCTTATCACGCAATAGACAGAGCTCTTCCGGGGATACTATCAATGTAAGAGTTCCCCTTGCTTTGGAATCCTTAGCTTCCCATGCATCTGTAACTGGAACTGGGGGGGTTTCTGTAATCACCTCAAACAAACCCTCTTTCCGCAGAATTGCCTCTGCATACAGAACCCAGTCGGCATAATTTTTCTTGTTGAGCTTAGGAATCCCACAAGCATCCTGAAGGGCCATCATGACTCTGGCATTAGCCTTCAGCGTCATATATGCTGCTTTAAATCTTGCTGCGTCACTGCTGCAGCTGCTTTATTCCAAAAGCGCACTTAAAAGTTACTTTCGATTTCCCCAGCATAGTGACTTGTGCCTGGGAGCCTTTTGCCTATTCCCGGCAAAACCGGCTTTAAAAGATCAAAGTCCAGCCATAAAGCCATAAAGCCATTAACTAGAAGCTGGCAGGCTGCCCGGAGCAGTAGCACATACCTCATCAATCACTTTTACGCGCAGAGCAGATTCCGATCCGATCTGTCCCTCTGCATTCCGATCCTTTGCCGGCACTCCGATTCGACTTCTGGAGCCCATAACCACGTGTTGATTTAAAACAGAGTCCCGTGCCCAGCGGAAGGATGAGGAGTACGTGCTGCATACTCTTGGTTGCTTTATTTATAGTTCAAAGCTGGTATATTACAGAAAGACATCTTGCCTCTGCTGGAGCAGAAATGCATCCTCTCTCCTCGACAGCTCGGAGAGAATCACTAAGTGAAACAGCAAAGTACAGTGAAAAACAGGAAACCAGTGTACGTCACATCCAGTCTCCCTTTCCCGTGAGAAACTCCAACAGTACAGACTGTGGAATGTAAACACCTGTCTCGTGACAAGCCCTTTCGCTGCACAGTGAAGGAAAGCAGAAACCAACATAAACGACTAAACAACACAAAGATCATTGTAGATATTTTAAAACTTTAGCAGGATTATTGTAACACTTATAATGTAATAAGACTAAATTTAAGAAAAGGATTTAAAATGAGTTTGAAAAATGTAATAAGATGCAACAGAAAAATAGATAAATATTGGAAAGCAGGGGGTGAGGTGGGGGGAAGTCTGGGGATTCAAGAAATCTCAGGTGTGAAAAAATTGAAAATGTTTTAAATGTATAAGAACACTGTTAAAAAATGAAAAATTTTATATATATATATATATATATATATATATAGACAGACCATTGGTCTGATTATGTGAAATTAGTAATAAAAAGTATTGCAAGAAAGACCTCAGTGCAACAGTAGCCTCTTCCTCTTGTGGCTCACATCAGTTATGCATAATCTGTGGATTTAAAAGGGTAAATAAATTATGTGAACAAATTTGGTTTGTGTTCACCATTCCTGAACCTGAGTTAACACCTGAATGGAGGGAATTTCTGTATCTGTGTCCGCTCAGAGCAGAATTCTTTGGAGGAATATAAGAGAGTGTTGTGTATGTGCAGAAATTAGCCTATTGTCCTGAGGTAAAATTTACTTTCTGCCTTCCATCCATTTTGCCCCGGCCCTGCCCACCACTGGCGTGTGCTCCCCCACTCAGAATGTCGTCCAGAAGGGAAGCTTTTCTACTCCCTATTTACATTGTATACTGCAACAATGAATAAAAGTAAAGGTAAAGGTACCCCTGACCCTTAGGTCCAGTCGTGGACAACTCTGGGGTTGCGGCTCTCATCTCACTTTACTGGCTGAGGGAGCCGGCGTTTGTCTGCAGACAGCTTCCGGGTCATGTGGCCAGCATGACTAAGCCGCTTCTGGCGAACCAGAGCAGCGCACAGAAACACCATTTACCTTCCCACCGGAGCAGTACCTATTTATCTACTTGCACTTTGACGTGCTTTCGAACTGCTAGGTGGGCAGGAGCTGGGACTGAACAACGGGAGCTCACCCCATCGCGGGGATTCGAACCACCAACCTTCTGATGGGCATGCCCTAGGCTCTGTGGTTTAGACCACAGCGCCACCCGCATCCCTGCAAAAATGAATACAGTACTGTAATATTGAAGTTTCACACTGCCCTGTCTTAACATGGAAATTCCCTTCTCACAAAGAAGAGAATCCAGATTCCGTGCTGTTGGAATTTCCCTGCTGCCAAACTTCACATTGACTGTCCTGTGTCTTCTACTTATGGGAAAGAATTCTGGACCGGGGGAATCTCAGAATACAACCACCTCCAGTTGAAAAGGGATTTCTTGATTTGCCTCTTAGAAGCATTCATACCACCACCATCAACGCAGACAGTGCTCTCTCCTTTCCACACCGCATCCCCTTATACATATATTATATCGTTTCATTTCATTTTGCCGCTGCCATGACTTAGAACCTGAGGAACAGCTAGGGCAAGAAGCCAGGAGTTTCTGCTAAGATTAAAGGGCAATCGCCACAGCATGTTGTTACAGAATGAGTTCAAACAGTCACCTGAGCAATCTCTATCCCACATTAATTTATTTTGGGTGTACCATACTATCAGCAAATGACTGAAATATGCTTTGCCAAATAAACATGTATTGTTTTGGAGTCTTGTAACAAACCACAACACATTTCAAGTGAAAATTTTACACCAAGTAATGTATTTACATAACATAAACAGGAAGATTAGATAGCTATGGAACGTAAGGAACAACTGAACATATTCCTTCAATTTAACAAGCTATTTACAGGCAATATAGATTGATTATGGTTTTTCCTTCCATGTTCACAATCACTAGTTCCATTTTTCATTCTAAAACCTCAGTTTCCCCATAACATTTCCTTCTAGAAAATGGAGTTCCTCAATCTTGTTTCCATATGAACAATGTTTTCCTTAAACACTGGGTGATTTTTCAATGCCCTTGCTATCGTTTTGGTCCTCTTTGTTTGAAACTTCACCACAAAACCCAAAGAACGTTAAAAATACAGGAATAAAAACGAGACCGTGAAGAGACCCGAAAAAAATAACTAGAAACATTATCTTAAAAAAGGTTCTAAAGACGTAAGTGGATGACATGGGCAGCACCAGGATGCCCACAATGGTGGAAACAGCGGCCTGTAGGATAGGGAAACCAAGGCGGTAGAGAGCTTCCACTGCCTTGTCGTTCACTTTGGGTTTCTCACTGGAAACAAAGGCATAGGAAATATGAGCAGAGAAGTCTACTGAAAACCCTATGCAGATAACAAGGTTGATCATAGATATGGAGTCAAGATTCACATTCCAGAGGGCCATGAAACCAGTAACACCGACAAAAACAGATACAATAGTAAATGTTACCCACAGAGAGCAAAGAGGATTGGGGATGAGCAGCAAGGAAGTTACTAACATGGCACCAGCAGCAATCAAAACATTTTGAATGGTGTATTCCATTATTACAGCAAATTGATCAAAATATATAAAAGCTGGATGATAAACCAATAGTGGCGTCTCACAGTCCTCAGCAAGTTGTCTCATTTGGTTTAAAAGATTTTTCTCATGTACTGCAGTAGTAACATTGACGGTTTGTATGAAAAACCGTGATGCAACTATTTCAGTAGCACTAATATTAACATCCCACTCATACTCTGGATTTGCTTGGAAAAGAGTCTTTAAGTTAGTCATAAATGACGTACGGTCATCTAAATTTAAAGATGCCCCTTTTGCAACCATTTCATAAGTTCTCAGCCATGACTCCGATAATCTCTTATCCACATAGGAGGACTCTTCAAACAACTGCATGCAGTTCTCTAGATCTGCACGGACAGATGAATTCCAATATGGTATGCTTTCTGTAACAGCAACCATGAGCCTTGGGCCATACTCAGTAAAATGTTTTTCTTCTGAGTCATAATACGCAACGACATAAGAACGATCTACAGCTAGGTGTCGAACATTTATACCTTCTTTAAGTTGACTGCACCCGTAAACACTACTAACCAGGTATGCCAGATACAGGACTACCACAGACAACTTGGTCCTGGTGTGCATCAGGAAGGGGGCATAGTGATTTCTAAAGAAGCCATACATGGGATGTTCAGTCTCTGTTCCAGTGGACTCGTCGAAAGCCCCTCCTATACAGCACCTGTTATACATATGGCTCTTTGAATCCTGAGGCTTATCCATCACTTTCTTGAATGTGAGCCAATGCTTGTTGCTTTCTTCTCTTCGGCCATTAAGAGCAAGAACTGCCCCAAGGAAAGTCAAGTTGTAGATGTAGCAGAACACAAAGGCTGTGCCCGTATACAAACAAAATGACTGAATAGACACAAGGGAACTTTCAACTCCAATGTAGAAGGCTAAAACGTCGGTAAGTGTTGTGATGGTAACGGAGACAGCTGCCTTTGCATAGGTGTCAGCCATCCGTTCTGTGACTCCCTTCTTCACTTTAGTCTGCTGCCAGCAGGACACGAGGATGAACATGTCATCAACACCAACCCCTGAAGAATAGAAAAATATTTAACATACCAGTTCCAAACATGCCATAGGAGAACAATATGGATATTTACTAGGGAAACACACCTAGTCATTTATTGACAGTGGTACCTTGGTTCTCGAACGCCTTGCGACTCAAACGTTTTGGCTCCCAAATGCTGCAAACCCAGAAGTGAGTGTTCTGGTTTGCGAACGTTCTTTAGAACCTGAACATCTGACGTGGCTTCCGATTGTCTGCAGGAAGTTCCTGCAGCCAATCAGAAGCCGCGCCTTGGTTTTTGAACAGTTTCGGAATCTGGAATGGATTCCATTTGAGAACCGAGGTATGGCTGTATTTACAAATCGGAAACCTACTTTTCTTTATAAAATGATATTTGAGTGCTTTACAAAGAACGTTCAGGAATTTATAACAGCAGGGATGGAAAAGCATTGGCTTGCGTAAACACACTGCACACAAAGCAAGCTTTCCTTGTTCCACACAGGTTTTCATTCTGGCCACATTCCCCTCCTGTAGGAGGAGCAATCAAGTCCAGATCTGCCCTTTGCTAATAAATGTTTTGAAGGCGTGTGATGAAAAATGTGTGCATATGCCCATTGACAGCATCATAGAATTATAGTGTTGGAAGAGATTGGAAGAGACATCTGGCCCCGCCCCCTGCAACACATGTGATATAAAACTTTTCTGCTTATGCAATTTCAAATAAAAAAACAAGAATTAGCATTAAATTCTCCAAGCGATCACAGATTTATATGGAATTACTGCCCAATACCTACTTTAGGCACATCCATCAAAAGCCCAATGGATAAGGCGGCATGAGGAATGTATACACTTACCAAGTATAAGAAAGGGTGAATTTGCGGCTGTGATAACAAATGGCACCCCACAAAACAGCAGTAATCCAAAGCTGCTGACAACAGATAATCCTGCTGACATCACCCCAAAAATTGCAATCCAAATTTTTGTCCGTACACAATCCATCCTGTAAAGCAGATAAAGAAGAATTATGTTTGGGTTCAGAG